>NC_133596.1:6606531-6955884 GCF_964106895.1 Numenius arquata
AGAAGATAAATGGACAGACGTTTGCATCTTCCATTACAGACGGTCTGAACTGAACACGCAGTCACTTACAAACCTTTCCCCTTCGCTTACAGACTGGGGGACTAAGTACAAATGGAAAGGAAAGCAAGAAAAAATAAAAAAAAAAATCCTGCAAATGTTCTTTCTCCATTAGACCAAGAAAAAACAATCATGAAATTCATGTTCTTCATCCAACAAGAAGGAGATACCATTTTCACACAGGCATCTCAAGCAGGACACAGAGGAGAGTTACGAATCCTGGTCGGGGAGAAGTTACTAGTTGTATTTCAGATATTACATAGTATATAAAATAAGCATTTGAAAGACTAATCTTCTTAAAAACCATCAGACAGAAATAACAAGGAAAAAAAACTGCTCAGAAACTAGCCGCTTCTCGCAGCAATGAGCTCTAATGGATTAGTTGGAACCCATGTTTTTATGCTTTTTATACCCAGCCTCTTTCTTCTCTTCAGCTTTTGTGCTCAGCTCAAAATATCCAGCCATCCCACCCCTACTGTTTATGGAAGTAGCGACAGGACTGCCAAATTCCCCACCCTCCATTCTCAATTGCTTATTATCAAGAATGGAGGCCACAATATTGAAGAAGCAATGGGTATTTATATCTCTTTGGCAGAAAGATCTATTTTGAATAAATGAGCTCATATTTTTCCCAGTCCGAAATACACTAATGGCACGGGATCTGTCAGCTGGATTCAGTGTTTCTCAATGCAAAAGTACCTGGATAGGAAAATCTAATGACCCATCAGAGAAACGTCTGGATTTACACCAATGCTATAAAACACTCCTCATAGCTAAAATTCTCAATTCCTTTATTAATCTTAGTACAAGTTGCACATGGAACTGTATAGGCCTTGAAGCTAGTTGAGAGATTAGGAAGAAATAGGTAGAATCTCTGGGAAAAATTAAGACCCAGCATGGAAAATGAAAAGCAAAAGGAGTTGGGCGCATCTCCTGGGTGCCCGCTCGGTGGTGACTCCCCATGGAATTGGGGCACAGACCGGTTGGATGACTCCTCTCCACCGCAACAGCAAAACCAGCTCTGCGGCTGCCAGGCAGCTCCTGGCGAGAAAAAAACTACAAGTCAAATCAGAGCAACTCTACCCAAAGTGTATGAAAACAGCAGGAGTTAATCCTTTGAGCGAGAGGTATTTCAGAAGAACTGTCAATCAGCCGCGGCCAGGGCGGAGGGACGGCTCCGGTGGGAGAAGCAAAGAGGGATGAGCCCAACTGCTCAGTTACATCCTTACAGATGAGATCTCTCACTGTGAAATTCCCGAGATAAAGCCTGGCACAGCGCTCCCCCGGGGGCAGGAGGCAGACGCCGGGACTTTATCAAGTAACTAGTTATAATTTTCATGCAAATAACAAGAATAATCAAGTGACTATCGCAGCTGTGTTAGCCTGAAGAAAATACCATCTATGAGCAGATCAAAGCAAGGGAGATAACATCTCGAACGCGCCTTCTGTGAGGTCATCTCTCCCTTTACTTTGGTGGAAGATAAATATTAAATAAAAATACCTCTCAGACTGTTTATAACTGCATGGGTGAGACTGCATGGATGCTGCACCCCAACAACCTCCCCCGAGCGCACATTGTATTTACTGGTCAATATTCGAGGGGGCATGAGCATAATGTGCCCACTATTCATTTATTTGCTCTCAATCCTCGCGGCACAGAAGCACAGGCAAAACGCATTTGCTATTCCTCAAGGCAAAGCACCAGAAAAGTCCATGAAGCTGTTGAACAATGAGAAAAAGATTAAATAATCAGCAAGGGCTTTTTAGTGGGGTTTGGTCAGGGTTTTTTGGTTTGGTGTGGTTTTTTTTTTTTCTTTTCTTCCAAAGCAGACATGGTTTCTTATCTCTCTCTCCTGATCGTCGAACCCCAGGATGGCATCACACGAACCTGAGCTTCCAGACACTGGCAGGTCTATTTTACTAGTGTTTCAGTCAGAAAAGCTTCATCTTTCAAAACTGGTCCTGGCTGTGGTTCTTTTTGTTGTGTGCATTGTTGTTTCTAACGTAAAACTCGCAGGACATGAATTATCTTTACGCCACTTGATCCCCATTAAGTTTAGTTGAAATAGTGGCTTAAAAAATTATTAGTCCACACCCAGAGGGCATAGCTGCATTCCTCACGTCTAACAGAAACCAATCTAAGAACAACATGATGACTTTTATGACCGGGATACTCAGACACAGCGAATAAAAATTTACACTTAAGGAAATAAATGCCAGGAGTAACACATTTTGCTTTCCATCTATTGCATAAATTAAAGGTCATTCAGTTAATTCTTACAAACTAAATGAATTCTCTTATAATGAAGTTTATACAGCACGTTCCAGCACTGGGCTGGGCCTGCGATGGGGCAAATCAGGAACTTCAACTGAAACCACCCATTTTGACCAGCTACGGTTGGCACAATTATGTTGACTGCCCAGAAAATAAATAAAGTTTTCCAAAAGCATCCTCTTTACTGAGAGCTAACTGCAGAGCCAGGAATTTGATGTTAAAAGGTTCAGGACGCAGAGAGACGTGGCAGTTCCCAGAAAAAGTTGTCTCTGCTTTCACATTATCTGTGTGAGGACACTCAGTGCTGACTTCATTTAAGGTCTCTCCACAAAGCCTGGACAACATACGCAGGAAGTTTTATATGAAAGCCTGATCTAATTCGCTTTTAAGAGAAGTTCAGTTTCACTCCTTTCAAGTGGGCATTGGTCATATCAGACCAACATATCTAATAATTAAGCACCATTAAGTAATTAAAGTTTTTGCAGTCAAAATGTAGAATTACTAGATAATCATTAGGGATTAAATACCCCCAGTACAAAAGGGAATGTGAAAAGCCAATTTTTAGGAAGAAATTGGAACTTGTTGCAGTTTTCCATATAAAATTGGGGAGGGCAGACTGCTTACATCAAACATGACTATTTTCTGTGGGTTTTTCACTTTTCCACCAAAAGCATTTCTCACTGACCAGAGTTATGTAGCAAACGAAACAGGCTGAATAATTTTCCCTAAATATTTTAATCCGTAGTATGGTTTAGAGCAGCTTTTCCATGTTATTTTATTTTTAATGGTTGGATTACCTGTTATTTTATACCGGGCTTTACTATCAGCTGGAGAAAGCAGCGCTTCCCACGGCTCGGTACGACGAAGACAGACGGGTCAGATCTATTAGTACTTCTACAAGGTGAAAGGAAGCCAGGTTATATTTATTTTGCTCTACATTTCAGGGACTACTGATTGACAGGCCCTGCTCTTATGAATAATAATAATACCACTGAGCCTTCCTGTGCTTGAATAATCATTGTTTTTCCTCTCCAATAACACAGCAGGGTTTACAGGGAAGGCTCAAGAGCATAAAGCCGTAGTGACCTTCTCCACCTGAGAAGAAGCTGCTGGAAGTGACGGCTGATAAAAAAACCAGAGCAACCCTTCATCACCAGACAACCAGCCCATAATAAGCAGAATAACAACAAACATAGATTGATGACAATCCCTTCCTCCCCCTTCTTTAAATAGCATTTCATCTCACTATTTCTAATTCTTGAGGAAAGAACCAATTCACACTTTCTGCCCCGGTTCCACACTCCGAGACTCCCTGAGCGCAGCCCCATCCACCCCCAGCCCTGAATCAGCTCTGGTCCGGGTGGCAAAGCAGGGACCCACGTAAAAGTACATTTTCATCTCGATATTGACAGCGATACAGGTGCTGGTTCCTGACACCACCCTGAAATTGCCGTTAATACTCGGCTCACACAGCAGCAGCTCCCGCTCCGAATGAAGCATCGCTGCTTGTGCTCAGCCTCAGACATCCCTACGTGGCATTTTCCAGACACACGAGTTGCAAGCTCAAATAAATGCCTTTTCCCCTGCCCCCTTTTTTTAGTTATGGTTACGAATAGCAAGAATTATAAAGGCAGTTGATACTTAGGACACAAAGAAAATATGAAATCAGGATGAAAATCTTCTTACACGTGCCCCTTTCTATTTGAATACAGGAAGCCGAACCATTCTCGACATTGCTGAGATCTACGTGAGCAGCTTCTGCACAGTGCGATGCGAAACACCTCCTTCTGAGGCAAGAACAGAAAAATTAGTGCCTCGACTGCAGTAACCAACGTGTTCAGGTGAAGAGCAGCACACATCCCTCCAGCTGTGTGCAGCTGGAACCTGTCGCTCGCTCTTAGGCTTTAAAATTACAAATTTCACTTGAACACGGCCTGCGAAGGGATGTGTTTTGGCAGAAGAGAAGGAAAAGGTTTTTTTTTTTTTTTTGCTTTTTCACATCTTAAATGGCTGACAGCTAATCATACTGCCTTCTGCATCACAATATTATTCAAGGTGAGAACGCATGGTAATCAGAGAGACACAGATCACCACGTAGCATGTGCATGTGCTTCTGGAAGCGGAGATAAAGTTAATTAAATACTCATTTAATTTGAATTAAGATGGATTCACTCTATTTGAGCTGATCAAAACCCTAAACCGAAAGGTATACCGCACAGAGTAGTAACCTTTTGTTCTTTAAGCTTTCCCAAGGATACATTAATTGTGTAGTCTAGTAAATACAACTGTGTAGACTAATACATACATACAGGCATTTTTCCTATCTCCTGCTTTAGCTTCCAACAACTTCTCCGCTTTCCAAAGAGTAACACGGGCGACTGAGCCGCAGGGGATCCCATCCTGTTGCTCCTGGAATGGGACGAGTGCTGGGAGAGCTCTCCCGATGCACAAGTGTGACATCCCCTAGTTCACAAGTTCCGTGCACGCAGGAGTGATGAAAAACCAAAGCAAAGTGAAGTAGCGAAGCAGGAGGTAAGAAGTCAAAGCAGAGAATTACAAGGCCAAGAATCACCCCCGCTCCTGCTCAGCGTGAGGGCAAGAGCGGAACTGATGGAGACCCGAATTTCTTGTGTTAGATCAGTCCCTCATCCCAAACACCACGCTTCCTGCTCAACAGAGCCCAGCCCTACGGACACCCAGAAGAGAGAACACTTCTGTCCCCCTCCACCATGAAACCCCTCCTGCTGGCCTGCGTCCTGGTCCCCTGAGGAGGGGCTGGGGGTCCTGCCACTTTTTTCCTGCAAGAAACCACCAGGACCCACCAGCAAGTCAAAGCTTAAGCTACAGCTAGAGCAGGGCTCTTCCAGTAAGGTGAGCCCCGGCAAACTGCTTGGAAGTTATTTACTTATTTACAGTCAGGTTCCGCTTGGACAGATGACATTTTAATCTCAAAACCGGAAAGAAATACCACCAGGTAAAGAAAAGGAGAAGGAATTACCATCCAGGCTTGGTGGATTTGAACGGATTGAGAGGAGATGTCTCGGGAGCTTAGATCCAATCAGCACGTCAGAGGATTTTGTGGGACAGGTTTTCCGTTCCTCAGTCAAGCAGGATTCCTTTCGCTGCCTCCGCAAACGGCTCCGTTTCCCCGCCACCGCTGCTACGAACGGAAAGGCCAGTTCACAGCAAGGCACCACAACCAGTGCTGGTCCCAAACCACTTCCCTTTTTCTGCAGGAATTGCTTCGCCCACATAATCAAAAGTCCACTAGCCTTCTACTAATGGAGAAACCGGAGCTTGAAGCTAATTCTTCCTATCTAAATTGCTGCATAAAGACAGCTTTAGTCGGTATTTTCAGCAATACACACACCCCAACTTCCTCTCGAGTGCACCTGATCTGTGTATCAGATGGAAGATTTATTTATGTGCCTAAATCAAGATGTAGACTCAAATCCATATCCCACAGAATAAAAAAATATGGACCACTGAAAGCCATTTAAGATGATGAGGACCCTTGCAGAAGTCCCAGCTGGTGCACAACAGGCACAAGCTGATATCTCCGGCTGAGGACCAGCCCCCATGTCCCTTTCTTTACGCACAGAAACAAACTGATAAATTTTATAACCGTTAGACAGTGACCTCTAAAATTGCATTTGTGAATCCTGTGGAGCAAGAAACATTTTCCAGGCTGGTGGATTTCTGCAGGCAGCTCCAGGACCAGTCTTCAAACCTCTAGTCACATCAGAAAGCCAAGATAATAAAACCTGTAGTTATAGAGAACTCCCTCCCCTGCCCAGGTGCAGAGTTCTGTACAACATCCTAAAAGCAAATTAAAACCTAACAAAAGCAATTAAACATAACTTTTTGGAATGCAAACAGATAGAGAAGTACAGTAAGGAGCCACGGTACCAGGAATGCAGAAACTGGCTCAGACGGTGAATGTGGACCCTTGGAAATGTCATTCTCCAGAGGGGACACAGGGTGGGCCAAGGACTGCGACCAGAGACTGGGGCTTAGGCTGGATCACTCACCACAGCACCATCCAAACCGGGAAGGGAAAGCCCGGGATTCAGATTTTCAAGGTCAACAGAATTTCAACAGCAGCCGATTTGGAAGACAAACTGACCCAAAACCCCCTTAACACTGGCTATAATTAGAAGACAGGTCTATGAAAAGAAACTCCACAGCTTTTGAGAAGATCTTTCTTAATTCTCACAACCTTGAGCCACTGATGAGATGTAACTGGGAAACCAACAGATAGGGATAAAGCAAAACAAAGAAAAGCAGCCACGTTAGTAGCAACAAGGATGTTCCAGAGCTCTGGGATTTTGTCTTCAGCATCTCACCTTCCTTTTCATACCCACCATGGTTGTACCCGCCTGAGGACACTGTGCCTGGGTAGGGATCAAATGATAATGAAGGACAGACAAGCCTTTTAACCAGATTGGCTTGGCAGTAACGCTGAAATTTTCACACAGCTCATTAGTGGTGACTTTTTATGGAAATGTATGCTGAAACAAAACCAAACGCATCTAACAACTACATGTTCTGCAAATAGATTCCTTGATTGAAAAGAAATGGCGCTCTATTATATGCAGGGAGGGGGTGGTGGGGAAGGAGTAAGGAGGGAAGAAAATGAAGGATTTAGGAAAGAAGTACCAGAATGAGAGCCCTTCATGAAGTACCCTCGCACACTTCCATCTGAGCCTTCCCCGGCACCGATTTTCAGCACCTTTTCCCAGCCCAGTCCTGTAGAGCATCCCACAGGTCAGGCAAGTACGCCTCGAGCACAAATAACCCTCCGTTTCCAAAAGCCACGAAAGCAGAAGCAGCATCAAAGTCTCCTAAATTCTTTAGTGTTCTCTGCACTTCCATGTGCTCTTCCCTAAGAGGGGCTGATGACAGAGCCGGGGGAGCAGCTCTGGGACCTCCTCGACAGCAGAGTGTCCCCGGATTGTAGCTGAGCAAGTGTCACTTGACGTTTGTTTAAATGCTTAACACTGGATCCTATTTGCAAAGTATTAGCATTCCTGCTCTCCTGCGTCTGCACTGATTGGTCTCATTTGCATATGCAAATCAAATGCCAGTGTGAGACACTTAATATTCCCTCAACTTCATTTAGTGCTGCAGCAACATGGGTCAATATCCCACTCCATCCCCTGGTATGTGGGGAGGGCTCTAGCTGAGTCAGCAAATGCTAATAAGCTTTGCTGCTTTCAAGTCTTAAAATCAATTAGTAGTATATTAAGGCAGACTTGCTGGGAGCTCATTTAAGTAATAAAAATCTTTTGTATAACTAAAAAGAAAAAGAATAGGAAGGTTGACTCTTCCTTCCCCAGTTCCCCAGGGAGTTGCCTTAATCGGAAATCATCACAGAAAGCGACGCGTCTGCCACAACCTTGGCAGAAGCGGGAGCTGCTCTGCCGTTTTTCCTGGTGGGAGAGGGAAAGCAGTAAGGAGAGCTGAAAACAGAGTCTTTAGTACAAGTTTTTCCCCTGCCCGTGTTTGAAGAATATTAACGCACCAGACAGCAAGAGGAATTCAGAGCAGCGCATCCCCAGCCACCACCCCTCTGCCCTTGTGTTCATGGCATCAGTCCCGTGCTGCAACGGCACCTCGCCGGCACTGAGGTGCACAGAGCAGTGACACCAGGCTGTCACAGCACCCTGCCGAGGGGCACAGGCTCTCCACGGGCTCCTGGGAACACGCACTGCCACGAGAAGCTGCCTGCTCAGCTCCAGCAAACAAATGATCCAACAAAGCCATCCTCATCCTCAAAACCATCCTCATCAACTTGCCTCATCCACTGAACCCCCCCTCAAACCCACATGCTACAGGTTCCCTTCCCCACCTCAATGGGTGCTTGGCACCAGCAAGGCTCTGGAATTACAAGACTGAGCCAAGAAGATCTATTGGAGTCAGAGCAAACCCAACTGACAGGTTTTGGGGGCATCTCCAGGCTCCGTGTCCCAGCTCTCTGCACCCCACCTGGGCATCTGCTGCCGGGCTGCGAGAAGCTCTGCTCTCTCGGGGGGCACACATGGTTTTAAACTGAAAGAGGGGAGATGTAGATGAGGTCTCAGGAAGAACTTCTTTGCTGTGAGGGTGGTGAGAGCCTGGCCCAGGTTGCCCAGAGAAGCTGTGGCTGCCCCATCCCTGGAGGGGTTCAAGGCCAGGTTGGAGGGGGCTGGGAGCAACCTGCTCTGGTGGGAGGTGTCCCTGCCCAGGGCAGGGGGGGCGCACTGGATGGGCTTTAAGGTCTCTTCCAACCCAAGCCATTCCATGGTTCTATGACACCAGGTGTCAATCACAGGCTCCCCCCACTCTGACAGCAGACAGAGCACACACAGAGCTGATTTTAAGGTATTTCCCCTCTCTCAGATGCAGCTCCTGCGCGTCAGAAGCGCTCAGCACCGGCTGCCGTGTTAAAGCCGATGCTACAGACAGCACCATCACACCAGCACTTGACCTTGCAGCACCCACTAGAGGCTCCATCAGCAACAGCCAAACTGCACCTCAGCTGGCGACAGAGCTCATTCCAGCTTCATGATCCAGGAGGAATTTGCACTGAACATTCCCTCTACCTAAAGAAGCGCCCGTCCATCACCAAGCGCAAGTCTCCCGTGCCACACTTCCCAGGAAACACAGAGACCAGCACAGCTATTTCCAATTATTTCTTCATCTTCTAATGGAGATTTTTGTTTTATGAGTGCCAGGCTATCTGGTGTAGCACCAAGCTCATAAACACTGCAAGGGGCAAACACCTGGCTTATTTGCTTGATTCTACTTCAGCAAATTTATTGGACATCATCTGCAATCACCCGAGTGAGCAGCACTTACACCGGCCCCTGCCAAGGCTGTGAAAAATAATTGAGTCACCACTGTCATGCCAATTTGCCATTCATTTCCCTTTCAAGGCTGAAATGCCACTGATGACTGGAATATGCTTCTGACCATGAGAACGGTTTCCTCTACGGAACAAAAAGCAGCAAACAGATAAAGATAACTGGAAATAAACAGCAAAACAGGCTTTACAAGCCAACTTCGCATTTCTCAGGTGGCTTTTTGCCCTTTAAGAGATGTTCATAAAACAACTGCTTCTGTAAACCGCTATAAAATGCTGAAGCAGCCTTTCTTTTTTCTTAACATCACACCTAAGACATCAAAGGTATGCACTCACTGTCAGGCCAGGACCAGTTCTTCCAGCACAGGCCAGCGCAAGGGGGAGTAAGAAGCACCCAGGAGCTCAGGCTGACATGCGGTATCAAGCCCAGTTGACTGACTTTGACCATCCAGATACTTTTACTACTTCTCTCCCCAAGTTTGCACCCACTGCCCCAAACACATGGCTGAAGGGAACAGCTGACTGGGCAAAAATCGCTGTTTCCAATCCGCATATGGTACATTCAACCAGACAGTAGTTGCACATGGCAAACAGCTGATGGCAAACGGGGACACGGCTACAGAGCTGAGACACAGGGGAAAACGCCAAAGAGCAGCCATAAAAAACCATGTGAAACCATACGGTAGGCAAACCTACTGCCAACCAAATTTTTTTACATTAGGTGGAAAACACTTAGTTGGAGGCAGAATCAATCCAACGCGATGCTTTAAATCTAATTATGAACCTACTTCTCTCCCAGACGCCACGCCGTGTAAAACAACCCTGTCACTCAATATTATTGACGATGCCGCGTTGCTTTGCTGCTCATTTGGTATCTTGGGTTATCACGGACCCAAATACTAACACCTTGTGAACACGAAGCGCATGAAGGCACGCTGTGCTGCCTGGAGCTGGGTGGCTTGGCAGGGCTCTGACAGCACTTCCCGCACCCAATGGGACCCCCACAACATGAGGGGTGAAGTCAGGGGTGCAAAGCCTTCTCCTGCTCCTCCCCACCACATTCCATTGCACATCTGGCCAGATGTTCCAGCACAGAGCAGCAGGAGGCCCAGCTGTGGCAGAGCTCTGTTATCCTTCAGCTATTTATCCTCAGTGTCACCGTCACCTCCATCCCCAGCAAGGCTCCAGATTTCTGCTTCCCTCCAGGGTTATTCCCACTCGACAGGCAACAGACAATGAAAGGGATAACACCTTGGTTTTCTTCCTATCCTTTCTTTCAGGCACGATGTTCTTTATGACCAACCATGCTTTTTTAATCCCCCCTGCATTAAAATGGATTGGGACATTGCAGGCATAGGAACATCAACACTCAAACGTGATCTGTGGAGTTCTTGCTCCGTTTCTAGAACAATCCGTTCTTTTACAGCCATTTGGAAACAGCAGCGAGACCCCAAACAAGTCAACTCATCCTCAAACCTGCTAAGATACAAACATTAACGATAAGATTGAGTGACAATAAGCATTACTAAGAAATGCATCAGGCCAGCACAGCCAATTTAGGATCTCTTCGGCTTGTTTGAACACTCTAAGCAAGTTACTGCAGCAAAATAAACTAATAAAACGATTTTTGGTACATAGAATTAGATGAGAACTCCCGGGTCATCTGCTACTGTCCTCTGCGATGTCACTGCTTCTCCATATGGTGGGCCTACATACAAAATACGGGCAATTTCTCTTTACAGCTAATATAATAATTTGCAACAATCAGGATTTAACTTCTTCAGGAAGGTTTTTAGGTTCTGCAGATCTACACTACAACAGATAGGAAGTCTTCTAAAATTTAAATTAATTACAACTTTGAACAAATTAACTATAAAAAAGTAGTATGTATCTTCACTTTAATATTTTTATCACCAATTCAATACAACTAATTCCTTCAGCACGTTTTCAGACTGACAACAGTATTTTGTACCAACATCACAGGAGATGCTGGAGCTGGGGCTGCTCCTGGGGAGCAGCATCAAATAAAGCTGGGGTTCCCTGTTTGCCAACAAACCAGAGGCAGCTGAAAAGGAACAACCCAACTCCACACCTCTGCTGCAATCACCTGCTGTGAATTAGTTTAAACCACTAATGAACATCTCAAAGTTACAGAGCTGAAGCCTCTCAGAGACAAAGGGGCATTTTGAACCCACTGTTTCGGAGCATTGGCACTTTCACAGAAACATCATTTTACGGCTTCCCATGCTGTTCCTCTCTCTAGCTTTATCACTACAAACTGTGGGGGCTAAAAACTTTTTTTTTTTTTAATTAAAACTTTCATTCTTGAGAACAGCGCTTTAATAATGAAAATTAATAGGGGGGATTCTGCATGGAGCTCTGGCCATTTATATATTTAGGAATCATTTTGCCAGTTACAACCACCACTGAAGAAAAGCATCAAACAGTACAGTCCAACACCGCTCCAGCCAAGAACAAGCAGAGCACTCTTCACCTGAAACTCAGAAGAAATTTTCAAGCAATAAACGTTGTCTAATTGGGAAGACAACATCAGTATGCTAGACTCATTTTGTATTTATTGCCTTATTAACACTCATAAAGTTGGTACACGCCCTTTAATATTCGCAGGCACGAAGCCACTCGGATTGTGTGCCTGAAGCTAAAGCACCTGCAGAAGCAAACCAGCAATGACTGCAATCACATTCATCATCCCAACAGGAATTTTCTTTCCTCCTTTCAAAGGAAACACACAATGCCATTAGATTCCCTGCTACCCCAGGGAATCTGTTCTCTGCCGACTCAGCAAACCCAGCTCCCACCAGCATCACGGCTTTCCCAGGGAGTTCTCCCTCCCCAGCACCGGCTCTGGCATGACCCAAGCTCAGCTCAAGACACCAGGGAGGGATGAGCCCGAGGGAGACACAGCTACATCCTTCCCAGGTCACAACTGATACTAAAATTAGGAGGCGTAGTAAACAAAAAGAACAAAAAGCCACTAAGACAGGGTACATTAAGCACAACAGATAAGGATGAAACGGCAAAAATTGCAGGAGCAGTTCAATGGGAGGTAAAGGACTACATCTATTAAAACAAAAAGGTCCTAAAAGGTATTGCACAGTCCTTGAAAGCTTCATGCCACGCACTCAACGTGGCCAGTACTAAGGAGACCAAAGTAAATGTGTAGCTGTTAAGGAGTCAAGACGCTCTGGCATCCAGATCCACACATTCAGCTGCGGGTCATTTCAGTTTTGATCACACTAAACCATCCCTTGCCGAGATTCAATCAGACAAAGCAGCATCAAACTTCCAGGAAAAAAAAAAAGGAGCAGCAGAGCAAGACTCAGAGCTTTCGTCCTTCCCACCACCACCAGAGCAAGGGTTAATCTGTACTTTGCTGCAACTCGGGATTCACATTTGTTTGTCTTGGTCTGGAAAAGGAGAAAAGCATCAAGCCAGTGAATTCACCAAGAAACCAGTATGCTTCAAATTATGATTTAGGTACTGAGAGAATTGGGACCCAGCTGGATGTTTAAATGGACCCAATATGGTGTTCACTCAGAAGATAAATTGGCATAAAAAGTATAGTCGGTTATGGCTTAAAAAGTTTTAGCCTATTCAGTACCAGCTGGGCAGTTCTGAAATTCATTTACACAGATGGAGAATATGCTTTGAGCAGCCACCGGGCAACCGTGAGTCACCGTGTAACCACCAGCCAGCCCACGGGGACAGCGTGGTCACACGTCATCTCTGGTGGGAGCTCCCAGCCGGTTTAGCATCCCCTCCTTGAAGCCTCAGAGACACCCCCGTCCCCACAGCAGCTCTGAGCCCCAGTGTCAACCAACAGGACTGAAATCTAAACTGCTCCTGAAAAACCCTCGTGCAGCCCAGTGAGTCCGATCCGAACCATCACAGCCCAAGTTTTACCCTCAGCACCAGCAAATTACAATCAATTTTTCAGAAACTCTGTCCCGGAGTTTTATATTAAAGACTCATTTTCACAAGACAAGAGATTTGTACATCCAAATTCCTCCGCTCTGGTCTTCGAAAAATGGGATCACTATTTCCCAATTTGTCAAAGGACTTCCAAAAAAAATGCACGTTCCCCAAGGTTCCCCTCACCAAGCACAGCACTGGTCTTTACCATAACCAGAAGCTGTTTTGAACAGCTATGTGCTTTTAGAAAAATCTTGAATACTCCATTTCCAAAGACAGAGAAATCAAACCGATCAATTTGTCTTCCATTAATGGGGCAAATGCTACTGTGAAGTTAAATGACAGTAAACAGGGAAATGAAGCAGTTTGAGGTTGTACACAGTGGAGACAGATCCACAGTTTTCCACGGGAAACTTCCTTCAGGTTTAGTAGAAGGAATGGTCAAAGAGGGACAGGAACCAGTTTTTAATTGTATTTTCTAAATATGTGTGCACCACTCCACAAACAACCCTCTAAAGAATGAGATATTTGCGCTTGAGAAAGAGGAGGGTATTTATTATGAAGGAAAACAGCACCATTTACTTGGGGCTGTTTCCCTCTGTATTTAAACACTTCTAATTTCTTAAAATAAGCAGTGTTCTTCTAGGCATAATTGTTTCTTTTCAATCAGGCACTTAGTGTTTGCAGCTATCAAATTTGTTGCAGCTGTAATCAAACACGATGTCTTGGGAAGGAAAATCTTCACCTACTGTTAAATCTTGCTGCATCACACAGCGACGGAGCCCAAAACGCCTCGGTTCTCCCCGGGGGTTTCTCACTGAACTTTGCTTTTGAAAAAAATAAATAACATTAAAACGCCAAAAATTACATAAATGAGGATTCCTAAAAAGAGTATTTAACATCCTTGCATCCCTCTTCTTTTAGATAGCGCTTTCACTGTTAGAACCCAAACACCATGAATGAAAATCCAGTCCCATGTGAGAGGAAGAAACTGAGGCACGGTGCAGAACTGAGACTTGAGAACATCCACACAGCAGGACAAGGTTAAAGTGAGAATCCAACTCCTTCCTGGTCCTACTGGGAATCCTACCCGCAGCAGGACAGGTCTCAAGTGAGATCCCTGTGCCTTCTGCAGCTTTCTGCGCTGTTTGAAGCCCACATCTGGTCAGCAGCCCAAGGAAAGATCTGCTGTTTCCCACCTCGGGATACAGAGACACCGTTTTCAGCCTGCAGTGTTCCATGAGCTCAGTCAGCCACTGGTCTTCGTGTCTCAGCTTCTCAAGTGTTATTTGTCCTCTCTCCTCCTCGTCTGCTCCTTTTGTCCCCATCCATCGGAGCACAAGACTCAGACCTTGGGCTCCAAGGTCGGTGCTGCTCCACTCTGCTCCTCAGCCCAGCCCTGTCCCAGCAGCCACCAGCTGCAGAAGGATGTTTTATAAAACATAGTGGGGCCCTGATGGGTTGCTTAGTGTTTGACAAACGCTGGGAGAGTCTGGGAAAGTGCAGCCTCAGGAAGTCCCCTGTGCAACCCTCCAAAGCATAGAGTGTCAGGAAGCTCACGGGCACCGGTGGTTCAGAGCATCGCTCTCCAGTCGGGGTGATAAAGAGCAGGTTCCGGTATCTCTCCTTAAATCCCTTTCTATTTTTCATACCCTCAAGACTAACAAGGCAGCCAAGAGGTAATGGTTTACAAACAATAATGTCACTTTACTTTATATCTACATTAGTAAACTGGAAAAAAAAAGCACTGCTATTCATCATGAGCTGTTATTAGCATTATTGAGGAAATGATGTGGAATTTATATCAATTTTCCTCTTATTGTAAAAGACTTGCCCAATTTATTTTAAATGTCAACTTACTATGTATTCATCAGGTGTGTGGCAGCAGTGATTGTAATTAATTTCACATTGTAGTCCAGGCATGTGCCTTTAACACTAGCTTCACACGTCTCACGGGGGAAGCAGTAAGTAGAACCATTGGTCATTTTTGGTCATTAAATCTTCAGGAGTATTTTTCACAAGATGTGACTGTCAAGATCCACATGCTAGTAAAATTCTAACTTAGACTATTTATAGCTGTCTCTACTTTGAGATTCTCCTGCAGTTGAAATTAAATGCAAGACTCCACAACAGCTGGTTAGGATTTTTAAGAAGAATCATCAAAAGGAAAAAAAATCCCAGAGTCTGAGGGTGAACAAGGCTAATTGTGAAATCATGTTGAATTCAAGGGACAGTTTAACAGGGGAAAAAAACAAATTTAAGGATGCTAAAAGCATGAAAGCACTTAATTTAAATATTTTCTAAATCATATGTTCTGAAATGGAGCTTCCTAAGAACTGCTTACATTTAATAAAAGAAACCCTTAAGTAAGAAAATTACCTTCAGATCAAAGTATTATATTTAAAGGGAAATGGAATTTTCTCTGTTCTTTCATTTCCACAAGAAAAAGCTGACAATTTTCCATTCCCAGTCATCCCATAATGGTTGTCCCCGTTTCTTTTTCCAGATCATCCACTTAATGACAGTTATTTGTGCCAATCTCGTCACGTCTCCTCTCCCCAGCTGTGATTTGCTGTGGGTTCTCCCGTTCTCCCAACGCCGTACAGCACCTCCTGGATGCTGTGTGTGCATTCACAACACGAATTCATAACAGCACGTACGACAAGGAGCCATTCAGACCTTGTTTTATAACTCCGAAGCTGGGAACCCAGGCTAACGACCTTCCCGAGATCGTGCAGAACCACCTGTGCCACGAGTGGGAAGAGCAGCCAGGTCTCTGGAGCCATGAGCTGGCATCTCGGACCCAGAGATGATGCATCCTCAGCAGCATCGTCCTGTCGCAACCATTTTCACTCCTCGAGAGATGGCTGGGGAAGGAGGACATCAGCCTTTGTTTGCCCTCAACGCTGTCTTCCACAGCAGAAGAATGGCTATAGAATCCCTGCTGTTTACTGAGCTTTGAAACAATATCTGGCATCTCGAGAAAAATCACAACAAACAGCAAGAGATGGGAGAGCAGGAAGAATCAGACAATGAAAGCCAACAGAAACAAGCTGGCAACACACACCAAACTAAACGAAGAAAGATGAGGAAGTCAGACAACAAGGAAAAGAGGGTTAAGGAAGATCTAACAGCAAGCACAACAACATATAATGAAGTCAGAAAACTGTGAGCTCAAGAAGGGAGCAGCAGAGCAGCCCCAGAGCTGGCTGTTCCTCAGATTGCACCACCGGCTCTCCTGCCTCACCTGGGGCTTGGAAAAACCCTCTGCAGGCTTTCAGAAGCTCACTCTGCCCGTCTGATCTTAAAGCACCTCTAAACTTCTCATAGCAGAAACGTTATTTAACAGATCCCACCACCACTGCACACAAGCTCCCTGTTTTAGCCGGTGAAATGTACAGCTGAGCTGTGTCCTGAAACGGCCCGAAATGAAAAAACATCTACACAGGTATGAGCTGGAGATGTCTGTTGTTTCCAAGAAATTGCTTGTAAGAGATGTTATCACGCAGGCATCATACTAACTCGATAAGCAAGGAAGATGTTAACTCAGATAAAGCCAACCTCAATTTATCTACTTCCCAGCGGGTCGGGGTAGAGCGGACGCCAGGGTAAGCACAATGCTTTTGTGGCACTTTGATGCCTTCAACTACGTACTTCCTTTCCATCTTCCTTTAAAAAAAGTTCCTGAGATCTTTTCTTCCAATTTTAAAATTCTGTTTCTTTTGGTGCATTTCCCAATGATTGCTTAGAGGGAGGAGGAGAATAATGAACACACTTTGATAGCAGATCATAAAAGAGCCATTTACTGCAAGGACTCTGATGTATCGCTCTGTCTTTAAACATAAATTATCGAATTACAAACTATTCACTGAGTCGTAGATTATCAATGCACTGCAATGGCATTACAGCAGCAGCATGTCCCTTTGATCAAAAACACACTTATCTCCTCCTTTAGCCTTAGTTAACACAATCCAAACATCGAGCAAGTGGCTTGTTCTGAGGCAGGCCCGGAGCAGCAGGTTTGGCAAATCCACCCCTCTCTCCCTCAAAACAAAGCTTTCATTTACACCAACACTCTGTGTGGCTCAGGGTACATTCTAAGTCCATTTCTTCTTTTTTTTTTTTTTTCCCCCGTGGAGATGCACTCAGTTACCTGTTTTAAAGCCTCTTAATTCACCAGTCAAATAAACTTCAGATAATTTAAAATACATGTGAGTAAAGGGCAGCCCTGGAAAAAGCCTTAGTACAAGATCACCTCCTGCATCAAGGGAATATAAAGCTGAGAAGTGTACAAGTAACTGCGTGTAACTAAATGCCAAAAAAATGAACTCTAAATGTCAAGAAAGCACAGAGACAGCTACGTGTCCTCTGTCACACAGTTTGGGAGCCATGTGCTGTCACGTCTACCAGAGGCAGTGACTGATGCATGTTCTAGCCAAGGTTCTGCTACAACCACGGGACCTGCCTGTGCCCACTGGGTTGCGGTGACCACCGGTCCCGAGGGCCACCACGCACCTCCAGCATCCCCAGCGGGCACCTACCCTGGGAACAACCGGAGCACGGTCTCCCACCACGGTGAACCTGCCACACTGAACACCTCCTAACACACTCAGCACTTCTAGAGTAACACAAAGTCTCACTCTCACCGCCACCTCGAGGCAGAGAAAAGGTTCTCATCAGAAATTAGAGGGTATTTAAACAGATTTCCCCTGAACCTGAACAATCGTCAAGTGCAGAAAATGCTGAGAGACTACAATATCATCTAAATGAAGGCATTTGCTTGGTTTAATGTATTGGGTTAATTGTCCAGTAGGACTCATTAACAAAAATTATCATTAAGGCTGAGAACTTCTAAGGACTCCAAAGAAAAACATTTACAGAGACAGGAACAACATTCTAGGCTCAATCATCAACGTAAACATAACCCAAATTTTAAAACAGTTAATCTGCACCTTACCCAGCAGCACCACCTCCTATTACAAACACATAATAATAGAAAGAGCTCTTTCCCAGCTCTGATGAATTCCAGTGTCAGAGAGTCAAGATTTTCTGAAGCTCCAACCCTTCACACACAATCCTTTATCCCCACGACCACTGGACATCATTTATGACAGGATACACAGGAATTTAAATGCTTGGGGAGGAAGGTGCAGGGAAAAGAAAAGTGATATGTAAGCGAAGAGAATGTGAAGGCAAAAGGCGGTGCTCTCGGAGCATCCTACGCGCTGCTCTGCAGCCCCTGCTGCCTCAGCTGCAAATAGGAGCGGCTGCACGGGGCGATGCACTTGCTGGAACCTCGCAGATTCCTCTGTCAAACCCCACATCACCCTTCCTTCTCAGTCATTCTAGCTCTGCCCTTAGAATAAGCTCATGAAAATGTTTTGAGCACAGATGTTGAGAGGAAAAAATACATTACACTTGGAAGGAGTAAGCAACTTGAATTCTGAAAAAAAGGATAAAATTACTTAAGAACCAGGCACTTCTGTCTTGGATTAAGCGTTTGTCTATGGATGTATTCCATATAATCTCTGCACCTCAGTTTCACATCCTGCCATCAAAGACGAAACAATTGAAGACAATTACTGCACGGGGCAGACTTACCTTCATAGTTTGCCTGGAAGCCTTGAGCACTGACCGCGTAATCACTCACAAGCCACAGGGAGAGCACAACCCCCGTGCTCACAATGGGAGCGGGCAGCTGGAAACCCGTTAACCTGGAAGAAATCAAGAGGAAGGTTACGCTCACCATTTCTGCCTTTGACCTGTTACCAAACGGGAGAACGGCCGATGAACCACTGCCTGGAGGGGGGAGTTTGGGGCTGAAGGAAACAGGCTGATACTGCTGGAATTCTACAGCGGCTCAACAAGCGATGGGCAACCCCCCCCCCGGGCTTTTAACACCTTCTGGCTTACCAGAATAACTATTCGTGTATTTCTTCATTGATTATGTTTTAAACCTCCATCTGCTTCACACCGTGTTCACTAACAACAGCCACAGTGCTCTGTTAAGCCCGGCTCTGTGATCCCGGAGCAGCCACTGAGCCCTTCAGAACAACCTTCCCCACCCATGAAATGGGAGCAATTTTTAAAGTTGCTGAATGAGCCCAAGACATTATTCAATAACGCTTGTAACACATTTTGAGAACTTTGCAGTAAAAATATTAGATAAAGGTCTGAAACATTATACTAGCTACATTAAATTGAACACAAACCAAAATAGTATAAGAGAACAAGCAAAAAACTGATGTTACCAATTAATTAAAGCCCATCAAGGCATCTGTCTCATCTGTCTTCAGATTTGTTCTGTAGTTTCACAACAGGTAAGGTTTGAAGTTTCTAGGAATCCTCCCCAACCCAACCATCCCTGCAAGAACAATCCCAAAGAAAGCACTTTTCAACCTAAATCCTGGTATCTAGTGTGTACCAGGGAAGACTGTGATGGTGAACACCTCTCTACTCGCTGAGGAACTCAAAGCCCACGGACACGAAACCGTTTGCACGGGTGATGCAGCAGATGTGTTGTAGGAACTGCCTGCTCTCCTCGCAGGCTCAGAGCTAAAGGACAACTGCTAATTGTATTGCAAAAGTCTGTTTGGTAACGATTTTCAACTGGTATTATTAGATCCCAAACACTAAATGCCTGACACTGTATTGACAGGAACAGCTATCGTACATTTCTCACAAACAATTACAGTTTTATAACTTCTAAGCTTTCTCCTTACACTTGGCTAAGGTGATTTACATAACAGATTTACATAAGGAACATTTGTTTTAAAGCAATCTCAGATTAGATTCTTGCCTGCCCCATTGTCAAGGACAGAGATTCAGGTGCAAATCCCCACTGCCCCACAACTGTCCTAAAACCAGAGTTTTACAGAACCGCAGGAACTCGCTGCCACACGGGATCAGTCAGGATCAGGAGCACTCAAGCTGGATCACAAGTTCACAAGTAGCAGGAGATAAACAGGTTATGGTAAGAAAGAGAGTTTAAAGCTCCTTACACACATACTCAGAGGTTTATCCCACATCTTTTCACAGAGTAGCTTGTCTGTCTTAGGGAGAGGGCAAGAGATCACCCGTGACACAAAGCACTTTGACCCCTTAAGAAATACCTGTAAGCATATATTTGATCCAGACTATTTCCTCTCCCGATATATATATGGAATAAAAAAAAAAAGCACATAGAACAAAACCAGCTCCTTCATTTTGGGGGCCACCAGCCTCTCTGGCCATGGGCTCGGATACCAGTACACTACATTTTCCAGCCCAAGCAATTTCTCCCTAAAGTTGCCACCAGCCCCTGCGGTAACTCCCAGAGACAGAGCCTGAACCTCCCCACTGTTTGTATTTCAACCCTAACTTAGTAAACCTAAACATTATTCCAAACAGATTCAATGCTAATGAAAGCTGACATGCTCTGCCCGAGAACCTTATTAAAGCAAAATTTCCAGTTATTGGCAAAGTTCAGGCAGTCGCCAGCCAGTGATGGCAGTCAAGCCTGAATGTCAGCAAAGCAGCACTTACCCGCTCTCAGCAAAAAATCCATTGTCTGGACAAGCTGGAAGAACAATTGCTCCTGTTTATTAAAAAAATAAAAGGTCTTGAATCCATAAAAATCCCAGGACAGTTTTACCATACACAGAACTGAGGAAGAGCATCATAGTTTTTATTAATTTATTTTGCAGTTTAATTAAAATGGCTTATTGAAACCTCCATACCCTCAAAAAATTCAGGAAATGCACGGATCAGTTTTAATAAAAACAGAACGGACAGCAGAACCTGCCAGTTTTCCTTTGTCCAATCACCACACTGTTTTTTATCTTTATCTAGGAATTAGTTGAGGGTAGTCTGTGCTTTTTACATCCAAAGTTCTCTCTGAACTAAGCTTTTTGCATCAGGGATTCTGTTCACAACCTATGTACCAGAAGGACCCCACTTTGCAGATGTTGCTTTTAACTCAGGGCAGGATTTACATGTCTGCTTCCCTGTAAGCAAGAGCTCGGGTCCCTTCGGAGTCAATGGGAATTAAGTGCTGCCTGAAACAACACTGCCCTTAAGCGTGTATTCGTTATTTTCTAGTTACGGGGCCTTAAAAGAAAGGGATGGCCTGTGCAGAGGGGCATGAAATTGTAACCAAGAGTTTGTTCTCAGCCTTTCTACAGATTCTACGTTGACTGAAGAGACAATTTTCATGGGAACCTCTGGGTTTCCTGAACCTCTAAAAATTAATAAACCCAACTATCTCTCCGGGCCCTTACCTTCTGATTTCGTTTGTGTCTGTCTACTGTCCCTGGGGCAAGCAGAAGAAAACGGGCTGCCCGACGGCACAAAAGGTGACCAAACACTGCCTTCCCCTTCAGATCAAACGGCCTTTCTGCCCACAAAAGATAGAAAGTGCCCCATTAGTGCTAAAACTAAACCTACTCAGAAGGAAGCAGGAAATACTGCTTCAATTAAGAAAAATACCCACATAGCACCTCCTACCCTCTGTGCCACCAATTTCCGTATCTCTTCCCTCAGTGAAAACCTGCACTAGAAATGAGATTAAACCCCTCGTTTCCTCACGGGAAGGAGCTGCAGCCAAAATAGAAGTTATTCCTCCTCTGAAGCTTTCAACCAACGCACACAATTGAAAAGTTTTCCTTCTTCTGATGTCCTGATCTTCTCCAAACAAGAGCACAGGCAGTATCCTCTTGAAGAAACACTGATTTAACAAGGCTCATGCTCAAATCCCTCCTGTTAAACCTCAGCGCTCCTGTTCCAAAGACCCCGGAGCAGCCAGGCTTGGCAGGACACCCTGCCTTGTCTTGACCTGGCCGCTAAACTGTCCTCCTGCCTCCCTCCCTAAATCCTCAGCCCAGGCAAATTTAAAGCATGGGGATCAACACGATGGCAGACAGAATATGAAATCATTCCCCAACGGCCTCATGCATGAAACGGTAATTCTGACATCACTGTTATTTAGTGTGGCAATAAAAAAAAATATATACGCTAATGAGAAAGAAAAGCAGCAAACTCTGTTCCTTGTTTTTATTAAGGGCCATAACAAGAAGGTGAGGGCGGTAATAACAGCATGAATAATCATCTTCCATTTCTTCTGTACCTCTGGCCAAATGGATTATTGAGTGATTATCCCCTTAAGTTGCTTGGAGCCAACACTGATTGTGTGAGATTTTCAATGTGTTTTTCATTGGCTTAATTCTGCTCCTACTGTGAGGAACCAAACTAAACCAGTGCCAGAAATACCACTTCATAAGCTTGCCCTTGCTTCAGAGTACAGCAAAAATCAATATACCAAAACAAATCAACACAGAAATCCTCTACTCTATTTGCATCCTCCTTCACTCTTTGCCCTCGGGTTTGCCACCGACATCGCAAATATTTCTGGTGCACCAGTCCCCATTTGCAGCAGAACAGCAAAGTCTGAAGAGGAGCTTTGCTGGAACCGATGGCAGTAAAAACCAGGTGCCGTCGTAACCCCCAGGTCCGTACAGACTCTCTGTAGTTCCACACGCACCAACCCCTCCACGCACCCAGCTCTGTCAGATCCCCTGGAGCCCTGCCTCAGTGATGGATCACCAGCCTCCCTACCACCACAAAGTCCTTCCCCAGCAGAACACTGTCCCTTTCATCCACGAAAGGAGCCGAGCACCGGGCAAAGACCCACTGACTGCTCTGCTCAGCAGGTTCAACCCACAACCAAACACTTCTTTTGCCCTGGAAAAAAGGCCAGTCAGCCAGGACAGTCCACATCTCAGCCCCTACGCAAAAGCTCTCACCTCCATCTGTTGCGTATTATCCCTTTCCCCCGTATCAAGTACAACTGTATCATAGACTGTGACGCAGGCGCCCGTTTTGGAGTGCAGGTGCCATAATTAAAACAGAGCACATTATTTTTCTGGTAGGATGCCCACCATCAGCTCAGGCTGCAATCAAAATAGTTATTGCAGCTGGCAATCCAACAGCCTTTAAAGCATAAATGCTAGAGAAGTGTCTCAGAACATCTAATGAAAACGCATCGGATTGCATCGTTTAACCCAGCATTAAATTACACTACACCATACTTCAGTGATTTTTTCCTGCATGTAATTTAAAGGCACCTATTAAGGAAAATTTCCCACCAAATGAACCACTCTCTTTCACTATCTACAGTTTAAATGACATGGTTCCATAGGTGCTAATCTGACACCCCTGTGCTATCCCAGGACAATATTCAAGCTAAGTCAGGTGTAAGGGACTGTGGTGGGAAAACAGCTCGGAGAGGGAGCTGCCCTTTGGAAAACAATCTTGAAGGAGCAAGCAAGTCCCCTTTCACACTCTGTGCCCAGCTAAAGGGGCAGCAGCCAACCTCCAGGCATCTGAAAGGTGCTTTCATGAAGCGTTCAACTAATCCGTCATCAACTGGGGCCAACAGAAAGAGCCCAGTAACTTCCAGTTGACTTTGAATCAAGTGTTATATGGCTTATTCAGCTGGAGAGCTGGCTCATGCACACACAAGTGAGGAAGCTCACTGCCATCAATGAGAGGCTAAATACACATTCAATCTTTCCTCAGAAAAATGGGTAAGAGTGATATTAATTAACATTTGCAACTCTCTCAGTCTTGATGCAAAGGATGTGAAAGCACTGTGCTCCAGCTGCTACAGGGAGAACCCCTTCAGAAATCCATATGTATCTATGTTTAAAAATTCAAGTCTTAGGGGGAAACTAGAAACGCAGCCACATGCAAAGCCAGTGGTCACTCACAGATGTTCTCCTCAGGGCTGCATCACGGAACATAAGCCAAGAATAAAAAGATAAATGCAAGAAGATATGAGGGAAGCTCTCCACAGCAACCCATCCCACCTCAGATCTCCTTACAGGTAGCAGATTTTTTTCATTAAAGGCACAGTTGCTGGTGGGTATAGGGTAAAGCAGTCTACGGGGGGAAAAAAACCCATCTTGTCTTTCCTATCAATATCTTAGTTTTAGAAATAATCTTTCATCCAGAAGAAATTTATTGTCTCCTCCAAATCATGGGCCGAATCCCCAGAGAACCTCCGTGCATTTCAAACACTACAAAGCTGGCAAAAGCGCGACAGGCAGATGCCCAAGGCACAAGGACTTCAACCTGGCAGCAGAACTGAAGCCGACAGGTCTTTGTTCCTCACGAATCATTGTCTGCGAGATACAGAGTGAGTCTTGTATCCAGGAGGGCTCTTCCATGCCACCACTCTGCTGTCCACCCAGTAACCACCTCCAGTGTCCTCCTGGATCCCACAGCCTCCTCCTCCTCCCAGTGCCTGGTGCTCCTCTGCCGGCCGTACCCCCACCTCTCACACACCACATCCCCTCTATTTTCAGCCCGCAGAACCACACAGATCTTTAGCCCATTTCCACTGAGTGTGGATGAAAGACACCCATTGAGCAGGGCTGTCTCTCCATGAGCATCTCCTCAGGCTTCTCTGGCTCAGTTTGTCCCCCAGTGGTCATTAGTTTTCCTCCCTTCCTCTCTGTATTACTTCATTAAAGAAAAAGGTGTTTACAATGCAATGTTAGCTTGATTTTTTTTTTTAAACCATATTGAGAGAATAACTGGTACCATAAAATGTTCTCATTAATCATCAATAAAACAAGCAGAGCATAATCTGAGAACACTTCCAGCTGCCGACACGTAAAAGTCAGTTCTGTCTGCGAGGCAGAATTCGCTGGTGTTACTTAGACAGTTGTCCTTTAATTTTGATCCCTGCAAGGCTGAAATGATGCTCTGGGCCAAAAAAACCATCTCAGCCAGCTTAAAAGGACACTGCAATGACAGAAGAGCAGCAGTATCAGTTCACGTTTGGATTTACTCAGCTTGTTGGAATGATTTGTGCTCAAAACCAAGCTGCTTTCATGTGAGCCAAGCTACAAACAGATCCTGAACAAATACCTTCAGAGGCGTGTTTCAAGCGGCACTAACTCCTTCTATAGTCTCTGCTCATATTTCACCAAGCTACTCCAAGCTACTTTGCTGCCAATCAACACCAGGTCTCATTTTATTCCATGCTCCTTTCTAACCATCTCCTCTGCCCCCTTGGTTGATAATTAAGTTGCTTTTAAATATAATCCCTTGGCTCTGACACACGTTACTACATGTTTTTCTTACCAAAGCACTAAGAAGCATTAGGGAAAATAGTTTTCTCTGCCCCTGAACCTCACACTATGACATACGCTACACCTACTTTTTTTTTTCCCCCCGAAGAGTTAATCTAGCACTTTGCAAACGTTCCTCAACCTAACATCAGACAACCCAAGCCCCTGAGCCAGATGACTTAGGAATCAACTCCACTTTCTTTCCTTCTCTAAGCCAAGTACTATTCATCAAGCCCCAGGAGCCCTTCCCTTACCCCCGACCCTGACAAAGGCTTCATTAACTAAACACAGTGGTCTCTAGGGACAGTCACGAGGCTCAAGTTCCAGCCTGGATGGATTTCTTTGCTCATCTGGGTCAATTCCCAGCAGAAAAGTGTCATTTATAGAGCCTGAAGCCTGCACAGCCATCTCAAATATATAAGGCCTTCACGGCTCAATATGGAAACAGGTACTAAGCATCAAATTTCAATAAATTTAATTTTCCATCCAATGCAATAGAGAAGGAAGACCGTGGACTTGGATTTATTTTATTATTTTTAGGTCCCTTCCATGCTTATTTTTCCTGTACTCTCTCTCAGGTAGCAGAGAGATGCAACCAGATCTCTGACACGCTTTGGCATCTGTATTTTCCATCTTGTTATTACAAACTGAGAACCCCCACAAATTCACAGAAAAGTTCACCAAGTCTTAGTAAAAAAAAATATTCTATAAAAATGCTAGAACAAGAGCATTTCACACTTCAATTTACACATGGATCAGTGACAACATAAGCTACAGACCAGTTCAAATGAAAATATTTATCTCCTTCCTAAACCTTTTATTCCACCGTAGCAGGTCTAATCAGCTGTAAGCCTAAATATTATAAAAATCGCTAAAGATGTAAGGACAATTACTGCATCTTTGGATAGCAGAAGCTTTTGTGTTTTCCAAACAGCTATGGAACCGCAAACAGACAATTACATTCTTTATTAAGAAAAAGGACCAGATGTCAGCAGTTGCTCTCGCAGCACACAAAAATCCAATTCTGAACGGTTTAAAAGGAGCTGGGCCACCCTCTGCCACCCAACAGGAGCATAATGAATTAGAGTCAATGGGCACCGAAGATTTGTCAATTTTCTATTTGAGACTGCAAGTAATAGCCTTCACAATTCCATTGTATCTTCAACGATCTCCTAAGATTGTATCATTTCCTGGAGACTTTCATTAATTTTGATAAAAGGGAAATCTACACTGTCTGAAGAGGTGCTGTGCTTGAGACATTCTCAAGGTCACGCCATATAGATACAAAAACTTCCTGACCTAAATATTCACCGCATTCCAAAGACAATGTAAAAATGCATACATTTTTACTTTCTTTGGGGAAAATGGATTAAAAGGCCTGGCTGTGAACTCTACCCGCTTTGCATTTTTATTCTCTCTCCCCCCCCTCGCATGCAGACCCCCTCCAGCTGGGGGCTTTTAAGCATTTTACAGATTTAACTTGCAAAAATGAAACGTTATGTTATTTTACAGATGGGAAAACTGAGTAATTTGCCTAATGCCACAGAGCAGAGCAGCCGTGGGGCTCAGAGCAGGACTGAGACACACACCCGCCTTCTGCTCCTGAGGGACCCCAGCACCCCTCGGTGCTCCCCCGGCTCTGCTCACAGCATCCTCCCCAGGGGGACCCACACACTAACGAGCAGTGAAGAAAGCGGCCATCTCGATGCTAACCGATGTCAATATCTATTGACTGAAAGCGAAATTATTTTTGAAGAGCCGATTCTGTACTAATAACGTCAAGAGACTTTCTGTACAGGCTCTTACGCAAGCAGGAGCGGACCAGTCCCCTCCTCACCGTACGGCTCTGCGGGAACACAGCGACTGAGCGACACGAGTCCAATAACAGCCAACAGCTAATAACTCACCGCACCGCCTCCGGCAACGCACGGAACTTCCCTGTGCTGCCTTCTCCCTTCCTCTGTGCCAGTACAGGAGACCTGTTCCTTCTCAAAGCACTCTCTAATCTAAAAATTGAGAAGCACCACGCAAGGGCTATGGGTTAATTCAATTTCTCTTCCTCTGCTGCTAAAAAAAAAAATAAAAAATCTAATCTCACTTGCTCTAACCCCAAAAGCTCACCCACTGGTTTCGGAAATTGACAGTCCTGCTAAAAGAATAAAAGCAGCTCTGTCTAAAATAAATGACTCAAGATGACTAAAAGTGTCTGTGACTATCATTTTAAACACCACATACATACAATGCATAAAAAGATGCTGAACTTCCTCTGTACAGAACAGTTATTGTCTTTATCATTAGCCACCTCTGGTAAGGGAAAGGAGCAACCCCCTGAAAGCTGTCGGAGATCCCGTCAGGCAGGTGGAATTCCCCCGAACACTGTAGATGTGGGCACTGCAGGGTTTACAGTGATCACACATCTGATCACATTCAGACTTCACAAGGCTCCACTGCTGTCGACAAGCCTCGCAGTCACTGCATTAAAAGTCCTTAAGTAAAACCAAACATCAGCCAGAGGAGCCTAGAGGAGAACATAAGATCCTGGGCTTCGGGAATTAGTTGGCATTATCAACAGCAAAGTCCTGCGCTGTCAGAGAACACAGATAAACTGCAAGAGGAAAAGCTGAGGAGGGAAGCGTAGCACATTCTGCAACAAGAGGTTAATGGCAGAGGCCAATAAACCCCTGTCTCAGTGCCCTGCACGTTGGGCTTCGCTGGCCAAAGCCATCAGCAATGTCCTACAGCAGGACACTTCACTGGCACTTCCCCTCCTTCCCTCCATCGCCCAACATCAGAGGGACAGGAGGACTTCAAGAGTTGCATCAACTTGGGCACGAAAGACTAAGAACACCATGATCCTCCCTAGAATTTCCTCATACTACTTAAATTTACCCATTAAAACACCCTGAGTCAATTACTAATGGTATTCAGCGCCCACAGATCTATCAAAAGCAGACTATTCCAGCGCAGAGTCTTAATTAAAATCTGTTAGATGTTGTCCAATTACAGAAAATCTTTCTACACTTAGCATACCTTAATATGAAGCAAGAGTCATTGTGAAGGTTTGTTAGTAGATTTTACCTGCAAACATGGTTAATCAGCAGTTTAGAGAGAAAACAAAAACATTTTTGAAAACAATTTGAAAACAAAGCATCATCTGAGTAACAGCAACACCTTCAGGCCCAACAACAACCACCAGCCTGCGCTAAACAGGGCAGCGAGAGCCATCCCTGGGAGAAAGTCTGTGGTCCAGACACAACACAGAACAACCACCAGCCAGGATACTACTTCCCAATTAGTATTTTATTCAGTGGCCATGAATAAAAGGTTCCAACTGTCAACAAGATCCTATTTTACCAGACACGGTAGAGGCCACACCACAGAGGAGTTGTGTTGCTACCAGACAAGCAATGTCTGGAGAGCAGATCCTTTACTCAGGGCCAACGTCACTCCATCCCTGACCTCTCCATGGGATAACACACTGTGGAAAGACCAAACCCGAGCCAGGGCTCCTCCCAAGCCTGCCACATTCAGCACAGTGGCGGAGAAAAAGCTCCCACCCCCCTTTAATCATCAGCTTTTATCACCCATCCTGATGCACACACTCCTAATACAGAAAAAGTGAACACGGCATCTCAGAACTGAACAGCCCCAGATGCAGCTGCATTAACTCCATTAGGTTTCCTGGACTTTCACATCTCATTCCATCAATTATCTCACAGATGAAGTTTAAATATTTAGCACTTCCCCCGAACAGTATGATGGGGCCACTGGCAAAAGGTTCTAATGCTGCTGGAGCAGCTCAAACAGGTATCTTCTCAGCGGAAAAAAAGCATATTTTATTCTAAAAAGCAGAGAACTTAAATTTAACTGTTTTTTTGTTGTTGGTTTTTTTCCCCCCCATGGAGTTAATGTGAAGCGACAAAAGACTGCTAAGGCAAAAAAGGAGGTAGGATCCTGAAGTTCACTAAAGATGACAAAAGGATTTAGCTGCCCCTCAGTTTTATTTATCTTTATCCTTAGTGAAAAGAACTGTAGTCACCTTGGAGACATGAGGTAGCTATAAAGGAATATGTCACAGGACCAAAGGTGACCCAACACCAAATCCCAACACAAGTTCTGTGTATCACCAGACGGCAAACACTATTTCTCCAGGAAGTTCTTTAACAGCATTGAACCCCAGTAAACCCAGAACCCCAGAGTGTTATTTTAACCCAGGTTTGCATCTCTGCAAGGAGAACATATGGCACATGGGGGGAATTCTCTCCTCCTCCCTCCCATTGTTTGTAAGATCACAAGCTTTGTTCTCCTGATTGGTAATTAAGTACCAGTCACTCTGTCCAATTTTCAAAGAGTAATTAAAAGGTTATCAAGGAGAAACAGGCAAGACACAGGTATTTCTGCTGTATCTGTAAATAGGTCACCCCAGTAGATAATTCAGCTCTTATCACTAGTATCACAGAATTTTAGGTTCAAACAAAATAGTTAATCTTTCAGTCAATTAAATATGGCCAAAGAGATCATATGGTTTTTAACCGCACACTCAGCACATCGATGGCAACGCTCCGTTAATGTGTCTGTCGTTTCCCAGGGAAGGAGGACGAGTGTCTCTAACAAGCAGCAGCAACTTCAGCAGAAGACACTGTGCGTGGTGGCGAGACGTGAACCCGGAGATGAGTTATTCCAGCGCCAGGGAGCTAACGGCAGCGCAGATTTTTGGCTTTAAGCATGAAGCTCTTGCAGTAACGATTGGCAAACATTTCCTCTAACCCTGCACACTCCAGAGACATCAGAATGGGAGAGTTCCCCACAGCTGTGTAAATATAAATATACACCAATATAAATGTAAATATTATATATATATATTTATATATACCTCCTAGTAACTTCTGTGGAAATGCAAACTGCACTACTGAGGTTCTGGCCCTAATAAAGGCTTCTTTTTCTTGACACACTGGCTCAAACAAATATTTCTTTAGCCAAATAAATTCAGGGCCATTGAAACGTTTCCTTTGGACAGGGAAGGAGACCAGCAGACAAGGCAATCGCCCACCCATGTCACGGGGAAGGAACGCCCATGGGCTGCGAGATCAGAGAAGGTTCCCCAGCTTTGTTCAGCACGAATGGAAGCGAGCAGTCTCTCCTGGTTAAAAAGATGGCGTATTCTGTCCCTTGGGTTTCCCAAAGTAGTTTTAAATATCTTTGGAAGGGAAAAAAAAATAATCTGGTTTTCTATATTAACAAGTCCTGGTTTGAGTGCGAATTCAGTGGCTCCCTTCAGGAAAACAGAGTTTGGTATCTAAAACGACTGACTTACCAGATATACTGTAATTATTTTTTCCCTGGATCTGACTGCAAGCCTGAAACTTCAAGTAAGGAAATTAGCAACTAATTTAAGATTCTCACATTAAAAGCCTCCTGCAAGTTATCAGCAGCAGATGAAAAAGCTTGAAGATGTCATGTGGTTTCCCTTCTTTGCTACATTTTTTCTCGTCATGCCACTGTCTGGTTATGCCACGTAAGAACAGCCTGACATGAAAAGGTGCAAAGAGTCTCCCAAATCCCACAGCAATCTCAGATCCCTAAATAACTCCAAATATTCAAATTTTAGTCAGGTCTCTGCCGAGCTCCGAAGCCCAGCCCGGTGGGAAAGCAATCAGGAAACTACCCTGATTGGAGCCTCCTCTTAACAATGACACAATCAGCAAAGCACAAAGGGAATTTGCAAAAAGACTGTTCTTGAGTAACTGCGGTTTCCAGAGCAGGTCTCCACACGCGTCCCGCTGATCCACCGGCAGCTCCGAACAGTCAGGAACTTGAAGGGTGAGCATCTGGGAAGGTTCAGTCTGGTGTAAGGAGCACAAACACTGCTCAGGAGAAGGGAAGCCACATCCAGGCACCCAGGGGAAGTTACAAACCTCGTCTGAACTGCTAAAAACCACACAGCTTTTCTACTCCAGTCAAGAAAAAAAAATCTGCAGCCACCGTCATTCTCAGGTTTTAAAGAAGATTCTGTCACAGCGGTCCCTGCTGAAAGCCAGTGTGCAGTGTTGGGGAAAAGCAAGTTATTTGAGAGAAGCTAAAGGAGCAAGGACTCAGAATGAAGCTCTGATTTTAGCAAACAAAGCAAAGTCATGGCACTGAAAAATGACAACAGCCCTGGATGTCTAAATTAAGATGCTGAAACGCATTTAATGTTCACATCCTCATCACAAACGCACAACGCAAATTCCCTAATATACGGTAAAGCAGTTTATTAGGAAATGTCTCATCGGATTAAGTCTGCTCTTATTCTATTAGGGAACTTTCACACCACATTAAATTGCAAGACAACAGGGCGTTTGCCAGCACCTGGTGAACACCATTATTAACCCCTTCTCAGAAATGCACACAGACATGACGCCGTGACACGTCAGGCCAAGGCACCTCTGAGGAATATACGGCCTAAAGGGAACGGCAGGGTTTGGGGGGGACTAACCATTCTCCATCCCTCAGCGTGAGAAAGCATCAGCAACAGGTTAAGGCACTCGATGTACACCAAGATCATCCCCTTCTCCCAGAAAAGCAGGCATGACCTACTGAAATAAATCTGTAACGCTCAACACTGTAAGCTCCAGAGTGGGAGAAGCAGAGATACGGTTCCCTGTTTAACCGTATTGTTGATCAGCCTTGAACACACTGAACGGTTACCTTCTCCCCTACACAACCATCCTTCCCCCCCCTCCCAGCCGCCTTTCACGCTTGCTTACAGCTTATTTTGGCCTGCCTGCTGGTAGCATGAGCTTTGATGAATGACGCATGGTCATCCATCTTCGGCTGCTGCACTTCTATGATGAATTGAGTACATTTGGAAAGCAGGCTGAGAAAAAAAACCAAAATTGATAGCCACAGGAAAAAGAGAAAAAAGGGAGAGAGAAAAAAAAAAAGAAAAAGACCAGTGTTGAGCAACAGCTACAGAGTTTAATGAGGTGAGATTGATGTACACACACCAAAAAAAAGTATGAGCTGAACAAAGAAGTTAGACACCAAACAGCACAGAGGAGCAAGCTCCAGGTTTTGAAGTCACTATCTAGAAACATCCAGGCGAAGAATGCAAGAACCCGTCATGCGAGAGTCCATATCTCACAAGTCGTGAGAAGTGCTCACAATGTGCTCACAAGTCGCTCACAGCAATACATGGATACAACTTGTCTACAGCATCTTACCAATTTACTCCACCAGGACCCTACTTCTGAACTCATTTCATTCCTGGATTTTGCTTCTTCAGCAGAACCTCCCACTGACATCCAGAGGGCACAGGGAAGCATCTGGCACTGCTGATGAGCAGAGCCATTTGCCGGGGGCATCTCAGGGCAAGAGCAGCATTGACTACCCACCATACAAAGCTTCCCGAGTGGAATTTTATACCAGACGTAGGCATCCTTTACATAATACCCAAAGCACTGTACTACCTTCTGATTAAGTGATGAGGTCCCATAATTAAGATGATTCTCAAGCACAGTTGCAAGGTGAAGATATGATTTATTTGCATAACTGAAATCATCTACATAAAGAGCTGATTTGCACCAGGAAATTTTTTACCTCAGATTTTCCAGTTGGGTTTGACAAGACGCTGAGGTCAAAGGATCTGTCCTAAAGTGGTTTTGAAGTAAGATTAATTTCCAGGACTCTCCATGACTACAGCATTCTTACTAGGGATACTAGCACTATTGTTTCTATTCCTTTTCGAATATATTCCTGTCAGACTTCAGCTGCAGTCAGACACCACCTCAGAGAACAGCAGTCATGTCACAAGTCACCAAGCTGATTTCATCTCTGCCTCAGATCTGGAGGTCCGAGATCATGACTCCTGCAAATGCACAAGTCTGACATGTCATGTAACATTCGCTACCACAGCAATACATTATTCTTTTTCCAAAATCAGCTTCTCACTTGGCTTTTTATTAATACCAGGATGGTATCTGAAAGTCTCAGAGATGAGAATCCATGGAGAGTCTTCACACTATTTTCCTTGGTAACTCCTTACCTCTAAAGCCCCCACAGTTCAGTGGGATGTGAGAGAGTATCACCCCTGTCCAGCTGGTGAACAGACTGCAAGTTCAGGAATTACCCAAATGCACCCACAAAGCATTTGGCAGAGCTATAATCTGAAACCCATTATCCATCCTCCCACTCAGAGAATCTCCCTTGGATTGAGGGAAGCTCCTCTGCACATTAGCTCTTCTTTCCTCTTGCTCCATTTTCTAATTAACTTCTCTGGATGTCTAGAATGACTCTTGATAAATCATTACTGTCAGGCGTTCAGAGAAACATTTCAAACCTTATCAGAGATAAGAAATCAAAACAACTATAAGAGAATTGCTCGTGAAGAAGCACTCCCAGTTTATTGCAGCATAAACCTCCAGCCTAGATTTAATCCCAGTGGTAGAAATGAGAACATGTTTATAAACATCACTGTTATGAACAATGTACCTTGTTCTCAGGTTCCCCTGCTGAGGCAGTCCATCGTAGATAGATAATACATCAAAATCTTCCTCTAATGCAAAGGACTGGAAAACAAGCTGTATCCTGTTCTGCTCCTCGGCAGTGATTGTCCACGTGCAGTTTGCATAATTTGGATATCCATATGGAAAGCCTGGGCTCTGTATTGTCCCGTTTGGGCCCTGCAAAATGTGACTGCAGTTCTGGGCTGGCAAGAGAAAAGACAAAAGTACAAGTCAAAGGGTGTAGGATACACATTTATTATCTTCACCATCAAAACAGATCATACAAGATTCTTTCCACTGAATTCCTTCTCAGATCATGGTCCCAGGGAACAGATAAAGGTAAAATCTAAAGATTCATCTTCGTCATCCCTGCAGGAACTTGGACCCCAGATACCCATCTCTGGGGCACTGCTTCCTCTAGCTCTAAACATAATGGGCTAATAACGGCTGGGTTACAGCAGCTGCCAACTGGAACTGGGAAACCGATGCTTAGAGACATCCTCTCACAGCCCACCACAACGTCCAGCTCTTCATTACACACTGCGCGTTTAGGGATTTATCATGTTTCAGGAGCGCCTGGCCGTGCTGGTGCCTCCAGCGTGAGGGGTTCAGAGGCCAGAACAGCAGAATAACGATGCTAAAGCTGATTGTCCCTTTCGCCCCCAGTTCCGCTCGACTACGGGACGGAAGATCAGGGCTCAGCTGTGCAGACAAAGAGAGACAGACCACCCCTCACCTTGAGAGGCCAGAAACTCTAATGGACATAATACATAATGAGGAACTGAGTCACCAAATGAGTAGTCCGTCTGGACGAGATTGCATAAAAACCGAATGGCAAAAGATCAGAAATTAAAGTTGTCTGGACTCCAGAAAGAGCAGGACACAGTCCTGAGGCTCTAATGAACAAACCATTCTCGAATAGTTATTTGGAACAAACAAACAATCCCAAACCTTCGCAACTTCTCAAAATAGTGGAGGTTTTTTCCCCCCCATCCGTGCTCTTTCACAGAAATATTGCTCACCAGCCTGAAACACCTCCCAGCAGGGAGAAGAGCCGGTGGTTTTTATCCAGGGGCTCTCCACGCAGACTGCTGTAAGGGAAAAGCATGTTCCCACTTGGTCTCTTGTCTGCGTACCCCAAACTGGACACTGTACCACTGCAAACCAGTCTGGACTGTGGCCCAGAGCTGCCATCACCAGTAACACTATGTACCCCCGTCAGACCTGATGGGGAACGTAGGACAGAAATCGCTGGCCAGACCCAGCCTCCTCAGGCTGCTCCCTTTTCTCTCACCCAGCTCCAAAAGGTCTCAGCTCCTCGTGCAGGCTCCACACACAGCAAATGTCTCCGATCAGCGTTCCTAAGGAGCTGCTGCAGAGCTACAGCTGAGAACAAAGCACAGTCCTGTTCCCACCAGGTAAATACTCAACACCTCTCACAAATCCATTTTTCCTTCCCCAAAGCAGTACCTGTGAACACTCCATCCCAAAGATAAAGATCAACTGCCATGATGTACAATTTCTGGATATATGAGATTTTCTCCTCTCTGGGGAAACAGGTACATAAATATGTGCTGGGAACAGCCTAAATGACAAATTCTCCCTAGTGTTTTCCTCTCTCTTCACTGCTACTTTACCCAAGCGTCTTTCTGAGGCACAAAGAAAAATTCACCTCAAACTGGTATAACTCCTACTGGCTTTAATGAAGTAACTCCTCCACACCAAAGCTAAATTCCAGGCAGTTTGCAAGGCAACTGTTTTGAAACCAAAAGCAGAATTTCACCTTTATCCTATGGCCAACACCGATCACTGCCGCCTGTGGCTGTGCTGGCTTTTCTTACTGATGCTGGATTGTTTACCCCAGCTTATGCAGATAACCCAGCCTTTCAAGTTGAAATGAATTAGATTAGAAATTACTTCTTTGATTCCTCATTGCTTTTTTTCAAAGGCAGGAATGGCATTTGCACTTCTGAGTGCCAACCAGCTACAGGTAAAGCGCTGCAGAGTACTGCTCATTAAAGCCAATTATAATTAGATTGACCTACTTTGGTGCAAAAAAAAAAAATGCTTAGTGGAACTTCTCTCTGCAAGACAAAGTTCACGCCTTTACGATCGACCATTTTAGATTCATATTTACTACCCAGGGCATCTTTTTGTATCGTGTTTATTATACCAGAGCTAGGACAGCCCCATAATCCCCCGGGGACTGACGCTGAGCTGGGCACAGAACTCATCACCGAGGGCAGACTAAAGTACTTTGCATCCCTACAGCACCTGGCATCTGCCTCTCTCCGCACGGTTTCTCCATATATTATACAGACAAGAGCGAAATCTACCTCCCTCCTCCACTTCAGCTCCATTTATTTGCAGAGTTCACTGAAAGGATGCATTAACTTGGTGCCAGAAAGCTGCACAGGCCTGGGAATATTACCCTTAGCAGAGTGGTAAAATTAGGCCTGGTTTGGTTTAAAAACTTGGAGACTGCCAGAGATCCGCAAGCTTCAGTTCTCTAAAATTCAATCACATCCTCTTTTCTTCAACCAGACTGGCACTCAACAGGCAACGTGGGGATACCGAATCTCTCTCCACTGCACATTTTTTATTTTATTCATAAGTAAATGTCATCAGAACAATTTAAGGAAATTGGGAAATTAAAGAGGCTGTATCTCTCCATTTCCTGATGGTACAAAAGCTACTGATGTTGCATGAAGTTCAGAAAGCAAATTCAAAGGTCAGAGAGACATAGTTCCAAACACTTCCAAGGTCATATGAAAGGCAAGAAGCCTTAAGATCAATATAAATTCATGCCATCCTTGCCTAATCAGCGATTAAAACAAAGAACAAACAGAGGCCAGAAATATGTACATAATCTTAAACCCGGCTGAAGAAAAACAAATACCTAATAGAAAAATAGGACACAGTTTTATGACATGTCAAATCAATCTACTGAAATATTTCTGTGTTCATGATTCTGACCAAGATGTGCTTTGGACACAGCTGAAAGAAAATTGTTTATTGCAAACAAAAATTAGTTTTCCAAAAGCTGACAATGTGGAAAGTAATATATTCTTCCTCAGCTGCAATAGCAGGGAACTTTGCTTATATTGGACACTGCTGGAAAAAGTCAGCGGGCACGGGAAAGAGCTCCAGGAAGCCCAGGAGAATTTATGCATACGATATAATTTGCTTCCCGAGTTAGTTCAGCTCAGGCTTGACTGACAAAACCTTATCTAAAGTACATGACAAGGAAACAGTTTCTCCTCTGAAAACTTGCAAATGCAAAAACAATTCTCTTTATCCCTCTGCCCCAGAAGCATGAATAAATAGAAAGGTATGAAAGGCCAGTGCCTGTGCTATGAAGTTCCAGGTGAATATCTGACAAAGGACAACATTCTTCCAAGATTTCTGGAGCGTTATCTCCAACCCAGAAGTTTGACATGAGGCATCTCCACCACCTTACTCGAGTGATGTGAATGAGGTGCCTTCCCCATGGACCAGCCCCACCTCCTGCCCTGCATCCCAGCTCTGATGGGGCCGTGCCTGGCACCACCACAAACGGTGACAAGACAGGCTGCACCCAGGGACCACATTCCTTGCACCCTCTGTAGATGAACCATCAGCCCCGGCATCAGAGGAGTTACAGCCCTTCCAGATCAGTGGCATTTCCCTCTTCTCAACTTGTCACTCTTTATTCAAAAGCCACAGCAAATGCGAAAGGTAAATACACAAAGCTGAGGGATGAGAAGTCACCTGCCAGGAGGCTCAGTGACACTGTAAATACTGCTGCAGATATCCCAGCTTCTAACACCATTATTTATGGACTCCCACTTTCTGACAGTGTAACACCAACATGAAACTCATCAGCGGATATGCATTTGTGGGCACATGTCCTAGTTTGTGACGGAGATGACCAGTCTGAGAACAGAGCTAATTCAAACTTGCACTCTGCCAATGCAACCTGCTATTTTCAATTCTGGAAAGTGGTTTATTATGAGAGTATATCTTTCTAATGAATGCATCAGTGTAATTTTATTGCAGTAGCACTTAAAGTTTCCAGACAAGGACGAAGGCATTAACGCACTTGGCACTGTTCGGTGGGCAGAGCCTTTCTCCAAAGGGACCACAATCTAAGGGGGAGGAAAAAATCCATGACCCAAGGAAACCCACGCTCGGGGAGGGCTCGGGGCTTTGCAGAAAAACATCTTTGTTCAGGGACACAACCATTTTCTCAATGATGGAGCTTAAAAGTCAGCTTTACCAGCCTCCACCTACAATACTTGTTTTGTGCGATACACGCTGCTTGAACAATGTAAACAGACTGATCAGCTTCACTTCAGGCTCATCTGCACATGGAAAATGATGAAATATTTACTTTGCAATATGCTCACAGAAGAACTGCATTTCTAACAGAAACACGGGCTGCCCGCGGCATTCTATAACATACAGTTAACCCACATGCCACAAAACTTAACAGGACTGGACACTTAACCAAAAAAAATAACTGAATCCAGCTCTGGCTGGTTCTTGCTTAAGCAGGAAAGCTGCAACCCCTCAGGCTTCATTCCGGGTATGGATCAGCCTCTTGCCGTGAGGAGGGGTGGAAGAATGTCCTTGTACTCAAACCCCAAGACTTCTCCTGACAGCACAACCTACACAACCGGAGGCAGAAGCTCGTGGGAGGTTTATTTACACTGTGTACCTGAAGGTGTTCAGCGTGGGACCGTTCTCCCGTCAGTCACTCCTGCTTCAGAGAGGCCTCCAATGCATCGTGGCTACTGGATTTCTGGAGCTGACCCACTTCACCCCCCGATGACGGCAATGGGGGTAACACTGCCTGTTCCCATGTCCTCGCTGTCTCCTGACTGACAGTCATGATGCCACTGTGCATTGATCTGAACAGACCAGTTCACATTTACACAAGAGGAGGGTCAACCATTCAAGCACACTCATGGCAACAGAATTTCGTTATTTCCTTCTGACGCGTACCCACGCGAGCTGCCTCGGCTGCTGTTCCCTTCGAGCCCCCGGCTGGCACCGGGTTTCATCACTCAACAGAGAATTTCGGCAGCTCTGCAGACTCAGATAATCTTGTACATTCAAATCCCGTCACTACAAACCAAGCTGTCAGAAACTCAATAATAAACAAAGGCCCTGACTGACATTACAAATGCAAAGGAAATGGGTATAAAACACCCCTTCCACCTGCTTCCAATTCCTTAAACTTCCATCCACATCCACAGCGGTGTAAATCAAGGAAGTGTTTTACCTCTGTTGATTTACACCATATTAATATCTAAGGAAGCACTACTTTAGAGGGGAACAGATTTTCCTTCTGAAGTGCTTCCTAAAATCTAAGTTGATGCTCTTTGTTTCTCAGCAGAAATCTAATTTAGACAACACTGATGTATGGTCACCGCACAATTCAAAAGGAACAAATATCAAATCACATCCACTGACTTACTCTCAGCAGTATCATCTATTGGTGACACATGGCTGTCTTCTCCTTAATGCAGTAGCTTTTGGTATTGCCATTTTCTTTAGTTATTGTTACTTAGGCACAAATGTTTCTATTTTGCTTTGTTCTAGCCTACTCAATGAAACAGATGAACATAAAAACCTCTCTCCCAGAAAACTGAAATCCATATCCTGCAGACACACAGACACATTTCTGTCCTGGCCTGAAATACCAGGGCCAAATCCTCCTCATACATCAGTAACTTCTCAATTTTTTTTCCATTTACATTACTGCCCAGAGCCATTCACCTTCACTGCATAAAGTTCTTCAAACTGAGACACCAGACCCAGCTCAGAGACAGCACTCAAACGCTGACACAGGACTCAGCATCCCCCGGGAGCACATTTGGAGGCTGTGATGGGCAGAGCAGAGCTCAAGGACGGAGACAGAGCTAAAGCCGCCCAACCCGATGCAGAAGTGCCCCGGCTTTCTCTGTGGGATGAGACCTGTGAAACCACACACAGCTCCTTCAGCTTCTCACCCAGCCGGGCACACGCCACAGCACGGGATCAACACCTCCGGTCCCCACCAAACCCTCTTCCAAAGAGGCCTCAGAACAGGGATGTCAGGAGCAGGTCGTGAAATGTTCCAGCCAGCTCCCTCACACGGGTCTTTTCACAACTTTATCTCCAAAAAGGACATACTAAAAACTCACCCTCTGTATTGAAGAGCTCACCTTTAAAAACTCCAGTTACTTTTTTTTAAACACCGTTTGATCTGCCATCTAAATAGGAAGAAGGTTTGTTTTTCCTAATGTTTACTGTTTTGAATCATTTATCAGCAGCTAATTATGCTTCCTTACACAGTAGTCTTATAAATCATTACAGAGAGCCACAAACAGTAAGTAGCTTACCCATAGCCTAGCTCTGACTCTCCTGTTCACACAATTTAAGTGAACAAACAGGGAAAGTACCTTCACACTTCATAAATCTAAGCCTTGTTTCCCTAAGTATTCACCTTTTCATAGTTTTAACTTAACCTACAGTCTTATATCAAAGCCTTCTGGGTAATAAATAATGCAGGGACATTCCATTAACTATAACTTTTAATCAAAAGCCAGTGGATCCAAGCACATCATCAAGGGGATGATTTACATCTCAGACAGCCAGTGCCTTTTTCTCTCTGAACACATGGAGTGATAAACTGAAGAATACGAGGACAAAGAACAGGCATTTTCTCTGAATCCAGCTCCTGCCACCACTGCCAAGTCCAGGAAGAATTATAACATCCACCTCGAATCAAAAACAGTATGTGAGTTTTCAGCAGGATGGCACAATACTGTGATACCACAAATCAAACATACCGTTCCTGAAACCAACTTGGTCACCTCCATTCTCTGGAGGGAGACGTTGCTTCCCTTCCATTCCAACAGTCTTTCACTCCCACTGTCATCACTTTCCGTCCCTTTCAGTGCTGCCCAGGCATTTCGACTGTTATTGCAGAGATCTGTTACAGTTAGGCACTGTTCCAACGCCAGCATAACAATTCAATTTTAAGCATTTTCCAAGTAGAAGAGAGGAACAGAAAAAATGATGGTGAAGATGCTGAAAGAACATATTGAGATTATCCCACATGTGCCCTCCCTTGCTCTCCCTACCAAAAAAATCTGTCTTGGAAGGTTACGCAGATTTCCCATACACGCTTGGGATTTTTAGTCACATTGCCGACCTTGGAGTTCCCCAGCAAAAGCTCCAACCAAACCACTTACAGCTGGAAACCGCAAATTCTTGCTCAGAAGAGGAAAGGTAAATCTGGAACTTCAGCTGTCACTGCACTATCCTCACGCTGCTCCGTGATCATGTAACATTTCCAACATATCTTAGAAATGACACTTACATATTTCAGATTAGGGAAAACCTGGGCAGAAGCATTGTAGCTCTTCATTTCCTTGATGTCTGGCCCAGATCCATCCTGCTATTACTTTAGACCATGCATTTTCTTCTACCTACACTGGACTCAAAGAACAGTTTATCTCCTTCCGATGCAGGTGATTTTCAACCTGCAGCTCGATGCCTTTGGGCGTCTGTGAAAGGCAAGAAAGGAAAATAGCCTCATTTCTTTTAAATTCTCCAGAAATGCAAGAGGAATCTACGTTGAAATAAAAACACTTAACACTGGAAATGTTGAAGTCAACATATCCAAAAATATTGGAAAGCGCTATTTTAGACTAAATGAACCCAACCCGTTCAATGCTTCCTAGTTCAGAGACGGTTCTGAAGCGCCAGTGAGGTTCTGGACTCTCCCCAGTTGTTCCATATCCATCCTGGAAAGTAAAGTCAAAAACCAGACACCCATATGTTTCAAAGCCAACTGTCCCCCCCCACCAGTACATTCCCTCATCTACACCAAGCTACCCTTTCTCCTTTGAAGAAAGTCTTTTCTGCTTTATTAGACTTTGTTTTTATATTTCATGATTGAACCTTGAAAGGGCATATACTTCCAACAGCAAGGTCAAAGGAGTTCTGACATGCTGTTGAGAAAAAAAGGGAAATATCCAATTTCAGGTAACATCAAAAGCCATGGTAGGACAAAACTTGAAATCACAAGAACATGACACTGCCCATATGTCCTGTCTTAGAGCTGCACTGCAGTCCCCTGACATGCTGAGAGGCCAGAGACTTCAGCTGCTGGAAAGTAATGCCTCATTTGGTTAAGCTAGAAATTGCCTAAGTGAGTACACGGCTCGTAACAACAGCTGCCAGATCGTCCCTCAAGGCTGAAACTCCTCTCTTCCCAACAGAGAGGGGAGGGCACCATGGCATCCTGACCTGACACGGGCCATCCCTGCCAGCTCGCTGCATCCTTACCCTACAGTGACCTGGAAACAGACGGGATGGATTTCAGCCTTCAAGACCCTCATCAGATTTTTTTATTTAAAAAAAAAAAAACAAACAACCACTCAACAGATTGCTGTCAGAGGGGGGAACCCAAAATCACACTGCTTGTTGTGTGGTTGGTAAGAACTTGAGCTGCTCTGTAGGAACTATCACAACACATACTCCTGTTGGGTTATCAAAGAGACATTACAGCGTCGTGCTGGCTTCCCCCAGGTGCACACTGTATCTTTCTCAATCACCCCTGCAGATTTATATACCACTTTACCATCTGAAAGGCTTACAATCTAAACAGCATCAAAGTGAGCTGGGAAACAGGACGAGCACTTAGGAGTGAAGACTTGTACAGAGTGAGATGTATTCCCTCCCATTTTACTGTTAGAAGGGGAGGCAGGAGGGCTTAAGGACTAATAATAGAAGATATTAAAAATTACTTTGGAATTATTTTAGTAAGCATCTAGAAAATCCCTGCTAAGGCATGCTTTTTAATGTAAGCAGTACCGCTGCTGGCCCCTCCAGAGCACCATGCCACGTGGAAATAGCACTGTCAACGCCGGGAGGAGAATCTCTCACACTTTACCACACCACGCAGTGTGAACATGCCCGCTGACTGCACATCCACGCCAGAGACAAGCCCGGTTACAGAAGGTCCTCACCCTTCTGTCCCTCCCATCAGCATTCTTTAGCATGAACCATCTCAGACAAGCATGAAAAACCTGGTGACTTGCTTCACAGGTGACAAGAAGGGAAAAAACCTACCCTTGGTGAGGTAGCAGGGAAGAGCTCTGCACTAACGATGCACTCTGAGACATCAAGGGAGAGACTCTTTCATCTGTCCAGTGTATATATATGTATATATATATACACATATTCAGACATGTTCAAGACTCACACTGCAGAGAGTTCAAGACTTGCTGCAGAGCCCAACACCAGCTGCTGTAAGCCTTCACCAGGCAGGGCAAACCAGCCAGTTCAGCTTGTGCTGCTCCGGTTCCTTCCTGTACCCTATTCCCAACCACACACAAGCACCTCTCCTGTCCTATGACAGGAGTGACAAGCAGTACTTCATTTCACATCCTTTGTTTGCGTTAGAATGGACGAATTCCTTCTTCCACCGCACTTCACAAGTTACTGTGAACTCATCTTAATGCAGCTTAAAGGAACTTCAGCTGAAATACACTCATGCATTAAGATTTTTAAAACCCAAACAAAACCCCTCTAACCTCTAAGGAAGAAACAAGACCTTTAGACACTTTTTAAAAACATTAAGCAGCCCCAGCTGGCTATGCTTTAAGCATACTCCCCAGGTCCTCCCACAGAGCTGCTTCTAAGAGAAGCAGATCCAGCTCCTAGAGCAGATGTTCCATATGTTACGTCCTGACCCCTGTTACCGCAGATGGGTGTCACTGGAGGCAGCTTCAGACCCACCTGAAGTTATGGTGCACTGGTTGTGCCACAGGAACTATTCACACACACATAGTCTACCCCACCCCAAGTGCACAGCAACGGGATTTGGGTGAAACACTAATGGAAAAGGTTTCAGAGCCCCATGCACCACCTAAAGGTTTGGCTCCCAGACAACTCCCGGCTCCTCTGATTTCTGCAGGGCAGAGGCAGAAAGCTGTCTGTGGGTATTCAAGGAAGCCTGAAGGTCATGAAATTAAGAACAAGGCTTTGCGAGCCTCATGAAAAGAGGCTCCAGTATCTTTCATCACAAATTACCATTCCGACCAGCTCCCTGGCAGCCAGCGGCGCGGTCCCCGTGGCCGGTGGCTGGGATGCCATGCCGTTGCTAGGCTCGGTTGCTAGGCAAAGGCACACAGGCAACAGCGCGACTGCTGCTTCGTTACAGGGCAGCCTTAACGAGAAACGAAAGGGGAGGGAAAAAAACAACCACCCTTGATTTTAAATAGACATAGAAATTTCTCTGAATGCTAAACACCAACCAGTTAATGGAGTCTGGCAATACTGCAGCCAAACCAGCTTCACTAAGTCACAATTCATTTCCTTCCCCTCCTTCACGACATTCGTGCCTTCTGTACTCAGCAAGACCCACTGTTTGGGGGTTTCTGCTGAATTCTGGGCATTGCAGGAAACCAAGGAAAGGGATCTGGAAGATGCAGCAGGAGACAAGGGAAGAGAAACAACACTCCCAGCCCAAAGCAGGTAGGCGTGACCGTTCCTCATAATGAGCCTTACACACACAATTGGGACCTCAATTTTGGCCCAGGGCCTCTTAGCAACAGGGCTCTGAGATGATGAGCTCAACAGTAAAGTTTTAAAGCAAAGCCAGATGCTGCAGGTGTTTCCACATATCTCCAGGACACAGGATGGGGCCTCTTCTCTCCAGCACCAGACCCAGGAACAGAGATGCTCCCATCCATCCGCTCAGAATCAAGTATTTTATGTAGATGACACAGTATTAGACACCTCCAGGACCAGAACTATGAGATGCTTCTTAAAAAGCAATATTTGAAGACTCAGAGTAAAGGTCAGAGCCATGATGAGTCATTAATACAAAGAGCAGATGAATGAACAAGCATTTGTAGAAATAATCAGTAATGGGGTCTGTCCCTCTGTCTGACAGGCTGCTCGCCACTTACCTGCAACAGATCTTAACCAGATTATTCCAGAGTACATTAACCAGATCCACTTAAAAGTACATTTTATCCTTGTAACACCTGCTGAAATGAGAAGGAATATCTGTGCTTCCTCTGTGCCCAACAGATTTAATGGGTGCATCAAGCGCATGTTTTAGCACTGATATTCTCTGGCAGAAACTTAAAGTGAAGTCTATTGTGATCAGTAACATCAGTGTTCAAAGTTTAAAATTTTTCACACCAAATGGAATTTCATGAAATAGAGGACATGCAAAAAATCTTGGTAAGAAAGGACAGTCTCACTCTGCTTCCAGCCTGACAGAGAACACCCGCGAGACTTTCAGAGGAGCATCACAGTGTGACAGGTTCAGACATCAGACAGGTTGGACAAGATGCAAAAACAGCAACTGAAGGCAAATGTTCACGAGTCCAACCTTTAGGTTTGCTGAGCCTTAAACACGCTGATCGACAGCTGGGCCTGGGCTGAGTCTCCAGCAAATAAAATGTGGAGTGTTCTTTGCCAGTTTAAGCCTCAGTTAGAAAAATGCAGAGATACAGCAAGTGACTACAAACAGGACTATAAAGCACGTACGTGGATGTGTGTTCATCTGTATGTGTACACAGACAGAGATAAAAAGTTAAAGCTAAAGAACTAAAACACTCTCCTGGTAATTATATACCATCTCCTTCCAGGTTTGGCAATCACACCATACAATCCCATTTATAGATATCAGCTTTTCTGTTCTCTACTTCCCACCAGAAGATTTGCATTAGAGCCTTACTGCTTTGATGATTGTAAACATTACTCTAATTTCCAACCTAAAATTAATTCACCACCAGCTGAAGCCCATTTGCTTTCACACCAACACTTTCCTTTAGCTTAAGCAGTCCTTCTCCCTGTCTTGTTTTCACCTGGTGTCATGGTTTGAGTTGGCCAATGACAAGATGACAGATGCTCTCCCCCATCTCTCACTCCAAGGACAGGAAGAAGAGAGAGAGTTATGAGTTTAGAAAAAACTAAAATACTTTAATGGAATATTAATAATAAAATAAAAAGGAAATAATGAAATAGATACAATATATAGAAACATATATACAACCATATCAAGCTCCCAGGGAGATGGCACCGGCAGGCACTAGGAAAGATCCAGACTGGTCTCAGTGAGGGATGGGAACTGGACTCCAGAACACACTGGTGGATAGACAAACTCACAGGGTCTTCCTTGGGCTTCAGTCATCAAAGAAGGAGAACCCTTGAAGAGGAGCCAACCTGACCCCTTTGCTCCCGCAGCTTTTATAGTGAGTGGGGGGGCAGAGGGAAGGGAACACCCTATTGGTCAGTTTGGGTCACCTGACCTGTCCACGCCTCCCCGAGGTAAACAACCCAGTCAGCTGACTCTGGTTGCCATGACAACGAGTGTAAGCAAGAGCCTCTCACTGGGCACAGGCTTGGCTGCTCCACCCCAGACCAGGCCTAGATGTATTTATAGAGAATAATTCGAGTTTTTTGCAACCCCATTCGCCAGGCTAAATAAACTCTGTGCTTTCCCTCTTCTGAGATGCACCCTCCATTCCCCTGACCGTTCTTCTCCCAACCTCACCCCATTTCAGTTTGAGTCTCTTGGGTTCAAAAGGCATCAGACCACTCCCATCGTTCTAATGAAGGGTCCTCAATGCTTTATAGAAATCCTATCAACTCTTTCTCCTCTCTGCTGCAAGACCCACTGGAGTTGCCCACACACAGACTAAAGCTTTTGTGATTCATAATCCAGAAACTCCAGGGTTTTCTGACTGCTTTTGTGGAACTAGATTTCGCAAGTTCAGTTTCAAACTAAGCACTACATGACCCTCACACCCCCAAACAAGCCTAAACAACTGGGTTCCCTAATGCCTGCAACAATTCCACCCCTCACAAGCAGCCACTCATTAACAACCTAAAGAACAGCAATTATCTGCAAAAGTTCACAGCTGCATAATTCCTGATGAAACTGGGAATCTTGTGCAGACCATCCATTACTTGAAATCATTTCCTCAGCTTGGAGAAGTAACACAGTTATCCCAATATTCAGCCAGAATGGCCTCTTCTCAAGGGATGTAATTTCCTCCCTTCAAAACTTTCTCTTTCAAAATTGTCTCTTAATCAATTTTGACTGCTCCCTTAGCGCCACGACTCTTCTACACAGCCACTGTCAGCATAATAATAATACCAAGCACTTATATGGCTATTTCCATCTTCAAAGCACTTCACAAGCATTAACCAATTAATGCATATTCTTCCCATGCCGTCTCTAGTGCCCGTAACAGCCTCACTGGGTTTTCCTGTGGCTTCTCTTCATGCCTTTTCAGTTGCCCCAATATCCTTTAGTTGAACCCCACCGTCGGTCAGGGTTTACGCATCCCATTTCAGAGTGAGCCAGAGACTCCTACTCCGGTAACAGGAGAAGGGCTTTGCTTAACACCACACAAGGTCACATACTACTTAGCTAAACCCAAGAGCTACCTTAAGAAACTACAGTTTAACACACAGTTAAGGCACTAAACTGGAACTTGGGAGACCCTTGCCTTGCCCCTGGACTCACAGCAAAGTGTCAAAGAGACCAGGCAACTCCCTTGGGCAAGATTTGACAATACCAAAACAAATTTACCAAAAGGACCACAAGTCCTTTTTTCAAAAGCAACTTAAGTGGACCAGATTTACAAACTTTTTGCACTGAGTTTTGCAGCCAACAGAGCCTCTTACCAAACCCCACTGGGCAAGTATACACATATTTAGGCACCTAAACATCCTTGCAAATCTTGCCCCAGGAGTCCAAGACTCAATGAAAGCGTTCAGAACGATTCAAAAGCTTCTTAAAATTTTACTCTTATTTTCTCTCTGCATCTGTAAAGTGAACACAGGGAGGATGTAACTTTTCCTCACCTTCAGTCCAGACATCTATAAAAACGACCAGGGCAGACATGGTTTTCTGCTCTGTCTGCGATTCCTGGCACACAAATCTTCTGAACCTCAGATTTTATCCGGCTCCCAAAAGTTTGGCATTTCACCTGGCAGTTCATCTCAACACACAATTCAAATGAAAACTCAGGAAAAGGAAACTGATTTGATGAAAAACAGTTGTACAAACCCCTGCAAACAGACTCCACTCATAAGCAGCACTTTTACTCAGTCTCATTTATAAGGTGCTAATTATTATCTCCAAAACAATTTTTTCCAATTTGTATTTCAATTATTTTCCAGTAAAGAATATTTGCATTTAAATGGCTTATCCATTGTGCTCAAACACAAACTCATTTTCATCTCAGGTGTTAGGACTCCTTTATCTCAAAAAAAATGTAAGAAAGGTGAAATAAGGTTCAAGGTGAAATCCATCTCACAAATCACAGGGAAGGTCTAATTTAAAGATTTGCTCATGATAAATTTTCATTAGTAGTCTCTATTCCCCCCCCCCCCCATTACCAAATCCATGTCATCATGAAAAGACTTAAAAGTAGCTGCAATTTCATTTGCCGTTATTAGTTATGAAGCTGTGTGTCCATCTGTAAAGTTCAATGCTCCCTCAAGGCCAGTGGGAATGGAACTTGTCCCCAGAGAGATCTTTGACCTAACTACAAATCTCCTCTCACTAATAATTTAGAAGACCTCAGTCCTTGAAATTCTCACAATATTAACAATTTCATCATTACACTGACAGAGAAGTGACAGTTTAAAGGGAATAATACAGCAGATATAGATTCTTCTTTAGAAACAAATCTGCCCTAAGCTCAGAGTTGCAAGTGGTTTTTTCCCCTCCCCACCATGTTTCAGTTTCTAGCTTGTATCTTTAAACATCAATAGAGTAATCAGGTTATCTTTTCACGCATTTATAACTACATGGAAAGCAGAGAAGTTACACAAATCCACTATACATTTTCGGTAGTGGCTGGGGGGCCACCATCTATTTTTAGCACCTGGAGCTCAGAACAGAAAGGAGACAGAAGTTTTGTAGGAAACACAGAAGAACTGACTTCAAATATGCAGCTAATGCCATAACCAGCAACCGAGCTGTCACTAAAGTGACCAGAATCTTATCCTTTCAGATATATTAAAAAAAAAAAAAGTCCTGAGTAAGCAGAGACTCCACTTATTAAAAGCTCTTCACTTCTACCACAATTCTCATTTCCCCACACTCTCTACAGAGAAGTGTGTTCTGTGTTTACGAGTGCTTTGAGATCTTCCAACAAAACACTCTGCCAGGCATTTGTATTATAACAGCTTGCACTTGCATTATCATATTTGAATTACAAAAAGAGGCAAACAGAAGGCAATTTCTCCGGGGAATTTTTGTTGGGATATAAATCCAATTTTTACTTGATTCCGTTAGCAGCACTTTCACATTCACTTCCTTTAAGTATTGCTGCACTTGATATTTATTACCTAATGCCTACTTGTCACCTTGAGCAATCAATGAAAGTCAACAGAAGTTGACGGTACACAAAAAAGTTAACAATTCACTTCACCCAGTGGGAAAAAAATAAGACGACAGCCATGCGCTCTAAACAATAAATAGCTACAAGAGGTTTCTAACAGATTATCTGTAGAAAAAATTGAAACATTTCAATTATATTGAAATTTTCAGTCCCTTTACACATGGATTTCAAGTATACAACAGCAAAAACTAAATTCTTCACTGAAAACTATCAGCTCTGTCCTAACAATAAATGTCCCTCTGTCCAAACATAATTTTGGCAACTGATGGATGCTCTGAATCGGCAAAACCAGACTTTTCATCCTGTTCTGATCCAATTCAGAAAAATTCTTGTAGCAGTTACCAATCTGTCACGATTCGCACACAAATATTCCCACCAGTGGCAGTGGATCAATCTAATCATATGCAAATTCCAAGTCATTGCCATACTATTTCTGTATCCTGTGACCCCCACCCGTGTATAACCAACAAAGAAACTCAGAATTATTTCCATTATCATTAACATTATATTGCACTACTTATTTTTCTTTCACCTCCTCCGTTCATTTAAAACCTCATTTTCACCCTGAGACATATTCTATTTAATCTTAGTTTTCAATCCCAAAAGCAGATCAATACCTTTCTTCTTCAATCTACATAGCTCTCAATCAAAGAGTTAACAAGGGGTGAATTGAATTGACTTGTCGGTTCAAATTGGGTATTTTTTTTTTGGTAAAGAGTCTCATTTGCTAACTGCACTGATGGAAAAGAAGGGAAAAAACTCCCCATAATAGCCCTTAGTATTAGATTCCTAGGCAAAAAAGGTCATAATTTATTCGCTAACTTAAGACCGGCGCAGCACTTAGCAGGAACAAATCACACCCTCCCATAAAACATTATTTTCTGGAGCACTTTAAATCCAGTGAAATTAACTTGCTCTTCCTGAGACCACTTCTTTCAGCTTGAACCGACCCAGCTGTTGACAAAGCGGCACCAACAGCATGGGGCTTGCAGGGCTGTCTCTCGAATGTTAAATCTTGCCAAGGTAAAGAAACCAGCGCTGCATGTGCTACTGAAGATACCTCGGTCTATGAGAAACCCTCAAGGTACTACATGATCCTTCTTCCTGATTAAGATCCAAGAACTTCACTCAAAAAGCCACCATGGTTTCACTGTGCTTTAGCTCCAGGCCTAAGCTATATGCTATCTGCAGCATGGGGACCATTCCATACATTGCTCCCTCAGCACAGGAGCACCTGACAGGGCTTTTTTTAAAAGGTATTTTCATTAAAACACCCTATCAAAGGACAGAAACTCCAATACAGCTGTTTTACCATCCTTTGAAGAGCTACACAACTTGCACAAGACCACAGCACTGCCTGCAGAAAGGGAACCGGACCCTCAGAAAAGGGAGTAACCCCACAGAGGGGCCAGCACCCCAGTGACACATCATCCCTCTTTGATCATTCTGGGACCCAACATTAGAAACAAAAACCCAACACTATCAGGGACAAACTCCCTATCCTTCAAATGCTTATTATTTCAGCAGGTGGAGATTATTTTAATATTTACAGACTCCTTCTCCAAGTGGTGCTTGACTTCAATGAAAGCATCCCAGGATGGCTGCTGACAGATGTCCAGTGTCCAGGATCAGTGCCTACCCTTTCCCTAATGGAGACAAAACAACAATCCAGAGATATAAACAATATGCTGCCTGATGCAAGTAGCATCTTTAAAAATGGCATCAGCTTTGGAAAAGCACCAGGCTTCATTATCCTTCTGAAGGAGATTTCCTTTCTGGGAGAAAATATATTTTTCTTGATATTATTATTCAGTGTATCAAACGGGGAAGGAACATTGAATTGTGCCTTTGTTACAGAAGAAATGAGCTTCCATTTTCTGTACCTCCAACTTGGCTTTAACTGCTCACCAACCACAGATCAAGTGTCCGTCTAATGAAGGACCCGATCCTGCTTTGCCCCACAGCCCTGAGGAGAGGGAAGAACCCTGCTGACAACGGAGTTATGGAACGGGGAGGAGGCAGCACTGGGGAACAGGAGGAGATCCAGGACATCCTTATATTTTCAAACTGTAACACCAGCTTTTCTGCGAGATGCTGAAATTGCCGGCTAGTGATGCTCGTGTCGGCCAGGAGCAGTGACAAGAGTCCTCCTCACAGGGGATTAGATCTTGGGAGTGTGGGAACATACACGGGTAACAGAAGCAGAGCCAGGGAGAGGGGTAACAGCGTGTAAGCAATCGCACAACAGCACATCCTTGTCCCTGTAAAGTTCTTCAGCAAACTTTCTACGAATAAAAAACCAACTCCAACCTTGAGGAAACCCACTCATCCTGCTCTTTCAGGGAATAAGCTCCACCTCAGGCCCTCTGGCTGCAAAGCAATGACATAGATGTCATAAAAAAATTTCAAACTATGCTTTCACTAGTTTAACTAAAAAAAAAAAGCTAAACTGCTGATAAACAACATACACCATAATTAGGAAGCAAGTTCTCTATTCGCTCTCTGCCATCCTTGAGACATTCACCTCATAATACGTAAGATACTACTAATTTTTCCACTCCATAGACATAGCACTGAAGCTCATACAATTTAAGCAACTGCTTCAAAGCTGGAGAGTCTGTGGCAGGTTAAAACCTGAAGGTCCAGACCACCCTTCCTGCCAACACCCTGCTTCTGCTGCTAAACACTAGTAACCGATTCCCCGATGCTTCTGGCAAATTCTTTGTCCTCTACAAGTCTCCCACCTTCCCATCTATATGGGAGCACACTACGCTTTGAAAAGCTGTGCTGCAGTTTTTCAATAAAAGGCAAAAACGTGGATATAAATGTATAAAAACTCTACAAGTGATACAGTTTGAATCACAGGATGAGCCGAGCGACCCGTGCAAATCCTTGCTGGAACAGAAACTGCATTTGATTATATTTCTGACTTTTTTTTGCCATGAGTACTTTACTACTTAAAGTTCAGCAGCAGACAGACAACTTTCACCTCAGAATGTCATTCACAATTAATCCCAAATTGTACATGAAATGGTTGAATTCACTCCACGCAATCAAGGGAGAGAACCAAGAGCATAAAACTTGTGTAGCTAATCAACCTAGTGCAATTTGTATCTGCTGAAAGCTTTTCACAAACATCCGAAGATCTCTCTGCAGAATAAATCTGTAAATCATTTCAGGATTTTGCAAATTCTACTTATCCCCATTTTACAGATGGGGAAGTGAAACAGAATGACTAAGGCTCACACCCTCAAGGATTTGTAAGTGCCAACAGCCATGGAAAACAGCAAGAACTGGGCTTTAATGACTTCTGCAAGTCAAGAGAGTGTGCAAATAACAGGAGAGCACTGAACCAGAAAATCCCCAGTTGTGGTTAATTCTCTGGCTGTGATTAACTCATCTTTCCTGTCTATTGCTGTACTTCTTGCACCTTCTAATAAAACCAGCTGTGGGCACCGACGGAGCCAGGACTATCGGACCGTAACCGTGGTTTGGCAGAACAGCCTGTTAGTCCACATCCTACTGAACTGACAGCTGAGAAGTGGCTAAATTCTTTACACTGAAAGAAATGTAGGTGGCACTAAGGCAGGTAGATGAAACCCAAATAAAGCCATTTCAAGAGGACAGAGTAGACTTTACATTCCAAAGAGCAAATGCAAGCCAGAGGCCAGAAGAACCAATCTTCTCTTTCTTTTGTTTTAAAATGTTCTGGATAAAGACACCTTTATTTGATATTCATTGTTGTTTTATCTGCCTTGAAATGGGAACTGCAGACATTTTGATAAATGGATTGAGAAATTGTTCTGTTTCAGTGTAACAACTGTAAAATGCCTTCACATCCGCTAGCACAGACACAGCTCAGACCTCATCTGCAGAGAGCGAGCATCTCAAAAGCATCTCTCTTGGAAGCAACAGCCCGGTGTTTCTGCGCTGCTGTTTAGCAGGCAGTAACAGCCAGGAGCCAGGAGACCTAGTGCCTGCTCCCAGCTCTGCCAGCAACCTGCTGCCTGACCTTGGGCAAGCCCTTCTGCATCCTCCTCTGCCTCTCCTGCTCTTACAGCAGATAGTCTGCGGGCACAGACTGCTCCTGCCCGGCCCTTCTCTTATAGCGCTGATAACGAAGCAGGAGCATCTATGTCTCCTTACATTAGAGGGAACCAAAACCAAAATTTGCTAGCAGGATATAGGATGCTGCTAATTTCCTTCTGGTCATGGACAGAAAGAACTGCCCCTGAGGTCACCCAGAATTTTTAAGGAGGACACCCAAATGCCAATAAGGGTTAAGGTACAGGGCTTTTGTGAGACCTTGGCTGCAGCTCCAGCCTATGAGTCTGCCCAGCAGCACTCTTATCAAGACCAGTCTGATGTCTGTACAAGTATAAAGCCGTTTTCTGGTGACACTGGTTGCCCTTATCGTGTATTGTCCGTAGACAAGCCTGGTGTAAGCAGCAGAGAGCCCCTCTGTTGTGGTCTCCACCCACCTTCGCAATCCTCCAGCACTCAAGAATTATATCCAATACTTGTTGATAGTTTAGACTGTATGCTCCTCCAGGCAAGGGCTGCCTCTGACTGTACGTTTACATCTCACTAAGCACGTAAGAATCACTGCTCATGAAGCTGCTGAGTCTACCGTACTATAAATATACTAATACCACATTGCACAGATGTTTCTTCACATCATGTCCTTCTTCCTTCAACTAAATACCTTACCAAGGCCCCCAAACCTAGGCCATCAGTTAATTTTCAGGTAGATTTTTGCAGTCAATAATGGGGAAGGATTTTTATTGTATTTTTTTTTAATTACTCCCTTATCACACATCTCCCAGGCAACCACAGCTGCTCCAGGCCTCACTACTGCAAGACCCTTCTTCTCTTCCAGTGACATCTCCCTACTCCACGATTATTTTGACCTCTCAGAAGTCACTAGCACTTGCAGGACTCTGACACAGTCCCCAGTTCTCTTTCCATCCAGCAGACAAGTGGCCTGCACGCAGAAACCAGGCAGTTAGGTTATGCCTATGGTGGGGATGCCCGTACCTCCTACGGATAGAAAATTACTGCAACCACCCCCGCAAGGGACTCAATCAGGGAATGCACCTGACACTGGGAAGAAAGAACGAGCAACTTACTGTTCAATGTGAAGTAACAAGAAAAGGCAGGAAAAAAAAAACCCCACCCAAAAATCCCCTCTTTTCCATTTTCATGCAAGGGAGGTAATAAAAAATTACATACAAGCTCCCTGCAGCATACTGTCTCCACTCGGGCTGGCTGTGTCCATGGCAGCAGCAAAGAGACTGAAACAGAGTTAATTTGATTTCTTTAATCAATGGGATTTTCCCAATTACACATTAACCACTATCAGATCAGTCTGCCACTGCATAGCATGGCAGAAGCACATATATTTTGCAGATTGATGCAATGCATCATGTTTATTGCAAGCAAAGTACATTGATTTCCATAATTGCACTGTACTTCACTCCTCCAGAAACATTGTGTAAACACGGAAACTGTGGGTGCTACTATCACTTTTTTTTTTAATCTCTGTATCTTGGTTTCTTTGAAAGCAGTGCAAGTGCCTACTTCTCAAAGCAGGCACTCACACACCACAGGCGGCCTCAGAAATAACCTTAGAGCTGCACTGAAAGCACCTCACAACAAGCAGCGTCATGCTCCTTCGCAACGAATTAAGAAACAAAGCAGGAAAAGAGATCTGGTGTTTAAGGCTGAGACTGACGCGTTCGCAGCTCTGCCACGAATTCCCCAAACCACCCTCTGCATGTCACTCGGGAAAGCACATTGCTGCTTTCCACCTCAGAGCAGCTCCTCAGGCAGCCCCCCAAGGGTGGGAGACGCTGCCCGGGACAGAAGTTCCCCCCATGTCCCCGCCTGGGGCAGGGAGGACCAAGAGGGAGCACATGGTGATACCACTCCTTCAAAGCATCATGTCGAAAAGGACTTGTAGGTGGCTTTTGTGGCCTGGCACCTGTAGAAGATACTGGGCAGGCAACAACCATATTTCCCTGACACTTCCACAGCCCCCAAAACTCTGGATTTACCACGGATACAGGTTAAAAGTGCTTTATTAGGGAAGCTCTTAAATTCTGTGTTTGCCTCTACTCTGAAAGAGGCTACTGGATGGTATCATACAAGCCTCACTGGCCCCACGCACTGTAATATACAGGTGACAATTGTACATACTGGAGTTCAACAAATATGGTTTTAATGGAAACTTTTCAATAAGCAGCAATATACAAACTTCTTTAAAATACTGAGCTAGATTATAAAACCACAGTTAACACACAGGATCGATGAGCTCACCTCTGTTCCTATGGCCAGTCTTTCTGGGTGGAGGAAAAAACTTACCTGGTTTTGCACCCCTTCAAAGCCTGATGCTCTGAACCTTCCCCTCAGTCATCTGCATCTTCCCACCAGCACCCACAGAGCCTGCACCGGGATACTAGAGCCAACGCGTGTGATTCCACTGCCTCTGACATTTTTGGTTGCTGCATATGTCAAATAGACAACTCGGTGCTTGACTTATCAATTCAAGCCGTACAGAATCTCTGTAATTCAGCTTAATCATTTCTTTTTTTGTAGCCATTAAAGTCTCATCTTTCCCCTTCCATTTGAGTTTGCTCTACTTTCTATCAGGCAAAAGGCTAATTCAAATCTAGGCCTATTCACAGTATTTCTGAACCTCTCAATGCCTAGAAACATGGAGCATAGTAAAAAAGTATCATTTAAAATCCACTCAGTTAAACATAGCTTTGTTATAATCCCATTAAAGCCTTAGAAAAATTACTCCAGCCCTATGTCTCAGGATACTTTTGATAAAAATGGAGTTAGTAAGACTTCTCTTGCAATACTACGGGCACAAAGACATCTCATGCAGCTTTCTCCCCAAAATCTTTATACCACCTAAGTTTGCATGAAGGCATCCTCTCTCTCTCTAAAGAAGGTCCCACTAGTAAAAAAAAAAACTGATGGAAGCAGCATGGAGATGAGACTCACCCCCCAGCCCACTCTCATATTGCTATGGCTGGATGTTCCACCATCAGCATTACAGAGGTCGCGCTGCCTGACCTCCCCCCCAAGACTGTCTAACCCTCAATTTTATCATAACAATTTCCTCTGGTCAAGATCTATGCCAAATTTAAGAGCTGGGGGGGCATTTCACAACTAACTGGCCTCTCACAACTAACTGGCCTCTCAAGAGCCACATTCTTCAAGCATCACACAGGAATTCAGCTGCTGCTGATCCCTGGAGCACTGGTGGAAGTGGTTAACAGCAAACTGGGCAGGGGGAATTATTCTTTATTTGTGCCTGGAAGTAGATTAAGACACTCACATCTGCACAGGAAAATGTATTCTCTATAGCAGGGACACTAAAAACAATCACCTGATCGACAGCCCAGCTACACTGAGCCCTAACCCACCTTGGCAAAAAGCATATCCACTGGGATCTGTGGCAGATTGCCTGGGTCACATTCCCTGCACCCATTTTGACACGCGCCTTCTTTTGACAGACACCCCTAGACAACTGGAAGGCAGCCACCGAGGCTCAGCTGAGCAGACATCCACCTCTGAACCACTGGCTCAGCTGGGAACCATCAACCAGCTGGACACAGAATTTCCCTAGGAATATCTGCCATGACGGAGACTGAGCTCAGTATCAAGAAAAGGTTGAGCTTAGATGTTCCTCAGCAGCACTGAGAGGCCATGACAACAACAACAAAGAAGAGTGACAGGCACCGAACGATTGCACAGCAAAGGAAAGCCTCCTCTACCCCAAATGATGAACTCAATTAATACAAAGAACAAGAAGACAGAAGTGAAATCGCTTCCCTATGGTGCCACAGCAGGAATTGTGTCCCCAACATCCTATGGACTCAATCACGTATCCTGTCTCCCAGCCACAAGGGCAAGGAGCATGTACAGCACCATGATGCCTTCTGTGTTCCCAACCTCTCTAAGGACCAAGAAGCCAGCTTGACCCCAAGCAAAAGAGCTCTACCCTCCAAACATCTGCACCCTCTAAACGTTCTCCATAAATTACTCCTTTCCAGTAACAAAAGAATCATAGAATGGTTAGAATTGGAAGGGACCTTAAAGATCGAGTTCCAACCCCCCTGCCCTGGGCATGGACACCTCCACTAGAGCAGGTTGCTCCAAGCCCTGTCCAACCTGGCCTTGAACCCCTTCTGGGATGGGGCAGCCACAGCTTCTCTGGGAAACCTGGGCCGGGTCTCACCACCCTCACAGCAAAGAATTTCTTCACTAGATCTCATCTAAAAGTCAACAGCAAGGCATCAATGAGTACATGGGAACCATTCATTCCATTCAGCGCTGAAATCCCCTCTGCTTGAGCAACAGTAGGACTCGCATCAAAACGACATGCTCAGCTATTGCCATAAAATACTGTAGTTTCATCATATGCCACAATCAAATGTAATCAGGCTGGTGACTATTCACTTCCCTCCCTCCTACAAAAAAACCATCTATCTACCACTTCAGAGAGTTAATATCTCACACCCTTACCCCTTAAAAAAAAAATACACTGAAATCACTGAGTATTTCACACTGAAGTTCCTTCCCTGGCAGAGTAAGTGCCCCTGAATCAATCTTCATCCTGGGGAGATTTAAGACAACAGAATAAAATGAAAGGATGACTTACAACATAAATACACACACATCAAAATTCATAAACACTCTTCAGAGGAAGAGTCTGCCAAAAACCATTTCCCATCAAGAACAAAAGAAAATTACAATGGGTTTAAACTGATTAGACTATGTATCAAGCCAGTGCATCTTTCCACAGCCCAGTACAAACAGGATACCAATGAGTAGAACACAGTGCGTAAATAACAGTATCAAGACCCCCTTTAATAGGCCTTCAAAAGAAACTGCATCTGCCTTTATCCATACACACCCCAAATGCACCTTCTAGTGCCGACGCGCAGCTAATGACCCTGAGGGGAACAGAAAGAAATACTGTGTCTACCTGCTTTGACAACCGAGAAATACAATTTCAGACTCATGATTCAGACTGTGTTTCTGAGAGGCCATGCATGGACCACAATCAATTCACGGCCAAAGACAAACTCAGTGCCCTCCACCATTCTCAAAATACTGTCACATCATTCCTGCACCCTTAAAACTAAAAGGGGACACCATACGAACCAGCCCCCACACACACAATGAACTTCATATCTCAAGACACCACCTTCCCTAAGCTCGGTCACCCTTTGCACTAACAGGAGCTGCGTTACCCTGCCTTCAGCCACAGCAGCATCCGAAGAAAGCACGTTCTTTGTGCCATTTTTTAGAAGGACATTATTGGGGAACAGGACTACACAGCACAACTGATGTGATGCAAGTAGGGTTTCTTTGCCTTTTTATTTTTAAGACAGCCAGAACTACTAACTGATAGTTTCACATATACAGCTCTGCTGCCACACTATGGGTACTCTTGGTTATTACCACCTACACCAGCCCTGGGAAAGGCGAGGTTAGAACTGAAGCCTCTGAGGAACTTTGTCCTACAGAGGTTCATGATTTCCTCAGCGAAGGTACTAGAAGTTCCAGCCCAGATTAAATTTACATTCTGAGATTAGACCCTGAAAGCACCATGGACCCCGCAAAAGGTGGGTGCATTCACTCTGCATTCCCTGTGCTCTGGATATCCAGCACTAAGCCCTGATTTCCAAGTTGGTATCTTGCTTTACAAAAAGATCATTACTAGGATTTCAGAATCTGTTAAAAAAAGATCTACTGACCAATGCCTCTAACTCCGATGCAAATAAAAAAAGCAAGTGAGGTCCAAAAAGCCTTTGAAGTTCTTCTGCTCACAAAGAGAAACACCACAGAGCACCAACCTCTGGGTGAAGGATCCAGAACAGCCAGCACTGTAAATGCAGAGAGGAGGGAGCACGGGGCCTGAGAATAAGGGATTATAGACCAAACAAGCAGGTACAGAGAGAAGCCTGGAAGCTCTGGTATGAATAAGCTACGGATAGCTTAGAAGAAAAAAAAGCTGTAAACCCCTGATAGAGTAAGTCATATATTTAGGCTTCTCTACATTGGTCTACTCGTATCAGAACAGCACAACAGAAGCTGCTAGAATGGTTCTCTCTTGTGTGCAGGCTAAATGCTCCTGCTAAAGAAAGGAAAAACATTGGCCAAAATAAATATTCATCCTTAATTTGGGCTTGCAGATTGTTTGGGTAGTTTTATACCCTTTCCTAATAGGTACTTCCAGTTAGCAAAACTCTTCAGGTCCACTGCAAGAGTGCTCAGGAGGAGCAGTTAATACTTATTCTGGATCTCCTTAGAGGAATCTGCCTTACATAATAAAATCAGTGTTGCAGTCCAGATAAAGTTTTCTAAAAAAACCTATGGAGGTTTCATACACATCAACACACAAACACACATTCCTCAAGCCTGACATACAGCAGACAAGACAAACGCTGCTCCAATACTCTTGCAAATCGGGGCACTGCACAGTGTTGAAAGAAGACGCTGCCAAGCACTCAGCTCTCCCACTCTTCCCCCTCCTACACACACATAAGGACAGTCCCTAAATATTTGCTGTTTACACCAGAAATAAACTTCAGTCCTTAGATATGCTTTTGCTACAAGGGCAGTTGCGGAAACTAGGGAGACATAAGCAAACTCCCCCCAAATTCAAGTCCTTTTTTTTTTTTTTCCCTATCTTTCAAGTCAATAAACACACATTTCACAAAAAAAAAAAAACCACCCTGATGCTGAGGCCAAAGAGCTCATATATAAGAAATAATCAACTTGAAAGGCAGAAGGAATAAGAGAAGAGTGCTTCCATCTTCATGCAAGGCATCTGAAATCTATTTTATCAGCTATGGGCAAACACCAGGGTAGTGAAATACTGAATTAAGATGCAAGGGAACGACAGAGGGGGAAACCGTGATGGCATTTTTCACAGTCATCTTGCATATCATACAGCAATGGTGCACAAATGATTTGTCCCACCAGAGAAGGGGAATGAGATCAAATAAAGCTACCTTTTATTACCCCAGCGCTTAAAATTGTTGCTCCCAAAGGATCCAGAGGGAAACTATCTTGTACAAAGCCACAAAGGGCTAAAGAAAATATACTCCTTATTGAATGCTACAGGGAAGCATGTGCTGACACACAAGTGTATGCACACACAGTGTCATCCTCCCCCCGCGCCCCCCCCAAGAGGGGATTAACAGTGGTCCTTTGATCTAAGGAGCAGGAAGAAAAATGCTCCTAAAGTTGCCAGCTTTCTCCATTACACTCACCCGTCACCGAGACAGCCAGCAGCCCCACGGAGAGCAGCAGCACCCGGCTCCAGGAGCTCACTTCCACCGTCATCACAGCAAAGATCCCCAATTTTCCCCAGTTCCTTCCGAAGCCGCAGCTGCATCCCGGCTTGTCCCATCCCGAGGAAGGTTGCATGTCAAAGGGCAGCAGGAATGGGGCGTGCTGGGGGTTGGTTGTTGTTGTTGGGTTTTCCCCCCTTTTTCTTCCCCTTTGCGATTGGGATAGTCCTCGGCTCGGCTGGATGAAGAGAAGAGAGGAAAGAGGGGGGGGGGGGGAAAGCAGGTCAGGCTTGTGATTTATTTTTTTTTTTTTTAATTTTTTCAGCCCAGGAAAAAAAAAAATCCCACCGCATGGAAGGCTCTGAGCTTCTGCAGCTGGAATGAACCAAGTGTGGCAGCAGCTCGGGGAGAGGAGAGGCAAGGAAAGGAGAGGAGGGCTGGCTCGTCCCTCCCGGTGGCTGTCTCAGAGCCAGCTCCTCGGCATTAGCAGCACACAGTCCCCAGGGATTTATACTTTTTTATTAGCCAGTTGATTAATCGTTCCCATATCTTTGCTCTTCGCTAAATGCTGGGGAGGGGAGAGGGCAGGGGTGTCGTGGCGGGGGGCTGCTGGGCAGCCACCGAATCCATCTGCCTCAGCTTTGCTTCCCCAAACGCAGCACAGTCCTCCCACCAGCACCCGCCCCACCAGCACCAACAAATTATGCCTCAGCCCTGTATTTGTTTTTAAACGCACACTACAGGTTTCTCATATAGGAACGAGTCCCACAGCCCCCCATTTTGCACAGAGGAAAGCATCAGATGCATATGTACCCCCACAGGTACATCGCAGCTAAAGACATCTGCCAGAGGGATGCAGCCCCCCCCCCCCGGGTAAACAACTTGATGATATTGACACAAATTTTGTGATGAAGCAAATTTTGTTACAAACACAAGAGAGATCACAAGAGAACCGACCCCCCCCCCACCTCCCCTCCCCAAGTCTGCATCTTGTCCTCACAGCATGGATCCCAGCAATAGAGCAGTACCTGGCACTGGTAGGACTGGTTCAGGAGGAGAAGGTATGCTGGGGGTGCGAAAGGCTGTTCACCCCCCCACCCGACACCGAGCCTACAGTCATGCCTGGCTGTAACTGCTGCTGCCCCTTCATGGGGCTGGTGAGAGGGGTATTTCTCCTCCAGCATCACCCCCATCACCCCACCCCCCCTTTATTTTTTTAACATTTATTAGCACATTCATTCCTGTGGCTGCATGCAAGATGGGGAAAAAATGCAGTCCGTTAAAACCGTATTCAGCAACTTAATTATCTTGGTAACGATGCTCAGATCTATGGACAAGAAAAATAACTCGAACGTGACACCAAAGCTTAAAGAAAAGGCATCCTCAAATATCCTCCCCCCTTCCCGGCAAGAACCTCCTTCGATGTTTCCCTGCTGCTCTGACAGCCCAGGAGCAGCCCCTCTCCCAGGAGAGGGACCAGACCCAGACCCCCCCTCTCCAGCCCTGCCCCCCCAGGATGCGGAGCCAGGCACAAGGGCCACAGCGCCCGGGGCCGGAGGGGACCAGAACCGACCCTCCATCACCCAGGCACCTCCGGCTCGCCCAGCCCGGGTGTGGGGGGGCTCAACTCGCCACCCATCCCCCTGCCTCAGCGCTTTGCATTTGCTGCAGTTTCTTGCTGCAAAACCCCCTTCTTCAGTCTTGTTCCGGTTGCCTTGAATGAGCTTATTTGACAGCTAAAAAACAAATTATATCGAGGGCTTGCAAATCTGTCCCTCCACCCTCAAATCAATCCCCTTTCTCACTCCCCTTCCCTGTGCCCCCTCTGCATTTCAATCCTTCCACTGCCTACACTGGGAGCCGATGCCAAGAGCCAAGGCAACCAGGGCTGTTACATGAAAGAGTTGCTTTATGTCTGTTTAAACTGCAGTGTCCTATTCAAATAGACCTTATTGTTCAAAGGCACGGATCCAAACAGAAAAGGATGAGAGAACAGGGTACCACACTTCACAGCTCCATACATTGGGTTCCCCTCACATAGCTCTTCACCCCAAAGAATCCCCCCCCACACCCCAAAATCACGTTCAGCCGAAGATGTGACTTGGTTGCTGCACAGGGTACGGGCTGAGCCAAAGTCAGCCAGCCCTGCATGGAACAATCCACAGGCATAATACAGGCATTGAGGAGACACAATCCCACTTTATTCCGGGGTTAATAAAATCATATCTACGGCAAATCAAGGGGTTCCTCCCAAGGAAGTTTCCTTCTCAAAATCACTAAGGCTTAGGCTCTAACTCTCTCCAAAAAAAAACTACTGCATTTATTTGCTCGGCGGACAAGACCGAATAGAGAACACAACATCCCTGAAATCACCAACTTCTTTGATTACAACCCATCAGTAGGAGGGAGGCGTTTGCGGGTTGTGGTGACCAGCCCATTTCTAACCCCCTTCCGCTCACTGTGCCTCTCACCTTGCAAAATTCCCTCTGCTCAGAGAGAAATCCTGTCTCCAGTGCGAGCCCCAGCGGGAGCCCAGCTCCGCACTGCCACCCGCAGCCACCACCCAGCCTGCCATCTCTGCTGCCTTCCACGCTCCCTGCAGATATTTACCTGACTCTTCTATATTCCATTTATCACACAGTAGTTCACCCTGTTCACAGTACCTCTGATCTGTTCTGTGATTCCTCAAAATAAATGTTTTGGCAACATCCCCGAGTTCCAGTTTAATCCATGGGGCCGGGAGCAATGCGCAGGTGTGAACTGAGCTCTCGCAACAGCTTCCTGCAGGAAGAGAAACACAGTCTGATAAAAATCAAGGACTTATTAAACAGAGCAAGTGCCAAAACCTCTTCTTCCCTCTAGTTTGACACAAAGCCACATCCATAGGGCTCTTCTCTTTCTCTCTCCCCCCCTCTCCCACGTGCATCGTGCTCCAAGGATGCAGAGAGCACCCTGGCGCAGAAACACAACTGCGAGGAGGAACGACAGAAGACATTCGCACCAGGAGCGTGACCATGTTCCCTAAAATTTTAAGTACCACAATCAGTAATTTGGTAGGGGGGGAAATAACCCAAAACATCTCACTAAACCGCCACACGTGTCTTTCATTTATTCTCTCTTAACCATGTATTATCACTATTGGGGGTGGGGGGGAAGAGCATTTATCCGCTCATAACCAGAGATAACTATGAATAGTATCTCTATTAGCGAGAAACTGCAGTCACTATTTAACTCACACGACAGGAGAGCCCAGTTCTGGATTATCTGAAAGGAGATAAGTACAGAGCCAAGATCGTAGTGTAGAGTGTAATGATCTTGGTAGCAAAGAATTCAATACACAGCGGTTGCATCTGAAGGTGTGCATAGATCTTTCATATTTAAAAAAAAAAAAAACCCTTTGCCTTCTGTTTTCTTATCTAGAACAAATTTTATAGCCCAGCACCCAATATGCCACAGACGGTTTTGAAAAGAGACAGCACCCAAAGCAAAATCCTGTAGCCTTGGATGCTGAAAAACACATAAGCTCCAAAACTGGAAAAAGTTCTTTTTCCATGGCCATGGAAGGGCTCCCAAGGTGGCTAAAGACATTCTCCCTCTCCATCACAGAAGGGCAGAAGTGCCACTGTGCTTCTGGAAACTTGGAGAAGTTACAGAAGCTCATGCCTAGAAACCCTGCAGTAGCATCAGCCCTGTGGGCCCGAGAAACCTGGGTGGCACATGGGCTCAGAGATGTTCACAGCACAAACAGAAGGAGGCCAGGTAGAAGGTTCAGCTACTGAGAGTTGGACACCAAAATCAGTCCCTTCTCTCCTCTCCTGATAGATCAGACTTCTGTGGAGGGACCTAGAGTGGGCTGTGAAGAGTTTCAGGGACACAAACCACTGGAGCAGGGATGAAGTGTGTTACTAGATGGGTCTCAGACAGGGATAATGCTGCTCCTCCTCCTTGGGCTGTAGCAAAATGAGTAAATGCTAAAGCAGGAGCATCCCTTCTGTCTGCACTGCTTCCCTCGCACAAGGGCTCTGCTCTTCCATCTCGTGTCAGTGGGAAGATGAGGGACTGAGGGCAAGAGAAGGGAGAAGGACCAGGGGGACAGTCCTCTGTGCACTCCATGGGGCTTCACCACCCGCAGGCACACGAGAAGCTCAGGTACAAGGAGGGAGGGACAGCTGAATACTGAAGACTGGAGTATATAATTTAGAGATTTATGGTGGAGAAGACTCTCAGCTCCATGAAAGAACACAGCGCTGCCATTTCCACTCCTGCTGCTGGAAGCCCAGTGGACATTTCCAGCTGTTGCCCTTCCCACCAGCTGCCAGGCCCTGGAGTTCCACGGTTGCCACGACTCATTGCCAACACAAACCACCTCTTCAAAAAGACCGTTTGCAAACGTGAAGAGGCTGGAAGATGCTGGCTGGGAGGAACAGGTTTTCAGCTCCAACAGTAACATCTGAAGGTTCGTTCCCACTGGGACCTTTCCCTCGGCACATCTGGATCCACAGCAACACTCCCCAGGATAGCCTGGACAAGGTCTGCCACGAGATCTGGAAACGCGTTCAACGACTCTCTGGGGAGCTGCAGCCCCCCTCGCTGGTGCCACCGCTGCCGCACGGGCTCTGCCCACAGCCACCGGGGACCCTGCAGAGGGACAATGTCACCTACAGCACGTGAGTGATCCCTAAGCATCGCCCAAGCCCTAGTGAGAGAGGCGGCTGCTTTCCTTCTTACGCCTTTCCAAACTGGACTTTTGTAGCCTGTTGAAACGAAAGCCTGGGGCACGGGGCACATCGACTGCTGTCTGACGCCCTCCTAAGGAGGCAAATTATTCCCACTTTTTTCCACTATAGCCAATTTTCTTTGGGGAAAAAGCGTGTCCCGTGAAATCCGACCACTTCAAATTCTGAAGCACCATAAGCAGCTGCTCCATTCGCATCCCCACAACATTTAAAGAAAAACAACCACACGCATCAAAATATTTACAGGAAGAAGTGAAAGCAGCATTCAAAGAAGCAAAATCGAAAATTAAAGTGTTATAAGGAAGCTACTGTAAACAGCTGATCTTTACAAAGAAAAGCTGAATTTAGCACAGAAAAATTTATGCCAAATCATGTTTCACAGGATAAATAATGGTAAGAGAGGGAAGCATGCTCTTGAGATTAATAGGATAATATTTACTGTATGCTCCCAAAACAGAAAAAGTAAAATTTATAAATCCAGCTAGAAATCAGCGAGCACTAGCACATGTCCAGTTCTTAAAGTCCAAACAAAACATCATGCAAACCTGGCCTATCTTGCTTGGTGCATGAAATGAGCGTAAACAGTTACTTCATCTTTAAAAAACAATAACTTCACAGATGAGGAAATAGATTAATTTTTCCGATGAAGACATGGAGGCACAGAAGGGGGAGTACCTAACTCCATGTCAGGTAGAGACCTAGGAATTACATCTTGAGTCATGGCTCCTTTTTTCTCCTCCATATCCTGAATAAGCCAAAAACTTAGGAGTCTCGAGAATAATTGCAGGAAGAGGGAAACCAGGTAAATCAAGAATAAGCAGAGAAGCCCACAGAGTTGCCTATAGCAGTAGGTTAAATTATACAGCTGAAATATCTTTACAGTTTAGTACATGCTCAGTAGCCACATATTTCAGTCCTGCCACTTGCTAAGAAGTCTTAGGAAAGAAGGCATTACACAAATCATCGAAGAACTACGAGCTGCTAACAATCTTAATTGTATTCTTTAATAACACATTTTACTCTTAAAGGAATATAGATCTGGTCTTTAGCAGCAAGCCCACTGCAGCAGGGCCAGCCTAACCACCAGGATTTCCAGCCCAGGCAGCCCGTGGTGACCTTGAAGCCAGTGCAACTGGGCAGAGAGAGCAGATCTAAAGAGTCTTCATTTTGTTGCTTTACTGGGCAACTCATCCGCCCATTTCTCTCAGCAACGTTCTCCTGTAATTAGCCAGCAGGTTCTTCAGGACAGAAGAACCCTCTTCACACACACACTCGTACAGCAGAGCACGTTGATCATGAGTTGCTCAAAGACCCCCGAGTCATTGACCCTTCTAACAACAGCCAAACCCAAGTGCTAAAACCAAATTACTGTTCAGAGCTCAATGAGCCGCTTTACAATGGAAGCGATTCAAGTGAGACAGCCCTAGGTCAGGTTTCCACCTCTGAGGTAGAAGCTCCCCTACCCTACCTTGGCTACCTCTGTTACTCCTGAAAGACTTAGAGAAAAACAGATTAAGAAAAATCTTTCAGTATATACCAACTGTCAATAAAGGTGTTGCCCAATTCATCACCTGCAATAGCACCAGTGCCCAAAGATTATACCGCGTGACCTTGCTCCATTTAGCAATCCTTAATTATTTTAAAATATTGACTTATGCAAATTGCTAATATGCTCATTTTAAAACATACCTGGAATCTTCTGAACAAACAACAAGTTTCACCTTCCTGGTTTTGTTCTGGAGCATCTGGATACAGAAGAGCAAGTTACTGAGAACACCCAGAGCAGGGGGTGACAGGAGGAAACTCTTCTGTTGAGAATGTCACTATTTACCAACAGAAAGGAGTTTATAATCTCCCATGAGAGGAGGACAAAGCTTCACAGGCAAGCATCAGAGCTAGTAACTCTCAGACATGCTGCATTCACATCTTCAAACACAGGACTCCCATAGCCTAATGTGTAAGTCCAAGAGAGGCAAGAAGCTCAGTTGCCACCCCAACTCTAGGTCTTCCCAACTACAGTCAGGGCACAAACGCCAACAGTTTGTGCAAAGCAGTAAGAGGCGACCCGAAGAATACAAAATTTGAGTAGGAAGACCCAGATTTGAGTAGAAAGTTGCAGAATCAGGGCTGCAGCCTGCGAAGCCATCAAAGACTGGAATCCCATGGAAAGACGGGGTGAAAAGATGTATGAAATAAGCCGTACTCAGAAACAGCCCAACAATATTCTACTTTCATATGCACAGTATAAATCTGTTGAGGTTTTTGTTAAAGAGATTATCTATGTTCTTTAAAAATAGGGGGGAAGCGGCATCCTACTAATTATAGTGATTCTATGATTAGAGATAATTAGATACATTTACAATTTAGAATTTTGTAATTTTAGCTGTTTATGAACCATATATGTATCTATATTGCGTGTGCACACAGCATCAGTCTTCCCCTCAAGCTAAGAAGAGTAAATTGATAATACATTAAATTATTGAACATAGTTGGACGTGAAAGAGCAAACTGGAATTTAAATCGGTGTTTTGAGTAGGTAACCACATAGGCACTAATTGGTATTTTGAGCAGGTAACCATTATCAGCACTTAGGTGTGCCTTAAAAGAACACAAAATTGTTCAGCTTTGACAGCAACCCCACTGTAAGGTCCCAGAGGGCTTTGGGGGATATAGAGGTGCTTTGTGATGCACCCTAATGATTAAACCATCCGACAGTCTCATCTCCCTGTAGGAAAGACGGTTAATGAGCTACAAATACTGCACGACCCAGCCCCATTAAAGCCTCACATGTGATAACTGAATCGTGGTGACAGGTAAGTTCAAGGAAATGCAGGCCCTTTGAGAGCAAAGAATCATCTTGTTTGACACAAAACTTAGATTTGCTTTACAATCACAATCTATTTTGAGATCCACAAATATTTTTAAGCATATATTCCATAATCACTCTTTGCACATCTGTAATGCTGCCATCCAACTTTGCTTCAGTTATTCTTGGATAGATACATTAACTAAGATTTCTTTTCCTCTTTTATGTGGTTCTTTGGAAAAGAATAGTGTCAAAGACAAAATTTTTTTTTTGTTAATAAGGAATACTTGAGTCTTACATAGAACACTAATGAGAGAGAAATTCAAGGTTTAGGAGCAGTCAAGAAAAGTAGCTCAATTTTAAGTCAAACCTCCTTTAACAGCAGACATATTCCACTTTCTTACAGCAACCCTTTGCTAGATGAACCAGCGGGACTCGAAAGTATATACAGAGCGATGCTTGGGAACAGGGAAAGGGAGATGAAGTTAAGAGCTCTCTGTGACGCTCAGCTCTCTGCCAAATCCGTTATCACCAGCCTTCTGTCTTCAGCAAAATCCCACAGGAATCCCAAGGGGCTGGGGGATGGCAGTGTGACAGGCGCTCGCAGCACGGAGGGGAACAAGGCAGAGGTGCCGTTTCTCCTGAAATACCCCAACGCTGCCAAAGGCACAGGCAATCAGGGAACAGCAGAGGAAACAAAGGTGGGGAAGGAGCTCGTACAGAACAGCACGTTCAGCTCTGCCAAGACCACTACAGCTGGGCCACCGAGAACAGCAGCAGAAAGTCAAGCCATGGAAAAGAAGCAGCAGCTCCCACCATTTGCTGAGATTTATACCAAAATGGATTCAAATGCGGCCACAAAGAATCCAGGTATGGAGCCAGGCATGGTCCTTCAACACCAGCTGGGAGTCATAGAAAAAAAGTTGTAAACCAGAAGCTGCTAAAACGCAGACAGCCAGAGCTGGTCAGGCATCACTGCAACATTTCCTCAATGATGATGTCCTTTCCTTGTATAAGAGACTGAACATTCCTAAAATAACCTTTTCCCTTCAAGAATTCTCATTTTCTACTAAGATGCTAGGATCTCTCTCCCCTTTAGCTAGCACCCATCCAATGTCCTTCTCACGTGCTGAAGTAGAGTAGATATAGGAAGGTCATGACCATGGAGATTTATGTATTTGGTCAGTATTTTCTACAAACGAATTTTTGGAGGTTTGGGTGGTTTTCGTTTGTGGGTTTTTTGGTAACATGATTTTGGGGTTCCCATTGCAAAACATCTAAGAGAACCTGATTTCCACTGAGTATTGATAACTACATCCTTTGAAGCATCTTGGAACAGACACAAACAATGGTGCTTGTCCAGTTCTATGGTTTAAGCTTCTGGACTAGATTTATCAGTCTGGAGACTTAAAACACAATCAACTTATTCTGTTATAATATCCTTATCTCGGAGAGTTTTGAACTTTGGGCAAAGGTTCTTGTTCTATTCTTACAATTTCATTCGTTCTTATGGCTCAGGCAATTAGCTTTATCCCAGGTCCCGTGGGTCACAGTTTAATGGCCCTACAAGTGAATCTGAACTGCTAATTGCTGAGTTTGGGTCGCTGTGTTGCACAACTACAGCCTACAAAAGTAACAGATACCTTGAACAGATTTTGCTTACAGGCAAAGCGTGTCCTCTTAATTGCAAATGTTCCACAGATTAATGAAGAGAATGCATGTTATTAATATCTTTAACCTGGTTTTGTTTTACAGTACCTACTGCAACACCGGATAAAAAAATTATTAAATACAATGCATGTGCTTCAGGCTTTTCTACTACTTCAATGACCACAGCATTAAACCAGCCCGTGTGGCAGAGTCTCAGCTTCCCTCCCTTTTCCGTCTTTCCCAACCACTCAAACTTTCCACACTTTCAGGTAACGTAACAGACCCACATTTTCTGAGACACCACCCCACCCCACTCCAGGCCTGTATAGACAGAAGCCCAAATCTCAAGTTGAAAGAAATAAAAGAATGAATAGTGGGAATCCCATCTCTATGGGCTGTACTACCTGAGTTCCTTTGATTCCACTACAGAAAAACAGCCATCCACAAAAACCACACCAGAAACAAAGCTGTGGTTCTCCAAGCAAGACTCCGTCCACCCTACAAGGTGTCAAAAGTTGTCACCAGCCTGTTATAAAAGACAGAGGGTGGAGACATCACCCAGAGCACACGTGTTTTGCCAGACTGAGCTCCCTTGGAAGTTGACAGTCCAAAAGTTTCCCCTTTTTCCATTAAGTCAGTGATTAGTCAGCGTAAAGCATACCTACTTGGCATAAGATGAGCACACGGTCCATCCACCTCTCAGCAGTCAACAGGGAACCCAATTTTTCCCCAGGCAGAAGAGAGCTACAGAGCAGAAAGACTCCTGTTCTGGAGGTCTCAGACTTAGGGAGACAAAGACAAGACTTTTCCCAAAGCTAAGAAATACACTTATCTCAACCTGGTTTCTTTAAGCATAACACTCTCCTAAAAAGCTTACCCAAATTAATGGACCAACTCAGACTGTTTTAAAAATCATGCCTTACCTATGCTTAACAGAGCCCGTACCATCAGAGAGCAAGGATGCCATATCAGCAAGCTCCGTACCCTTCCTTTGGATGCTATTTAAGACAGGTGCGTTCAAATGCTTATGAATATGCTTTAATTTGCAGAACACAGATGCTAAGCATAATAGATTAGCCAGAGCCATTTGTCATGTGCCCAGATTGACATTGGTGCCGTCGCAAAAACAGATTTAGGGACAAGATGCTGAACAGGTATGAGTTAATACAGTTTGCTGGAGCGCTGTGTGCTCCAAATAGCTCCGGAGATGGCCTTGAGCCTCCCACTGAAAACACGTACTGCTCAAACTCTGGTTTTGTAGAGAATTGGGAGAGACCACTCTGTGTGTCTGAAAAAATATTTCCATCAACTCCAGTTTCCAAGTATGGAGTCACTGCCCTGTCAGAATTCCCATCCCACTTTTTTTTTTTTTAATATATGCTATTTCTTTTCCCTCCCCAGGTAGCCCCATACAGCCCACAGCAGATTTTCCAGCCGCCTTATGCTCCGATGTTGAACTACATCCCTCTGGTCCAGCCTGGTTATCCCTACCAGCAGAGGACCCCGCCGACACCATCCAGCAACATCCCAAACCTGTCCCCGATGGCAGGCGACGGGATCCAGTATCCGTTCTCTCCATTCTCTCCTTCCTATGGGTATGGCCACACAGATTTGCTATTTTTTCAGTACTTTAGGGAGAGTTTTTTAGTTGCTGCAAACCTGCACAGAGCTAAAGATTTAATTGGCAATTGGGTTTCCCGGTTATATTCTTACCAAATTCCAAATCTGAACAAAAGGCAAGGTTTACTAGAAGGTCTAAATTCTAAAATAATTTTGATACAAAACAAGAGTAATTAGTTTTGGGTAAACGAAGCTGAAACACTGTGCTATAGGAGAAGCCACCTACAACTTCCAATCAATATTATGGATAAGAAGTATAAACACTTTAACAAAAAGGAAATGCTTCAACATGATGGAAACCAAAATATTTTGACACTGTCAGAATGAAATGAAAGGATTCATTTTGATACTCTACTATAAAAACTGAAGTTAAGATAAACATATTCCAAGGGTCTGGTAAAATAATCTCCAGAGATTCAAGTTCTATGTATCATCTTCTGTGAAATGCTTATGGGATAGACAGGAATAGAACATACTTCCCCCCTAGACCACCTTCCCAGAAACCATATTACACATTTAAAATAAAAGCAGATAAATGCTTTTAAGAGCTCCATTATTAGGAAGAAAATAATTTGGAAGTTAGATGTAATCTCCTGAATATTCGCTAAATTTCATTTTCTGTTTCAGGTTTAATTCTACACCTGGAGGAGCTGTGACGATTAACCTCAACTACTTTTCCAGCGAGAACCACGTAAAATTTTAAGCAAACCCAGTTTTTCCTATCCTAGTATTCAGAGAAAACCCTGCTATCTAAGTCCTAGGGTCCTATAAGGACTTCATGTTTCCCCCGAAGTGAATGTTTCCATCTAGAACAATCCCCTATGACTTACAGGGGAAGCAACAGCTGCCTAACAATTCATTGGAGATGATTTTTTTTTTAGGACGACAATAAGAGACTTTTTTGGTTTGGAAGATGGAAAGAAATAATAAAAATATTTTATTTATGACAAGTGCCTGAGCTGTTTAGTATCGAGTGTTGGTGCAATAAAGATGGTTGACAGAAAACCACAAATTTCAGAGATTGTAAATTCAGTTGTATATTCCAAGTGAGATCAACACAAATACATTTAATAGCTGGGTGGTACAGCTCCATGCATGACAAGTTCCTGTCTTATTACCTTAAACTTTAATGCTAATCCAGATGATAATCTGACTTTTAAAGACAATGAAGCCATAAAGCTTGTATGGAGAATCCCTTTTAACCATATTTGGGTCATAATTCAGGCGAAAGATGGAGCATCCTTCCATTCACTGAGCTTCAGACTTAGCCCCAGATACACAAAAAAGATTGTTTTTTTTCTTCTCTCCTCCCACTAAAAAAACCTAATCATGCAACTAAAAAATTTGGCTGTTCCTTCCCCCCTTTAATCCTGCTTAATGTAAATAGTAAAACTTAGTTGTGTAGACATAGGTGAAGCTAGTACAGAATTCACACAGAGTACATTTACTCTTGTAAGGTTGATAAACAATCTTACAGTGATCATTCAGGTGACATTTTGCACATTAGAACTAGTTTACTCCTCACTGTTCCTCTTTCCACATTGCATCAAAATCTATTTTGAGTCACCCAGATGGCTGAGGTGATCTAGGACAATTTATAATAAGAAATTCATGCTTTGGCAAGATGTGCCCACCAGCCCTTTTTTCTCCACGTACCACTGTAGGCCAACGTTTCAACTAAGATAAACTAGACAAGCGATTAGGAACCTCTAGTGTTTGCACAAAGCATCAACGTTCTTCACTCTCCTTGCCTTGTGGGCAAGGTGACAGGTTGATAACGTAACACAATCTGAAAGACTGTTCAAGTACACCAAGGCAGCCAGGAGAAACTGAACCCGAAGCCCATATATTCCTTACAAACTCCCACCAGCGTCAGCAACAACCATCTTAGAGTTCCACTGCATTTCATGTCTGAAAAGAGTAGAAGAGAGGAGACACTAGTATTGAGACCACCCATGCCATTTCACCAACACTTGATTGGTTAGTGACAAGTAAGCTGATCCAGATATATCCCTATTTCACCACAGTTCAGACTGGAAATCAGGCAACTGAAGATTAGCCAAGAAGCAGAAATGAGCTACCACCAGGGTCCTGTGAGGAATGAGGCCAAAGGATCATTAAGGCACAAGTCGTCCAAACCCCAGCTGTACCCCTCAGTCAGTAACACTAACACACCAAGGCAGGATTGCGTGGGTTTTCTACCCAAAATGACTGCTATTGCGTTTAGCACAGGATCAAAGATATCTAATGAAGATGCTTGTCAATAGTTTTTCCTTTCTTCAACACGTGGCTGTGGGACCCATATAAACCTACAGAAATATCCCAGGAGCTATCAGGAAATATCTCAGGAGCTTTTTTGCTCATACTGGAAAATCCACAGTTCCAGCCCTTCACAACACACTTCTCCCAAGCCTCTATAATAGGTAAGAAAGAGAAATTATCCCCATTTCACAAATAAAAAGCTGAATTCTGGGAAATGAGAGCTCAGAGACTTCATCCATCCAGTTTAAGTTAAACAAATTCTCAGGAACACAAAACAGTATCTGGAGGGCACAAAATTCACATACACTTTTCCTCTAGCTTGACCCTTTTTGCAACTCCCTCCCAGCGCATCCCTTTGGTACCTGATGGCACACACAGCTCCCTGGCCAAATCCTTCTTTCATAAGTCAGTCCCGAATTTTCCTGGGTTCCTCTTGCAACACACTCCTCTTATGCCTGTTACAGGCTTCCTTTCAAAAAGAATTTTACAGAACGAAATAATTATTTAGTTATGTTTTTCAAAACCTAAACTTGGATCAGAATTTGCTTTGGCTAAAGTCAGATACGCTCTGCCCCAGTAAATCCCCATTTTCTTTAAGTAGAATAGAAGCTTGGATCTTTCTGCTATTAAATCCACTGGCTGTTTTTCTCCAATATTCCTAATGCAATTAGCATAATAAGATAAAGGAATCATCAAGTCCTTTTCCATTTTTCTTCCTTTATAAAAGGACTGATGACAAACTGGGAATCAGAATCTGGATTGAATTACATTTGCCACAAAAGAGTTCATTAAGTAATAGTACGTAATAAAAATCGTCTGTCAACTTGAAGGATAGACCAAATCCACTTAACGAAACAGCTGGTTATTTTCTAGAGCACTCTATAGCTCATAAACGGTCAATATGAGCAAGGAGAGAGACAGACAAAGGGAAGTAAGGAACAATTCGGATATTAGCATCCTATGCCACAGTGTCAAGGCTCCTGTCTCCGTGCAGCCAGAGCACGACAGTAGGTAAGGCTTTGCCCATGGATTTCCCCATCATTAGAGTGGTGGCAAGAGCTCTTTTCACCAGGAAAAGGATTACAAGGCTAAGGGCTTGACAAACCATGAGATGCCTCAACAGCTGGAGCATCATCAGGGCACCTGAATTTCCATCCCACTCCAGCATGTCAAACGGTCCGTGATGACGATGGGAGTGTGGTCACGTTCCCTGCCCCACGGACCCGGCTGAACCCGCACCGCCACATCCCCACCGCTCCCGGCTCCCCAGCTAGGAAACTCCAATGGAAAGGTGCTTCTGGCTCGCAAAGTTAGTGCTCTCAGGAGCAGATCCGGGAAGAGGAAGCATCAGGATCAGTGCTAGTCCTTTTGCTCTAAACAAGCCATACTGGCTCCTGACAGAAAACACGCCTCCCTTTCCGCATTCAGCTCACTCACTGAATAATTGCAATTCACGCAAACTGTCTGCACTGCTTTGGCTCCAGGGATTTGTTCTGAGATCCTTGAAGTCCCACAACATGCCACTTACGGTAAGAGTGTGACAGGTACCACTCAGTGCCACAGAGACAGCTTGTTGGGAATAAAGGTCATCTGTGACACGGCATCGCTGTGAACCTCCGTGCCCTTCCTGCATGTATTTAACACAACAGTCTCAGAAGAGGGACCCTTCTTAAAAAGGGCCACTTTCATTTTAATCTTGTTGACTCTTCACCATTTAGGGATTTATTACCGATTCTATGGTTACAAGACACATTCTTAGTGGTCCTATTGTTCCACACATCCACAAAAGTTTAAGACAGCAGATTTATTCAGTGCTTTAATGAAGTCTCAGAAGACATGGATGTAGAAGCCCTATTGTGGCCTATACTCGACTGCACACTAGATCCTTCTCAGGCAACCACCCAACCAAAACTAAAACCAAAACTAGTTATGAATGCTGAAAATAATCCATTATGCTGTTCTGTTTTGGAGAGTCTCACATCGCACTGCAGGATGGAAACTCCAAGCCCAGCCTGGTGATGGTGGTGGTGGAACCAGCCCAGCCGTACCTCTGATCCAGGCAGAACGTCAGAGCTTCACAAAATCTGAAAGTACAGTGAGGATGGACATGCCACCACCACGCCAAACGCCCACCTGGATTATTAGCAGGACAAAATGTTCTCAAATACTCTAAGCTTACCTCACTTCCTTTAAAAAAAAAAATCAAGATTCTGTTCTTGTTAAGGTTCTATTGATCCCAGTTCCTTACAGACGGGATAAAAGTGAAAATGGACACCTTGTACCAGGGGCTGTAAAAACTTCTTGTCTATCTCCCACTGTTATTATACATAACCATATCAAAACAAAATTCACCTCTATTTGTCCTACGTCACCTTCATTCACTGTAAAGGGGGAAGCAATCTGGGTCTGCAATTTACAATACTTTACAAAAAAACCCTCTGTTATCCTTAAAGTATTTGTTTACACATACAATAACTGACATTGACTCTTTTGTACGCAAAACCACATCAGCATTATCAGATGCTCCGGACCCGCTGTGTTCCTTACCTGCCAGAAGGGGCCAGGAGCCATTGCAGCCACTGCCTTTAGACACAACAGGTTTCCCCCTTTCAGTTACACCCTTGTACTGCCCTCCCGATCAGATCTGCAAAACTCCTCACCAAGTATTAAGTCCTGCTGAAGATCTCCCCTCTCCCAGGTAAAAATCCTCCCCTTCAGAATAAACTGGAGGATGGAACAGACATCTGCAGGCGCTGCAGACCCCCAGAGCTGCAATGCCACATCGGAGACAGAACGACCTCCATCTGCAGGGACAGAGCAGCGTTTCTCTCCCTTCTCCTCTCAGTCTCACACAGCTTGTCTTGCTGCCACTGCAGTTTTTCCAGAGTCGTTCAGTCCAGCTTCCCAAAGCAAACTTTTACAAAAATTAGCTTGCATGGTTCCCGAGTCCATTACACTTAGGATAATGTGGGGAGGGGGGACTGATTGAATAGCTATTAATCAAAGGTTGGCTTTATTCTTGTGATGTCATAAACTGCAGAAATAGAGCTCAAGCGGTTTATTAAATTACAGGAATGCCAAGAAAAATAGATAGCTTTAATAACACATTTTTGCCTATCTGTTATATTTTACATGTAGCTTGCAGAAGAGAATTAAAAAGTTTTCTACCATATAAAATTGCCATTTAAAAGGAAAAAAAAACAAAATAGATTCTGTCACTGATAGAAAATACAATTATTCTAGGCCAGAAAATTAATTCTTTTGCTAACGTGTGAGATTACTGCAGTTCAGAACCTATGAGAGAGGAGGGGGGATCCTTCCAAGATAAGAAATGGCCTCTGAGCTTAAAAGCACAAGTGCATGAGCCAAGAAGAACAGCAAACACAGAGAGGTCTCATACAGGCAGGTCCGTCTGAGGGAGAGAGCTCTCTGTCTGGCATCATCAGCCTCACAGGCTGCACCTGCTGTGGTACCCAAGCCTAGTGGATGCTACAAGAGCAACAGAGAACTCAGCTGTCCATGGATTGCAGCAGGAAGTCACAGGTCAGCAGAGGTGTCTAAAAAAGGAGAGGACTTGGCCAGAAACTTCTTGCTCTTCACCAAGATCCAGCCCAAGAACTAGGAGATATGTTACTGGCGTCTCCATGGCCAACTTTTGTAAAACTGCTTGCATGAAGAGCATCGCTGCCCCCTATTCACAGCCAGTCTTCAGCAGGGACAGCCTTCCTCCTCTTAGCTGCTTCAAGTATTACTACCTCTTATTTAACAGTTCAAGAAGCATCCCTGTATATAGTCCCACGCCCACCAAAATCCCACACTACCTCATTTTTTACTATTCTCCCACCGCCAGTCTCCAAGGCTTTTCTGTGATTCAGCACAATCATGTCCATCCCCGCTCTTGGAAGCTGCGGACTGAGTCACATTCTCAGGATGGAAGGCTTCCAGAGAAAACGCCCAAATAATGCTGATGAACTCAATCTCCTTCCTCTGGGAACAGGACTCACAAGAACACTACCAGGGGACATCGTGCTGTGATTCAAGAGGTGGTATGTCTAGTGTAACAAGAAAACATGGAATTCTGAACCTTAAGAATTGTGACGCTTCAAAACGCTACAAGCAGTTCAGTCCTAGGGGTTTCAGATGGCTTATTTATGTGGATGAACCAGAAGCCAGCTTCCAGATATTAAATTCTTTCAGTCTCTCAGCTGTGCTTTATGTATTGCCCTCCAAACACTGTCTTGCAGAGACAGACGTGGGTAAGGATATTGCACTATTAGAATCTCTTAGTAGGGAACAGACTACGTGAAGTCTATATTTATCAATGTAGATGCAATTGCACGGGGGAGGGTGTTTGTGCTGTTTAACAGGTAAATCCATCTGACAGAACACTGTGGTTAGGGATAGCCCAAGGTTAGGGGAAACATACTTAGGAACGCATCCAACATGCTGGTATGTGAATTTAATCTCCTTTTCATATTCACCTCTCAAACATGCCCCTGTTAATCTTTCACAGATGCTTCTACAAAAGCAGGGCTCATCAGAAATGAAGTGTCATATTGAACACGCTCTCCTCTCACCTCCGAGAGCAGATTTTGTCTGCTGGGATGAGGGGAGTATTCAGCTGAGGAAGTGAACAGCAGGAGCCAGTCCATATACATTTTAATGTTTCACGCTGTGCTTTCCTCTTCTTTTTGGCATGATCTGTTGAGCACTCTGCTTCGGCATTCAGATGTACACACAGAATATAGGGCTAGGAGGAAACTCAAAGGTCACTTTATCCCTCTCCTACCCTAAGGCAGGATCGATATCACCTGAAACATCTGCCCAGATGAGATATATTTGGTTGACATAGGTAGAGCCGATCCTGCCTCGAGCAAGTAGATGGACTAGAGGGCTTATTGCACATAGAAGTTATTCGTGTTTACTTAAAAAGGAGAACTGTTCACCAAAGCACCCCTTTCCAAACATTCACTGCCAACACGTCTTGTCCCTATCAGTGACTATTAAGACCAACTTATACCTTATCTGTGCAATTTCCTCCCCCCAAACTCTCTAATCTGCCTATTTGTGGAACAATTAACTAAACTGGGCACACGTTCTCCCACAAGCATTTTACCAAAGGCTGCAACTGACTGGGGAACACTGTCTTGCTTTTTGGTTTGGTTTTTTGTTCCTTTGTTTTTTTTAAATTAAAACAAGACTGGATAATTTTCTTAAAGACAATTCAATTAGGGACTAATAGTTCAGTGGTTTGTCCGCCTACTTCCTAGAGTATCTTCGCTAGGAGAAATAGTAGGTTTCTAATTCAAGCCCAACTTTTCACACAGAATTTGGTGCTACCAATGCAATTCTAATGTTCTTATTTTCTCTAGTTCGTTTGTTCAAACGGAAGCAGATGAGTTTTAGTTGAAAGCTTACTACCAGCTTCACTTCCAAACTCCTGGCCCAAGAAAGGTTTTGATGCCAGCTTCTTGCATTAATGAGAAACTGTTAGAAGTTTGTTGCCACAGGTTATGAGGAATCTGACATGCATTTGAAGAAGGGAAGAGGGAAAGTCATCATTTTAACCCTGGTCACTTCAGCCTTTCGGTTCCCTGAGCATCTTCACAGATACTGGCACAGCTCAGGCATGGGGAGATACACTGCAATTTTCCTGAATTTGTTCTGGCAGAACCTGCTACATTACTCTGCCCAAGCCAGGAAAGTGCCTTTGTCACAAAGTCTTTTCCAAGACTTCAGCTGGCCCAACACGAACACACACAAACCCATATACAGGATGCAGAGACTCCTGACCCCTCTCTGCTCTTTAGGTTTCCCCCCAGAGCTCTTCAACAGAACGATCTCTTTCCTTGCTAAAATTGCTCACCCACAGCTTTACTCCGGCAGCTCAGGGTGACACTCCTGAGTTCTAACACATTGTAAACCGCCAGCAGCAGCCTCCATTGCACCCTCCGCGGCAGGAGGAGGCTGATGGCTGAGCATCTCAGCCTCTCCCAGCTCATCCCACCATAACTCCCAGCACAGGACCCACGTCTGCCGCGAGACTTTCCCACCAGGGCTGGGAACTGAAAAATTGAAAAATGTAGCTACGCGTGCTTTAAAAAGACTAGCTCAGACTACTAATAATTCTTAACGTACGCAGCAACAATAAAATACCAATTTTACAGCAAAGCGCATCTGGACCAGCACAAGCCTCAGAGTAAAAAAGCTTCACAAGGCAGCGTGACATCACGGCAGGCAATAGCATGGTGAGCTCAGAAAAACACAACTGCTCTTACCACTTCAGCTCTCTGGGGGTTTGGGTTGTTGTTTTTTTTTTTAAACATTCTGTGCAATTTGTTATCCAGTCACTCTCTTCCAATGGGCTTGCTCTGCCACTCATTTGTACATACTTAAAATTGGGATCCATGGGGCAGGTGCGTACAGATACTTCTCTACCTTAATAAGATATCTTGGATATTACACAAGTCACTGATAAATGCCCACTTGCTGCTCTGGCTGTGCTTCACCATTTGTACGCTACTGAATTAATCTTATTAGGAAGTATAATATTCAGAGCATTTATTCCTTACTTCCTTTCATTTGTATAAATATGTTGCTCTGCCATGTTCTCTAATTGCTTAACATCTGTTAGAAGGAAGAGAAAATAAACACATTATGGCAAGAACAAACTGTAATATCCTTTTAAAAAGTGCAAATGTAGAAATGTTTTCTGGAGTGGGCTGAGAAAACCAGGAATACCAAAGCCAAAAAAAAAAAAAAAAAAAAGAAGTCCTCCAGCCCATCGAGGGAGAAGTCTTTGTGATCAAGATTCCCACACTAAGACCATTCAGTTCACTCGGTTCAGTTTTAGCTTTTAATTAAAGTGTTAATTTACTAAAAGTGGCATTTGGCCAAAGCCTAGTACATGTGAACGTAAGGAAGTCTGAAGAAATATTTTCTACTCAGCCAGTGCTAGCAGCACCCTCAGCACTTACCCAGCTTTTTGCATACGGGACCTCCCCAGGTCCCTGTGCCAGCACTCATTTATTAAGCTGAACATTTAAGGGAATGCTGCCAATTTAGAGCCAACTTTTTAGAGCATTGGCTTCAGACACAGCCACTAAAGTCTCCTTTAATTCATGGAGACTGAGTAGGATTTACACCATTCCCCAAAAACTAGGGACAAACAAGAGCTACAAACCCATAAGCGGATCCTGCAGCGCGATTGCCACAAAGCGTTAGGACACCTCTGAATTTCAGGTTTGAGCTAGAGCTTTGGTCCGCAGTTTACAGCCTGGCTGGAACAACTTATTAGTGTACACACCTAATGGAGATACAGCTGATAGTAGTGAAAAGAAATCATGATAACTGCTAGATCCTTCCAACTAAAAGGGATAGAATAGCTAGAGAGAGTCCTAATTCATTTGATTTTGCCTGCTCAAGAAATACTGCTACGATCTTCCCTTTGCTCCAGCCTGTATTTTTACCTCCAGTTTAAAAAAGGAAAACAAACCCTAATTTTATCTAAATATTGTTAAGTCCCAAGGTGTAATGTGAACCTGCTGTACATTACTTGTGCATTTCAATGTCATTCTGACAGAGCTGACAAAGCAGTTAGATTTTATTGCGTGATTTCATGAATGGCTATTAACCACAGGCAGAGTCCTGTAAATAGCATTTCATTTTTGTGAGGTTTTTTTTTTAAATTGCTTCTCCACTACTGCCATTCTTTGTCTCAGAACCGTCTCAGAAACACGCCAGTTATCAACTGGGGACTAAACTGTCTGCAAATGAAGAATTTATTGACTTTGGTATTTTCCCCTCCATATCTTGCAAGCTGAAGTCAAACCATTCACTGAGAAGTGTCTTGTAAAAAAGAAGGGGAGAAATATGTAACTTTCAAAAGATATTTAATCCAAAATACTATTCATGGAGCCTGATATCCTACCCAAAGCTAGGAGGGTAACAGGAAAAAAGTGCTTGTGGTATAAGTCAGATCTTCTGACTGGCTATTTTCAAAGATGTCTTATTCTGAAATTACAAAGCCAAGGGCCATGTTTAGGGGAAAAGGTGACAAGACCAACAGCACTGGATGAAGACAATCATGTTTTTTCTGTCATTGTTTTGCAAATAACTCAGCTGCAAATCCACAGGAAACAAGACAGGTTATTACAGCGTAGCGAGCAACTGATTGCATCAGAGAGAACTGCCTTGGTGGTGATAAAACCCAACTGAAGCAAACTGTCATTCCTGGTACAGTTGTAACTACCACAGCAAGAAGAAAACCACAGCCCCCAAGCACTTACAGTGTCCCCAGCTAATCTTAGACTGTCCCCTATCTTGGATAGTCCCCTGTCTAAGCAGAGATACACCAAGTCCCGAGCAGCACCATGTAATGCCCCAGGAGCTATGAGAACGGTGTCACACTGGCAACAACCATTGGAAAAGTCATGTTTCATGATCAAACCGGGACTGTTCTGCATGGACTCCGATGGGCAAGACCCACCTCCTGTGTCTGACCTAACACAGACGCGGGTCCCTGTTAAATAAATCTCCAAAGCAGAGGTTTATTGGACAGAAGGAGTACTGCAACTACAGAAGTTCACAAAGTTAAGTATGATCCACAGCACAAGCTGCACTAACAAGAGCTACCTGGGTTAAAAGAAAGAGGGAGAATTGCAAATTTAAGTCTTTACCCTGTTATATTTACACATGAGAAAATCTCACCCATTAGTTACTGGAAGGTGAACAAGCCACTGGAAATCATATGGCATACTTCCCCTCAGATTCTGTTCACAGACATTTTGTAAATAGATGAAACTGTTCCTCGCTTGCTTTTGACCTTTGCTCTCAGCTCACAGCATACTCAAGCCACAAGCATCACTGTAGTTCGGCTGATGGACACAATTTCATCTCTCCACCCTCACTGGTAACCAATACAACACAACCTGGGACTTACCATCCAATTCATCAGTTGCCTCCTGTGGCTACTTAAGCTTTGTCTGCTCTTTCCTGGTTATTTGCCATCACTTGAATTTTCATGAGAAAGCAGACTCAAGAGATACTTGCTGCTTGATGAAGACAAGGCTGGGGAAGAATGAAGCCTAGATAAAAGCGGTCCTTTCCAGCTTCTGGCCAATCTACCCATGTGTTACAATGCAGGTTAAAGGTGATGGGACACTGTTCTGGTACCAAGTAAAGGGCAGTGACTAAGACTGTCAAGAGCTCATCCTCCAGAGACCAGAGTTTCCTTACCTGTTCCTATAGTGGGGAGAAGCTGACTCACCCAGAGACTACCTGATGTCACACAAGTTCTTTGCAGCAAAGCCTAAACACAGATTTACTGCCACGGAGCCGAGTGCGGGGTGGTCAGTCACCAAGGAAAAAAGCTTTTTGTCCCTTTCAGAGGATTCTCTATTTCAAAGACCCATCTGACTGGGCCAGCTAATGGCAGCAAAATCTAATATACACAAAATTATCTTATCCATAAATAATGTTTCAAACCTCCAGAAACATGAGTAGATGTAGCGTAGATGCCAAGCTAGGAGCATCCTTAATTTGCTGACTCTGGCAGGGAGAGAAAAAAACCAAATGCACATTTGTTTTTTTCCAGCGGGTTAGCATTTCCTTTCTGTCTGTGCTGGACAGACCATCTGAGCAGAGGGAAGGCAGCACTGCTTTCAAATGTTTGTTTTTAATGAGCAAAAATTATTCTGCCTCTGCTTTGCAGGCACAGCTACAGGGTAGAGACACAGTCCTGCCTGTCTGGTTAATGGCTTTTTGTCAGGACAAGTTAATACATTCCAAGAACACTGCGTTATCGCAGCCACAGCATCTCTGGAGAGCACAGGCATGGAGACTTCTGGATTCGGGAGCAAGGGAGGGTACTTGGCTCTGTCTCGGTGGCGGCTGGTGGGTAAAGCAGAATTAACCTGGGATCCATCCAACTCAGCCAGTACCTTCCTGCAGCACAGCCACGCTGACCACTCACTGGCCCATCTGGAAAACCTCCCCTGGAACTGGGATCCCTCAAACAGTACTGACTGTCCATACGCTCCCCATAGAGGCTGTCACTCAGCAGCACCGAGTAACCCCGGGCAGTCTTCTCCTTGCCAAGGGACAAGCTAATTCACACATGGAGTTATGGATGCAATCAGCTCCCTTTTAAAGCACATTGCTGTCCTTAATGGTATGCACACAGGGACCATCTATTCTCTTGAGCACACCAGTGACACTAACAACTTATAGATACACACAAATAGCTCTTTCCTTCCCTCTACAAAGACAGACTCTTCATTTTTAAAAGTGGAAGCACCGTTGCAGCTTATTTTTTTAGAAAGTATTTACTGAAATCCAGCTCACTGTTTTCAACTTACTTTCTTTCAAATAGATGTTTTGGGCAGGGGAAAAACAGACACTTGAACTTGAGTCTCTAAATCCATGATAACTGGAAAACACTCACCAGAATGTGTGAGAGGTGCAAACAGTTTACACTTTAAAATCTGGCTGATTTTAAACACTTCCCTAACATGAAAGCCCCTTTTTTAATAGTGAAATACTGATGATGGTTCTATTACCCTACATTAAGTCAGTTGGAGAGTTGCATGGTGCCTCAGCAGCTATTACTGCTAAGAAAAAAGAAAAAAAGGCAACTATTTACTTTACCCAAAAAAACTTAGCAGATTTCCCAACAACTCAACCTACAGCCCTTCAGATGACAGCAGTTGTGCTCTTGTGATGCTCCCTTCCTACACTGAAGCTCACACAGTGATAGTTTTAGACTCTGTACTCCCTATATATTCTCAATCCACACACGCAACACTTGCAGGCCCAACATCGGGGATGAAATTAACTGGGACAGTCACCTCCAATGGTGGTGACTTCAGGACAGCTAAAAAGCTCTTTCCCTCCCCTGATGACAGCAGCAGGGATGGGCAGAATCGCTGCCCAGGGGATGCCCCTCTGGGAACATCCCTCCACTGACACTGTGCCCAAGGCCAGGGACACGGGGCAGCAGCTCCAAACTCCTCCTGAATGCAGTGAGATGAGCTCAACCGGAAGAGGGGTCACAATTTGATTTGTAAAAGCCACTCAAACATCACGAATGTATCAAACCAGGGAAAGAAGTTTTCAAATTATCCTCAGTATTTGTCCTCTTTGCATGCCTGGGAGGAACACATTGTGCAATTCACCTTCAGTTCACAAATGGCCACGCAACGGGGAAGAAAAAAAATAATGAAGCATGAAATACAAAACCTGCATTTGAACTGAACCATTAAACAGTAAAGGCAACACAGCTGGATCCAGTTAAGTGCTCTTATCCAGATTCAGAGTACATGAGCCCAATTTAGAGGCTACTGCCAAAGCACCCCCCCACCCCCAAAACCTTTTCCCTTTCCGAAGGGTTGGATTTAGCACAATATAACACAAGGGCCAAATTCTCTGCCAGTTTTGGATACAAATTGCTGCACTGAAGGCACAAGGTGGAAAGCACTTGAACAGTAACAATTTGCACCAGATTAGAAGTTAACTTTTGGCAACAACAGAGGAGCAATTACAGTCAGGAATCTGGAGCCAGCTTTAGCTCTCATTTGTTCCTGTGGAAATACAGAGCAACTTCAGGGAAATTACTGGGCTAATGCTGAAGAAAAATGCTAACAGCAGCCTGCAGTACTCTTCTGAGCCCAGGCACAGAGAGACACGCAGCCTCATTTTTCATTGCTGCTCTTTTATAGTCATTTACTAATTTGCACTGGCTCACGGGAAACCACCGAAACAGCTCTGTTGAAGATCTGCATTTTGGTTATCTTTTGTGTACCTCTGACAAACAGGAGCAAGTCCGTTTCCAGCCACACAAGCCAGGGAGCAGCAGCCAGCTCTACTGCCAGCATGTTCTGTGCAGGCAGAGCTTTACCAGTACGAAGGACAGACATACATCCCAACCTCAACTACTCCCGGCTGCTGCCCAGAAGCTTGGAAAGGATCCGAAATCTTGGGACAGCTTTGTTCCAGCCAGGAAGCGTTACTGTGCAACCACAACTATCAGGACACCTTTTTGATATTAGCAAAAAGGGAAATGCCTTTAGCTCAGCTGCGGACCAAGCCCATTCAGTGAGTTACTTGCCACCAGCTCTAGAGAAATAAAGGCTATTTTCAGGTGCCGTGGTCAAATGAGGGCCAGAAAGAGCAGGTGTTTCCTCAGTCATTGCTGTTTCCTAAGGCAGACACTGATTCAGTGTGAAGGGAGACTGGGAGGCCATTTGGATCAAACCTGGGTAGGAAGGCAATTGGCTCAGCCACCTGGCACACTGGGAACAGGAGCCACCTCCGGCAAGCAGCCAAGCTCTCAGCACAAAGCAAGGAGGTGGTTGGCTTGGGGTTTTTTTACTGCTAGCATGGATGGGACCGGGCTGACAAATGGAGATCAGGAGGCTTACACGGGTCCATAATCCACATGCTATGGACACCAGTAGTTTCCGTAGATTTTGGATGGCCCAGAGCTGAACACTTCATCTGTGTCAGTCCCTGTGCTCCAGGCTCAGAAGCACCTGCGCTGGGAGTTGCAGAGTCTCTGGCATCCCTCAGAAAAAGCTCTCACTCAGATTAGGACTCCTTCCATCTCCGACTGCTAGCTGGAAGCACCATACTTCTGGGCACCGTGGCTATACTGTCACTGTCCCCTGTTCCTGTGGCTAGGAGCAGGTTTGTCCCAGGGCTATGCCACTGGTCCACAGCAAGCCCAAGGTGAGACAAGCCCGGAGAGCTACTGAGCCCAGAGCCATCCTGCAGGACTGCAGATGCATAAAATGGGGTCCGATGATCTGAAGAACCAAGTGCATGTTTTTATAAAAGCATATTGCTCATCTGAATTGGATCCAAAACTCTTCAACCACTTTATATTTAAAAATGCAGCTTCCCATTCCTGTAGCAAATAGCATCGCCTGCCTTTCTGTACTGCCTGTTCTTGAAAGAGATCGGATATCAGCTATCAATTGCAGTAGCAAGCATCTAATTTGACTTTGGCAGCAAGATGACAGTGTCTTGAATGCTAAATTACATCTGCAAAAAGGTCAAACCCCATGGATACCTGAGCATTTACATAATTCAAACAGCTCATCATCAGTTGCCTCTTTTTTATTTATTTTTTTTTAAAGCTACTCCAAGGCAATGATTTTGACATGACTTTCGGGAAAGTGACTTTTAGTGGGTAATGTTCTTGGGTTTGACCTTGTTTCTACAGTGTTAATTACTGTCATTATCAACTGCTTGCATCTTCAGAAAAAAGGCAATTAGTTGTAGGAATCAGCCCTCCCCTACAATCATTGTAATAAACCAGAAACCCCTGCCCTGGACTGAATAACATTCTATAGTCTACCATCACCTCCCAGACCCTCCTCCCTTCATAAAATAACCTGGAGCTATTCAATAGACCTTAGATCGAACCGGCCAGATTCTCTGCTGGTGTAAACTCACACACGGCGCTGAAAGCCAGGATGGAGTATGCTGCTGAGCCAGCACCAGAGTCCAGGAGACTGATTCATTTCTCAGCAATGCAATCTCAACCGATTTCCTCCACAACTCTTAGAAATTCTAATGCTGAAAACACTCAGTATAATGAAAAAGGACTTGTGTCCCCTGCTCACAGTAAGGAGCAGAGTCAGGTCTTTCAGGTCCCACTCCCACCCGCCTGATTTTCTGGATACGAGGGACCAGTCACTGTCTCTCAGTGCCTCAGTTTCCCTTCTCCCCACATCAAGATGCTCTGTCTGGGCAGCAGCATGGGCTGAATTCCTTGGGTGCACAGTTCTAAGCATACCTCATCACTGCTCACCTCGTCAAGCTCTCCTCATGGTTTATATTTTGCAGATGAATTACAGCTTTGTAATTAATCTTCCTCCTTATAACTCTGTATGTTAATTACCATGATTATTTCTGGTAATTCCATTTTATAAATGCTCCTAAAAGTGTGAAGAGCTGCCTGCACTATCTGAAATGAAATCTCTGTTCAGGAAATGCAATGAGGGAGCAGAGTGCAGGGCAGAGTCTTTAGGAACCCAGATTAAATTGTATTGAGTGCCAAGCACTTGGTTCTTCACTGGACCCCTTCTGCCCCATGGCTCCTTAGCTTAATTACCATCAGTCAGAGCAAGAGCAGTTTGATCTTGCTTGCTCATAAGACAAGAGATCACTCACTGACAGACTATTCCCTCCCCCTTGTCTATCTGACAAAAAAAAAAAAACCACCCAAAAAAAAGAGAAAGTTAACTCCGAGCAAGTACATTCATTGCTTGTTCTGGAAGGGAAGTTAAAACACAGACTCCAGATTCTAAACACATTGAATGTCTGTGCCACCAACAACAGAAACCCATCACCCCACTGCCTGCCTGCCTCCCTCACATCATGGTCCCTAGCACTTGTTCCAGTGCCATCCAGTCAACTTTAGTGGTCAGCCATTAGCCAGCTTGCTACTTCCTTCCCAGCTCATTTCTCCACTTCCATTCTACATCCCTCTACCTGAGTTTCAAGGGATGATTTTTTTTTTCTTCTTCAAGACCCAAAAGCCTGATGGAAAGACATGTTTAGGGTTAATAAGTATCTCTATCAATAGAATATTCAATCAGTATGAATAACCATCACATCTCTCCCCACCCTTCTGACTGATGATAGCTAAATTACTTCTAAATATAGCCCTTAAAATCTGCATTAATCCTGTCTGCTTCGAGCATGTTGGGTTTATTGACAGCATGAAGATATAAGCCAAGCACCTGCATGGAACACAAGCTTATAAAATAGGAAATAAGAGCAATCCAGATGAAATGCAATTTCCATTAACCTTGTCTTTTTGGTTTCACTTCTCCTCTGAAAGCTGAGACTACCATCAAATAATCATTTCATTGTGGACAGCTCTGGACTTCAACTTAACCAGAGAACTGTACAACAGCACCACTTCCATTCATATTATATTACTCTCCAGCTTGGAGAAAGACAACCACAATACAAGCTTCCTCTTAGAATACTAAGAGCCTAGAAACAACAGTCATTTGTAGACCTTTCAGTGTCTGTTTCCCATTATTAATTCCAGTGTGTCCAAACACTACAGCCATCACAAGCAATTCACATCACAACAGAAAACAATGCTATTTACAAACTTTGAGGAGATCTTGGAGAGCTAGGAGGCAAAAGAAGTCAATTGTTAATGACCACATCCATTTATGTTTGACTTCACCAAAAAAGGGCAGCACCCTAATTAAGAGCATGGTTTCACAGCTCCTTCCATGTGTATGTAGTGAAGAACATACAACTATAGACATTTCTTCCCCCTGCATGACTTCCAAAAAAAAAAAACAAACAACAAAGGAATCTTCCACGGTGAAGTGACTCTTTGGAGTAAGCCCTTCAGAAGATAACTGCAGGAGAAGGTAAGACTGGAGCCTTCAGCCTCAGCACCATTCAGCTGACACGGTGCTTTAAGCAGCCAACAATAAGCCTATAGATACACATCCGGAGTCAGTCCTGGTTTGCTCTGGTGTAAATTACAAATAACTCCATTAACTCCTGGAGTTACATCAAAGGCAAGAGGTAAATAAGGCCCTGATCATGTTGCCTCTAAGGACAGCCTGCCCATCACAGCTTGGGTTAATGCACTTTGCTGCTAGTTCTGGGCTGTTCGCCATCAGTAGTAATTGGATTGCAAGAAAGGCAGATATCTGGTTCCAAATGACATTTTTATCAATATCTGTCTGTTTACAGGTGTCTGTCATAACCTTCAAATACACTTAAATAACTCATTCATCCAAGCATTGAACATATGCTGGGAAGAAGATTCATCAAGCAAATGCACAACTACCATGCAAGTTTTTTTGCCTTCTAAAAAAAATGTTAATGAAAGAACTTTACCTTGCCTGAAACCGAGAGGCAGCATGGAACGCATGGCCAAGGCTTCACAATAGAGGAATTGGGGCTGGTGAAGCAAATATTCACCCCAAAAATAGGTGGGATGGGAGCGATGGTGGGTTTTTTTTTTTTTCTTTATTTTCAGTAAGAATTTTTATTAAAGATTTTCAAAAGAAAAAAAACCATCCACTTTCACAGAGTTCATTGTTTCTTTACAAAACAGAATTATTTTAGATTCACACCTGCTACTGCAGTACCCTGGGAATGCTCTAGCTCAGTTCCACCACATGCTCACTGCAACATAAGGCTAAATAATGACCTCTATTTAATATAAAACCTCAATATTTCATCTCTACTGGATTCTGATACGGAAAGACAAACCTATCAAAATTCAGAGCCAAACCTTTTAGCCTCTCCTGAACCAGAGAGAATTAGACCTTCTGGTCCCCAGCCTGTTTAAAGATCTAGTGAACCTAGACACACCTGCAACTGAACTTCTACTTCACACTTCAAATCTGTCAGAACAGCCTTCGGGTCAGCACCACCTGTACAGCAAGGCCTTATTTTGTAAATTAAGCTGGAAGTTATTTGTTTGCAGTTCTTTAGTCCTTAATAACTGCTCTGACTGCGGGAATGCTCACACTCCCTTAAAACACAGAGCAATACTTTTCCACTCTTTAGTTATTTTCAGCCTACTATACAAGTTGGGTAGAATGGCATGATTTAAATCTAGTAGTACCTACCGGTCATTCATAGTATTCACACCTTTACAACCAACACTCCGAGTGGTTTTATACAATAGTTGTGTTATATGTGTAAAACAAGGGATAAACTATGTGCCTTCCAAATGCAGAACCATTTGAATAATACAAATCACGTTGTGGTACTCAAACAGTTAATGACTGCAGTCTTCAACCCTCTATGCACCAGAAAAAGCACCATCACAACACACCAAACCGCAGAGAACATGCCATTTGTTCAGGGCTACAGGGAGTCATGGTAGGGCCCTTGTTCCTCGACTCCCCCAAGCTTCCCCCCTGCATTTGAAGCAGAGACAGCAATACCTTGAATTAACATGATGCTAGTCTTGACAATTTTAAGAGATTCACTGTGAGGAAGGCTCAAAGCCAGCACATCATTAAACGCTTTCCTGAAGACTCACCTAATATCCTGATAAAGTCTCTTGCCCGACTCCACCTTGAAGGGAGCAGCTTCCTCCTCCATCACTAACAAAACCAGAGCAATTCTGACCTCCTGGACTGTGCAATCCTTGCTTATTTCTGACAAGGCCCAGTGCCGTTTTAAAGGGCTTTTCAGAGAGTTTGTGACACAGTGACTACATAGGTCTATGCAAGAGAAAGACACCTTTTACCTCTAGAGCTGACTGTGCTACTTCTGCTTGAGTGGAAGCTCCAGTTCCTGTAATCAAATCACTACTTCCACCAAGTGAAACAAGGCAGACCAAATCCTCTCAATTACAGGCAAGAGGCACAAAGAGTTAAAGGGCTCAAAAACCCACACGTGAAATTCAAATGTACATTAAGACAGTCTCATGCTGTTGGAAGGAGAACAGGGAATCCCAGCTCTTGGATTGGCACTGCAAACTCCCAGAGCACAGACAAGTACAACTGCCACATTTGGCACCACTACGTGCAATGCTGTTAAAATGCCAGGTTTAGACAACAGAACGCTGCCAAGCCCACTCAGCGGAGCACACGCTCACTTAAAACACAAAGAACAGCCCCATCCTCAAAATGCTGATTCCCCAAACATTCTAGCCTCCACAAACTCATTTCTATTTATTTTGCCTTGCTAATGACCTAACAAATTAGAAAGAGGCTTATGTGTGTCAGATTAAAGCTCTATGATAATGTCTTTAATGTTTTACTTTAATATTAAATTTAATTAGGACAGCAAGGAGGTGGTGAGGGGGGAGGACTGAAACCTGGAAAGTGTCGCCAGCAGCTCCTTTTCAACATCTGAATTGGAATGGCTTTTAGCCAGATGAGCAATTACTCCAACAACAGACAGAGACAACCCATGCATGCGAGGCCCATATGCTCCTGCCAGCCCCAGCGAGGAGCTGGGGGAAGTTCTGTCACTTCCCACTCTTCTCCAAGCAGCTCCAAGAGGCACCCCGTGCTCACAGCACTAACCCCTCCGAGGACAGGGATCTCCAGAAGATGACAGCCACCCCCAAGTCTCTCTGTCCCTCTAGCTTTCAAAGTAGCTGCCAAGTGTCACTTGCAGGAGGAGGCAGCGACAGAAAGCTTCAGGTCTGTGTGATGTTTCTCTGCTGGAGCTCAGCAGGGAGGACGTGCTCAGAGCTCAGCGCACAGCCCTCACAGCCAGCTTCCTTCAAAGCCAGGCAGCAGGGCAGCCAACCTCAGCTGGGACAGACAGGCCACCATCCTGGGGTGAAATGACAGAACTCAATACCCCCCCAGTGAACAGAGAGGATAAAACACTGCCCTTACGGTGTGCAGCACAAGAGCTCCTCGCAGCAGCACAGATGCTAACATTGGTGACACTACAGAAGAGCTCCTCTCTAGAGGGGACCCAAGCCCCCACATTATGGCAGCACTGACGTGTCCTGGTGACCCAAGTGACCATCCCTCTGCACAGACAGGTACCTGCCCTGAGAGAAAGGCTGCTCCCCAGCCAGGTGGGCAGCAGCTCGTGTCCTTCACACTTGCTCAACACAAGGTTATGCAGCTTTAAGCCTCCACAAAAATCCTTGCTGTTCTGAAGGACTGCAAGGTCCTGCCCTGCCAGGCACTTAAAGGGCTCCTATAATTCAAACCCTGTCATTGTCATCAGGGCAGCAGATGACAGAGCTGTATGCAGACAATCATGGATGAGGTACAGCTGGATCAGCTGAAGTTCAACTGTGCACATGCTGCTGGCATGTCACACATGCACTACTGCACTAGTGAGCAGTAAAGCCACTCTCTCACAGATTAAGCTAATAATCAGTTAGAAATAAACTGACACACATCAACCAACTGGCAGTTAACAGAGGGGCTGTGGTCCCTGCAATTAACATAATTGCTTAAGACACACACACGCATTGACAGCTGTAGAAGTCTGATCACTCCCAAGCAGCAGAGAAAGATGCTCAGAAACTCAAGTCTCACACACACCCAGAGGCAGAGAGAGGTCTCCAAACCTTCTGCCTTCACTGTGACCACATCGTGAGCCACGCTCCCAATCTCACCTTTCTAAAAAAGCTTCACCACAGTGATTCTCTTTTAAAAGCACCTCATGTCCCCAGTCTACATGAAACTAGAACAGCTAGCATTAATAGTAGCTGTTGCATATTACATTTACACAGAGCCCTTTGTCCAAGGATTACAGACTTTCCAAAACTTAATTAATTAGGCTGTAACCCCCTCCACCTTCCATAAGGTGCATTAAATTCTCTGTCAGCATTTTTAGACTAAAGCACTGTTTTATAGCAGTTATTAATTGGCTGTAGGTTTCAAGTTCCCCACCCAGGGAAAGATTCAATTCCTGCCTTCCAAGCACAAAGCTTTAAGTCAGGATTCTTGGGGCTTCTAGTTTCAGGTTATGCCATTGATTTGCTTTCCTGACATTAGACATGTAATTACTGCTTATCCAACCAGATGCTGTTAGCAGACACATACAGCAGATACCCAAGGGATTAGAACAGGTACCCAAGCAGGATTGGCAGCATACCTGCTACAGCTTCCACGTCTGAATTGGATTGCTCAGGAGTAACTTTTCCTTTGGATAGTCTGACATGTTGCAAATCCTTTCTTTCTCATTGTGCTGGGAAGTTCACCTTGTCCTTCTCGTCTTGGTTTGTCTGCGAGGCCATCATGGAACTGGAACGTTATTTGTCCTGATGTTCGGGGCTAGAAGACACAGATACAACAAAGCCTCTTGGGTGACTCTGGTCCAGTCTAGTCCCCTGACACCACTTGATAAGTTTCCAGAGATCAGGCTTGACTCCTCCTGTACAACACCTGGAACAGCGAGGGCCCAACTAAGATCAGGCTCTCTTAAGCCTCTATCACAGCTACACTGAAGTTTCCTACTTTGTCTCCAACTCCCACCTGTACCTTACGCTTCTTTTGCTCCTCCCCATACCAAGAGCCTTCTTACTCATTCATATTGCTAAATCTGAGCAGAAATTCAAGGTAGTCCAAACAAGCAGGACAAATCAACCACCTTATTTCACAGTGCTCTGACCTCCCCATCACACAACACGGAAAAATCCAGATCATTAGAGCAGTGGCCATTTCACAGCTACACGCAAAATCCTTTACATTGTGCAGGGCTGTGGCCTGACATCTCCAGCTAAGGTCAAAGGGATTTACTGCTGCACAGCTGAGAGCTCATATGCCCCAATTCCCCCACCCCACAGTGATCTATGGATTATGCTGACTAACCTTTCAAAGCATTGCCAGATCCTGAGATCTGACAGGATTGCATCTGCGTGACCTGTGTCACAGCGGAAGTATTCTTCATCAGCTGTAGAGAGCCGTGGGGTTTTTAGAGGGGATACTATGGGAAACAGACACCTCTAGTTTTGTCTCCATTGCAGGAGAAGCAAGCAGATCATTTTTTTAGGTCTGTTAGAGAAGTGAAATGGAATCCACAGATCTCCAGATCTGTGAACACAGAGCACGTCTATTGGTGTCTGGATATAATGTGGACTGGGAAAAATACTACCAAACAGCTGGAAAAGGGGCTGCCTTGGAAAAAAACAGAAAAACAAATCAATTGAGATAAAGGGTACCCTAAGCAGGGCAAGCCTCCCTCACCCTTAATCTAACTGGTGTTGCACTGGGTCCTACAGAGTAAATGGTTTCATGTCATAGCATTGTCCCCAGGCTCAGCAGAGCAGGGAATGGGCTGATGTGCAGCAGTGGGGTCCCTGCTTCGTCTGATCAGCCAAAGAGGCCCCCACTTACTGCACAACCCTGTGCTCAGCTCTCAATAGCTCACTGCTGCGATGAAAAGATGCTATGGCACTGGGAAAGAAAAAGGGTTATGAGGACACGGTTTAAAAATAAATCAACTTCTGTGTTGTTTTGGAAGTAATCTATGAAAAAGATTTGGTTGTAAAAGGCATTGTATAAATGGAGGCACTATTATTGTTTGACAATAAAAAAACCAAACAGTTTTCTTATATTTGCTTGGAATAAAACCATTTTGCAGATGTCTTCAGACAGGCTTTTTAACTGCTTTCCGCATCTTAATTTTCCCTTTTAGGTTTTTATTACATTTAAATTCAAATTATGCCTGTAAGCAGTCAAGGGCAACTTTTAACAAGTCTATCACTGCTGAACTTTTCACTGCTCTTACCACCTTTGCTCAGGAGCCTGTAAAGAAAGGTTATCCCTTTTCTGATACCACTCCTCTTTCTCTCTGCTTTAGCAAGAATGCTTCCTCTTCCCTTTGTACTCTCAAAGAAACTCCTTACCACGGCATATTACTGCTCTAATTACTCATCACAACAAAAGAGCCAAAAGCCCTTTTGCATGTTTATCCAGAACAATGCTCTTTAGGAAATAAAATCTATCCCAAAAAGCTAGAATGCAAGGAATAACATGAAACAGAAATGAGCATGTCTTTTTCACTGGCTGGTTTAGATAATAGACATGGTCAGGAAGAGCAAAGCCAAAAAAATCCAACACCTCTTCCTAGTTAGAAATTTTAGCTTAAATAAATCATCTTAGAACAGGAAAAGGTTTCTTAAAATACCTTAATAAAATAAGCGACCTGTGTTATTAGGTTTCAACAAGGTTTTGGCTACTACCAGAAGAGAAGCGACTATCCTCCATCATCCTCTTTTTCCTGCAAGCACAACTGGTCATGCTTCCCTCAACAGCAGCACTTAAGTTTTTTACTGATTTACACTTTCTGAAAATCAGATCCAGGGACTACAGTGTTGGACAATCCTGGTAAGAGTCAAGAAATGGGACTGCCCCACAACAGAGGTTGTGGATGGACTGGGGCTTCATGAGCTTAATTTGCTCAGATACTCCCAAAATAGAACAAAAATCACATACCACAGCAGAGCTGGCAATAGCAGACACAAGGAGACATTCAGCTGCAGACCATGTTCACTGCCTGAACAGCCTCTCCCCTGCCTCCTCCGGGACAGAAGAAAGAAGCTTTCTTTTCTGAGCATTGCTTTGAAGTAGCCCGAGTACAACTGTTTGGCAACCCCTTTAAAATGAAAACTGCATCTATATCACCACACTAAGAAATACCAACGGGAAATACCTCCACAGAGATAGTCATCTTGCTCTCACACCTTTATGTTTTCAAGGTTCTTCAGTGGGGGCAGCTGCAATTGCTGGAGGCCAAATTAATGTGGCATGTTAAAGAGGAGATCAGCACACCTGCTCTCTAATAAAGATTTTACTTCTGTTGCTATATTTATTCTTGTTTCACTCAATCTAAAGTAAATGCTATGCAGACTCAAAGCTGCTCTTTGCTTATGGGGAAACACTGAGAGCCCCCAGGTACATCCAAAGCACAGAATTAGGTAAATAATTGTTACCTCATATACTCTCAGTTAATTCCCATTTCTGGATTTAGTTCGTATTTTCTGGATTGAACATGTCTTGTTTCATTAGCTATAACTATTCCATTAAAGTAATTGTCAGACTGTTTGGGGGTTCTCTTGATTAATGAGGTTTCCGGGGATGGATCCTCCCAGGACCAACACATAGCAGGAAGAAGAGATGCTTTTGTGTATTTAACGCTTTTGTTTCCTACAGATGCAGGCCTGCCAGGTCTGTGAGGCTACAAATATCTCAGTCACAAGGACAGACTTCATCCAACAAAAGGTTCCAACAGCCCCTGCAAAGGAATCCAGCCCATTTTGCTCAGCAGAGCCTCATCACCTGAAAATTTAGGAGAGGTGCTTCGCAAAGTATGCAAACTGTCAAACGTAATACAGTCTGAATTACAAACAGCACTTCTCTGCCATCAGAGGGAAGTGCATTCTGCATTTTTGGGCTCACTACACAGGTATAATAACCAAACCATTTCCCAGCTATTCTGAGAAAGAGCCCAGAGGGGTTTTTAAATACACAGTCCAGAGTACATTGCTTTGCAATACTCCCAAGGATCTGTTTCCCTACTCGGACAAATCCTGACACAAGTAAAATGACTGTACAGGGCTTAACAGAAGCATAAGTAAAACACAGTTTTCCCGTCCCAAAGACTACAGGTCAGGCAAGGACCAACTGCTCCTGCAAGGGACGGCTCCACAGCCCCAGTCAGCCCAGTAACAGGGACCATTTCAGGATGAGAGCCACGTCCCTCAGCATCATCCATGGCTCCGAACCCAGGCCTGCACCACAAGCACCCGCCAGGCTTAAAGATTTGACCGCGAAGCTTGAGATAATAGGGACAGTTTTCACCGTCAAGTTATTGCTTTTCCAAGGAAAACACACCGCATACACAAATTACTGCTAACCTGCCCCCCAGGGTGCAGGAACCACAAACGAGAAGCCCAGAGGCCTAGCTGCAGGAGAGGCTGGGGCAGAACATGGCTCCTGAGAGCTTACACAGGGACCAGCACCCCCTCCGGGCAGGGAGGGGGGAACCCCTCCCAAAGTAAAAACTGAGCATTAAACATACCGTTCAGTTCCAAAGGAGCTGCCTGAGACACCTCCCGCTGAGCTTTCAACGTTGCTTGACGCCAGCTCAGGCCCGGGACTATTCTGGAATTCCCCCCGCAGCGCCCGCCCCAGCACACCCGGGGCTCCTCCTCTTCCTCCCACCCTCTTTTCCTCTCCTTCTCTCTGTCAAACGGCCACACCTGAGGCCACCCCAGTGCCCCGGCCACACACCTGAGCTGTGTTAGTAGCCAGGGCAACTAATGACACACGTGCTTCAGGTGGGCCATGGCGGGGGGGGGGGGGGGACAGGGGTTGTGGGGGGGGACACCTCCGGGAGGGGGCCCTCCTGTTGTGCGCCAGCTCCGTTACAGCACTTCAATCTTTATTTCTTTCCTTAAAAAGAAAAGCTATGATTCTGGGGCTTATTTATTTATTTGTTACCTGATTTACCTTGAGAATTTTCTCCTTAACTGCCCTCTACTCAAACCTGCCTGTAATTACAGAAGGGTTGCGCTTCAATCCCACCCAGATGTAATTTAGCCCACACCAGTCTGCCGTTATCTAGTTTGCACCAAAGCCTTTATTTACAGCTGTGGAGGGAGGGCAGAGTGTCTTAGGGCTCCGTGTTTTTGCCCCTCTGTAGGTACCAGCGTCCCAGCTCCTGGAGCGGCTGGACCTCCCCGAGAAGAAGCCAGAAGTCTCTGGGCTTTCCTGAGAAGAAGCTAGAAGCCCCTTTGGGCAAGTGTAGGGTAAGCCTTTGTGCCTCTTTTGGGGTTCAGGCGACGGTTGTACTGTCTGTTGGTACCCGTCGTGGTCCATCTGTAGAAGCTGTCTTCGAGTGGGCCTTGTTGCACGTCCTTTTAGGTTGCAAAAATATTCATTCATAAGCAGCTGGTTTTCAGCCCACAGATGGGAAGCTGTGAATCATGTATAAATTCTCAGTGCAGAGCTGAATGGAGAGCATGCTCGAGGTTTGGTTCCCTGCTTTTTTTTGCTTTTTTGTGGGTTTTTTGGTGTGTAGCATTCAGATATTTCTAAATGTTTATCTAATTCATAGCTTTTGTTGGGCTGGACCGTCCAGGCCCCAGTAAGAGCAGGTTCCTGGTGTTGCACACATAGGTGGCTGCTTTTGGTGTTCTTGGTTGGGTGTTCTTGGTCTTCTTGTTGTATCCGGGAGGGATGTGCAGCCTTCTGCTGGCTGCCTGCACAAAGTGAGCACTCACCTGGGCGAGGTGGAGATGTCCTGGTTGGCAAAGACAGCACAGATGGGTCCACACCACTTATCTCTTTCCAAGTGGAAAGAGGGCAGAGGGGCTCTCCAAAAGTTGTAAATGTTTTGTGGAGTTCCTGTCCTGTTCCTGATGGTGGTAGTGCTGAGGCACAGAGCTGGGGCTTGGTGGCCATCTCTGGGGTCTGGCCCATGGAGGAGCAGTCGTATCTTAACTGTGGAGTGAGGGGGTCTCAGTCCTAGCTGTAGCAGCTTGAGGTGCTGTGACCTGGGGGTGCTGGTCAGATTGTGGCCAGTGTGCGAGAGCAGCTGAAGCAAACCAAAATTTAGGGAGTGTTGTCCAGGTGTGTGTGATGCTGAACTATCAACCTCTGTACCTGAGTAGAAGTTGTGACCTAGAGCAAAAACGCAATATAAGCAAGTCTCTAGCAATTCCCAGACACTTCTACTGGCTGTGCTGTTTCTCCAGGCTGATATCCCGCTTCCAGCTATGAGCCCCATTTCCACTGGCCCCCATGACCATGCTTCAGCCCTGACCAAGTGCCCTGACCCCATGTGGAACCTGCTGCCCTGAGTTTTTTCCCTTCTACAGAATTTCTGTAACTTCTCTCCCGAATTTGACATGAATGAAAACATGAACAATCTTGTGAGTAGGAAATGTGTTGCTGCGTGGTACGTTTTTAGCACTGTGCATCAGGGATTAGATGCACAACTCCTGTTGCCATAGCTTTCATCCCTCGGAGACTTAAACGTGTCACATAAGCTGAATGAGGTACACAACCAAAGCCGGGGGGGGGAAGAGAGAGGTGTGCAACAAAGGAGGGAGCCACAAGCAAAGCAGGAATCCTTTCTTTTAATTTCAGCCTCATGATTCAACATTTATGATGTCAATAATTTCAAGCTGTAAACAGCAAGCTAACAAAAGCTGTGCGTGGGAGGGAGTTAAATCTGAGCTCCGGATGACTGGCATTCCTAGCCATCACTAGTCAGGCCTGCTTCAAAGACCTTGGTGCTCATTATGAACTCTTATTAGCACTGACAGCCTTCCCCAAGGAGATGCCAATACCAGCGCAGACCAACAGGCCCTTTTAGTCTCTTGTGCAGTGGCCAATGCCCGAGTCTGGGTAGCAAAGGTAAGAAATTGTTCCCGATTCACACAATTATTCACAGCAGTCCCCAGTGCACGCTGCTAGGCGAGGTGACAATAAATAGGAAGGTGTCTTGCAGGAGTTGGTTCAGTTCGTTTAATTCCTCTGTGGAAGGTAAAGGTGGAAAAGTTACGTTTCAGTCAAGGAGGCTTCCTTGGGAACCTTACCGATGAGTAACGAATCGTTCTCTTTGTCAGTGTTTGTAAGAGGGGCCAATCCACACTCGGGCTGTTAAGTAAGCAAGCTGCTCTTCAGTGCTGGTGTCCTGGGTGGCTTTGGTTTTGCTTGGAATAAGAAGTCACCAAAAAAAAGACAAAAACAAAGCTGGCGGGGTGTGTGTGCGTAGGGGAGGAGAATCCCAGTGGCTCTGGATAGGTGGAATGGCTGTGACAAAAGGAAAGGGCAGAATTTATCTTTCGTCTGCTGCTTGTGTCAGTCTTCTTAGTTTTGAAACTTAAAAAAAGCCACAAGTCCTACAGTTATCTTCTGGAGGTTATTGCAAGGTGAAGCTCTTGCGGTTTGCCTCAGCTGATTGTATCTGTCCTGCTCAGGCAGCCGTGGTCAGCCTGTCGTCGTTTCCCAGTAGCGGAGATGCTGGTCCATTCAGCATCCAGCATGTTGGATGGGAAATGAAGTGTGGGATTTGGCAAGGAAACAGCCAGAAAGCAGCTGTGAGTGTGTAGCCAGTGCGGGTGGGCCAAGGCTGGGGGCTCAAGGGGGCCCATGAACTGGGACAATGCTGGGGACAGGCAGGAGCACACCTCTGGAACCATTCATCACAGGTTCTGCCTTTCCAGATGTCCCTTCTGCCCTTTGTAGTTCTTTAGACATTTCTTTTCAGGTCTCTTTCTATGACAAAAATGTGTCAGGGCCAGCAGGCAACCTGTCTAAGGGTCAAAGGATTAAAAATCTGAGATGTCTTTAGGGAGAAGATAATAAAGAAAATGATGAGGCTCAATTGCCTTCAGTCCATTTGCCTTTTAATTCTATGATAATGGGTGCCAATTAGCTTATGGAAACACTCATATTTGAAATATTCAGCGGGATACTATAAAATCAGCTTCAACTTGTCTCATCTTTGGAGGCAGGGGGACAATCCCAGGAGAAGGTTGTGTTTTCTTTTTTTAATTTAAAAGAAAAGGAGAGGCGGATATTATAGTGTCATGTTTCCACTGTTCCAAATATATTTCTCCCCAAATCAATGTCATCTTTTGTAGATACTGCTTCCCATCCTGAGCGGTTCGATCCCAAGGCAAAGTATCTCGGCTTTATTGGCAGTGTGGGTGTGGAGTTTGAACCGTGGTTTATTTATCTAATTTGATGCAGGGCTCTGTAATGCAGAGCTGAGGAGGAAAAGCAATTATTTACAAGTCTTGAGAGACTGGTTTTTTGGACTTTTAAGTGAGCTGCCTTTAGAAAGTGATGTCTAGATGTTTCATTGGCCAGGTAGCAGAGAGCTTCTAGCTTTTTCTTTCCAAAATTAAAAGTCTACCCTCAAAATGTCCTTGCCAAAGACTTTCTACAGGTGGCCTCATGTGACCTGTCACCTTGCTGTTGCAGACAAGTTGTACGCCCTTCTAATTGAACAGCAGTTGCCTGGAGTCAGTTCTCAACTCTTCTACACAGTCTCAGACAAACTGCCAGGGTTCAGCTGAGAGGCTGGTGGTAGAGCTCCAGGATTTGTTCCTCCCCTTCAGCAAAAGTTGTGGCTGGCCATGATGACAACAGAAAATGTCACTTTGAGAAGAGGGTCTTTCTCTGGTGAGGACAGATCGCCTCATTCCTTAATAATAGAGAGAGCTGCCCAGATGACCAGCCAGCCAAGTTCCTGGGAACCTCACTTGAATGAATCTGCGATATATTTCATTTGTATTTTTCATGCAGTTTCCTGATTTGGCTCCCTCTAGCCTTGGGCTGGTCTCCCTATGACAGTATTTAATTGAAATAAAATATGTACAACACCTGTTACGTTTGGACTCTGAGCTCACCTGGGGTCTCTGCCACAATATAAATAATAATAGTTTCAAATTGTATTTTTGATAGGTTTGCTTTACACTTCTGTAACACTGCATAATTGAGCAGGGCTGTAAATAGGTTGTTTTTCTGGTACAGGGAATGGCAATTGTGCGGGGTAATTCAGTTTTTAATAAGCTGGAGGAAGACTGCATGAAGGAAATGTCAGAATGTTAACCCACGTGTTCAGGCACTTGTATGTTTTGAGCAAATGGGCTCTGATTTACTGCTATGACTCAGAGTCAGGTTTTGAGCTGGGAGATGGGGAGGGAATGTCAAGACCCCTGTGCTGCCAGCGGATACCCTTGCTTAGACACTCTTCATGCTCCAAGTCTGAGGATGAAGGTGTAGAAGTGCATCTCAGCCCTCCTGAGGAGTTACCGCTCCTGAACAGACGTGCCCCTCGCACACCTATTTTCCCTGCTGCTCCTGCCTTTCGAAATGAAGCTCTGGCTGTGAACTGGGGAGGGGGAAACACAGACCTCGTCCTCCCCTCCCCTGACAGCACCGTGATCAGGCCAGCAGTCACCCTCCGCTCTCCTAATTGAATATTTTGTTTTCCCTTCATTGCAGCTTCATTTTCAGATACCAGTGACGGACAAGAAACTGCAGCACGTGCGTGTTTACACCTTGTTCTCATTTCAGCTTCCCTCCTGGCGGCTCTTGTGCCCCAAGTAAATGCAGGGAAGGAAGGTGATAATGGAGCTACCGATTAACCAGCCCTGTGTGATTGAGTGAGGTACGAGCTGGGTGCAACAGCAATGCTGGCGAGAAGCTTTCCCCACCCCCCCCGCTTCCAAATCATATATTTTTCAAGTTCACATCAATTACTTGCGTTTCCAACTGGGTAAACTTGAATGAGAAGGCTTTCTGTAATCTGCTGACAAGACAGTGAAGCACTTTTTGTTAGCTCCTCCTGATGCAATCTAAATTGGGTGTTTGCAGGAAAGAAATCTAGCGTGGAGCTAGAAAAGATTAAAAAACAGAAAGAAGGAAAAGGAAGGAAAGATATTAAGTTAGAGTCTGTGTTAAGGCTCTACTTCTGGTCTCTTGTGCAGGGAAAACATGCCTTTTTGAGGATACAGCTGAATGAGGTGTAAATATGCTTGTTAAGCAACTGTGTGCTCCTATGGCTACTTGTGCTGAAAATCCTTTGAAGGTTGGCAAACTTGGCAGATCTAAAACAACTGCAGGGGAGGTACTGGTGCTTTCTTCACGGGGAAGTTCTGGTTAAGATGGTAGTTACCAGCTGGACTCAAGCTCCTGCAGGCCTTGACCACCCAACAGAAACCTCTCGGAGACCTGCTGAAGTCCTCTGTTCACCTCTTGATGGCTTTAAGCAGCCCTAAACATCTGTACTGTCTGAACATGTTACATAGCTCTGTAGCAAATAAAATTTCCTACCTTAAGGAGCTTACTATTAAGATGGATGGGAGTTTAATTACGTTTTTGTAACTAGACAGCGCTGTTTCTAATTTCCCTGTGCTTTACACAGTAGGCTGCTCCCGTTACCACTCCAGCAGTATCAAACTTTGTGGGAGGTGTTTTGCACATAACCATTTCTGAGGTTTTTTTGTGCTTGGTATAGAACACTGTGTCTGCTTTTGTGCTGGGGAATTTTGACTTTCAGGATGGTGTAGAATAAAGTCTGGCAGTAATGGGTAAATACTGTCTGGCTCACAGTTACAATAGACCAAGCTACAACAGAGCTGCTATTTGACTGTACCATGTATATGTGCATTACGTTATTATCACAACACACAAGAAAACAAACACTGGTCTTTTGCCGTATACGTGGTCTTAAACATGATTGCTTTGAAATAGAAATAGGGCTGCGTTGGAAGGCCGGAGATATTGCTGCTAAAGCACTAAGCAGGGCACAACAGAACCGAGATTCAATTTCCAGATCTGCTAACACTTTGCTGGGAAACATTATTCTGCATTGCTTGCTGTCTGTGCCTGGCTTTCTCCTCTCGAAAACAGGACTGAGACTTTGCACCTTCCACATGTGGTGAATGTAGTGAATGGCAGCCCATGTAGTTTCATGGAAAATCGTTCTTGTCAGAATGACCTGGTTTAGTTGTTTGACGTTATAAATTTGGTTGACAGTGGTAACAGCAGAGCTATAAAAAGCTTAAACTATTTTAAGGTGTTTGGCTGCAAGCTGAACGATATTCTGATTAAAAGTTGGTTGAACACACAGTAAATTGCTAAGAACTGTGGAATGGGGATTTCATTATTTTTTTTCCTAGTGCGATTTCACAGACAAATGATAGCAAGGCTAAGACTTCAGGAAGGACCACAGGGTAGTTTTATGCTAGTTCAGTCTTCACTGGGCTCCTCACCCTCTCTGCCGGGGGCGTAAGCAGGGGTTTGTCATGCACTGGGCAGGGCAAGGAGTTGGAACATCAGAAGCCAGGCTGAAAATGCAGAGTGTGTTCAGCAAAATACTAGTGTTAGGTGAATCACACGCTAGGTTTAGCATGATTACATTTCCTAAACAGTTTGCAGTATTAAGACACTTGGCATTACTTTCTTTCTTGGCCGAAAACCTCCTATCGGCTATAGTTGTGTGAATTACTAGCAAAGCAGGACGGTATTACTCTGTTATCAAGAAGGTCTGTAGCAAAAAGTCTCTTTGACCTTGGGTTTAGATTATTTGTCTGCCTTTACTGTCATTCCATGTTTGTAATTATCTCAAGGTGCTTGTGCTGAAATAAGATGCTGTAAGAAGCAGGACCAGGTCACAGTGTGAAGAGCACCTGTTCCTTGTGAAAGTAATGAAACAGCTTATCTGGGATTGAGAACTATGAAGTCATTCCTTTAGGAAGGAGGTTGGAGAGAGACTCCATAAGTAATTTGCTGCTCTTTTTAAGTGAGGACAGTTGTTGAAGTTCTAGGAGACAGGTATGTTGAAGGATAAGGCAATGGTGTCTGTTTTACCTTTGTGGATTGATGCTGAACTATACATTGGATAAGAAAAGGTGGGCGAAAATGGACTGAAATGGTGGAATTCTAATTAATGCTCTGCTATCTTATGTTCAGCCTTTTATCGAGGTAAAGAAACTGAGATATAAGGTATAGGACAGTGGGTTTACAAGGTGCCCGGAAATACTGCCTTGTAGGTGCACTTTTGACTGGGATTTTGGGTTTAATGCTGAATGTTTTTAACTCAGCAATGTAGTAGTGTGTTTCTAGAGGCCATAAAACTAATGCCTTTACTCGGTGAAAGGTTCAGATTTTAAGTGAGGAAATACTGCTGAGGAGCTACCTCTCAGATGTAAAAATAATATGAGGGCGAGATAGAACTGGCACTAAAGTGCCTGAAGTGATTGGAGAAGCCCAGGTTTGAATCTAAATTTAGGTCTTGCTCGAACCTTTTCAGAATAGGTTGTCATTTGAATGTTACTACCTGAAAAGCACCTCGGTTTGTATGAAAGGGTTTCTTATTGTGTGATAAGTAGAAAAACTTTGGAGAAAGGATTGTTGGAGCACATGTTTGGCAATTGATGCACCTGCTTTGTCTTCTGCTAGCTCCATCAACATGAGACGAGAGGGTACGCGCTGTGACAGGGTCACTTGTGCGGTTAAAACAGCACTCTTGGCAGTAGCACTTGAGAATGTTAAGAATTGCTGTGATTCCTGCAGTCCACACAGCAACCTTGGCTTAAAGCATTACTCGGGGCTGTTCAACTCTATTGAAGCCTTGAAAATGCTTTGAGCCTTGAAAATATCTGAGCGTTTCAGATTCATCAATGCTTGGTGCAATGTCTCTATCCTACTGTAAGCTCACTGCGTGGGGACAAAGCGGGTGCACTAAAGGTAAGATGTTTCTAATGTCTCTTTTGCATGGCCAGATGAATAAAGTGGACGGGAAGGTGCATAGCTTTGCCCTTTCAGCATGAGTAACTGGTACTAACTGGGCTTCACAGGAAATGTTTGTGTGGATTATTTGGTTCATAATCTTGTCGTGCCAACTGCTGTTAAGTACACGACCACTGCCTCCCATGGTGCTGTCTCTGGGTACCAGAAACTGAATAGTCGTCATAAACGTGGTACGGTCAAAATACACCTGGATTTAGGCAGGTGTCCAGGAATAGTTTTCTTCTGAAACTAAATTCACAACGGGTAAGGAAAAGAAAGCTTGATCAAAAGTGTTGAAGACTGCATCCTAACTTTCTGCCAAGGATAGATATGCCAAACTCTCTCTGTGCCACAGACGATGGAGTTTGTTTGGCAGTGGGTTTGTTTGTAACACGTTTTCAGTTCTTCTTAAAATAAGATGCCAAACTGTCTGCAGTGAGTGCACGCTGTTGGAGGGGAGGCAGGTTAGGTGTTCGAGGAGAACAGGAGAGGGAGGTTGGTGTGTTATTGGAGCTCTGCTGATCGCCTTGGCAGAGGCCACTTGCCTCTGACATCTCGCTAAGCAGCTCCATTATGGGAGATGACAGGCCTGGGGGTAGGAGAATATAACACTTGTGAAGTTAAAAGCTTGACAAACTGTTGCTACAACAACTTACCTTTGCACAAGAGATTTGTCATAACAATAAACTTTAACAAGTGGGATTTGGGGACTGGTGTGTTCCTGGTAAATCCTCTCAGACTGGTGGTGCTGACGGCCTCGGCTTTGGGGAGCGTGAGTGACGGCAGATCTCCCTTGGTCTCACGTAGCTACTGAGAGACCATGTTACTGAGGAGCGAAGTTAAAAAGCCCAAATTCAGGCTGTCTGGAGCAGATGGAGAGTGTGCAAAGCTATTGCTACCACTCCAGCCCTGACTCCTGCAGTTGATGCTGTATCCAGTTAACACTTGGGATGTGACTGCGGAATGTTTGCCATTGAAGCTCCTTTATGTAGCTCTTCATCAGGTTCCACTCTGCCTTTTCTTCATGCTGTCTCTTGTGGTCAGAGCTTTTACTATGAGGACAGCACGTACCCTCACCCCAGCCCTGTTCTAGCCTCTGAGATCTGGCAAAAAATTGTTCTGTGTGGGCTTTTGAGGCTTCAGGGCTGCTATGGTGTGACTGGCAAACTGGGAGAAGCCTGTTGAGTCACCCAGTCTGTGCAGCCAAAAAATCCGAGTTGGGAAACAACATCTCAATGGGTGTTAAACCAAGCTCTAGCGTTCCCATGTAGAACTGAAAAGCTTCTCAGTGGAACTAATTATGCTTGTTAGGCCTGACAAAGTCACTTTTACAGTGCTGAACAAACACCAGTGAGATTTTATTTTTTTTAAGTTCCTCCCACAATTATTTGTTTCTGATACTAGAGAACTTAATCCAGGTTTGTTTATACCCAAGGAGCTCAAGTATAGGAAGAACATTGGCAGTAACCGCAAAACCAGCAGCAAGTTTAGCTGCGAAAGTCTCACTCTGGCCTTCGGAGTGTGTAGGGGCTGGATGAAAACCCCTTGGAAGAGGATATTCTTTGTGACAGGATTGTCCTATTCCCATTTCCTCAAAGTTGTTCCCGCTGTCTTGGTTTACTGCAAATTCCTAGTTGCAGTTGGAAACCCAAACTGATTACTTTACTGGATTGACGCTGATTCTGAAAGAAAAATTACTGTAGATTTTAGAACAAATTTTCTCTTCATTTGAAACTACCCAAGGCCTGTGAGCGTATCTTGCCTGAAAGGAGGAGTGTTTTCTGTCTTCTCAGTCTCAACAACCTCCCGCTGAGCTGCTTTTTTTTTTTTTTGCAATGTTCAAGCTGTAGTGAGCTGAAAAACTTTGCAGCGGTTGCATGCAAATCCATCCTCCGCTCTTCTCCCAGGGCTTATTGAAATAGCAGAGGAATTGTCACACATCCCAGAGTGGCAGAGATGATCAGCAGCACTGATGTTCTGAGGGAGAAATGCGAAGTGGGAATTCAGTAAGCCCTTTAAAAAGTTTGGATGTCTGCTGGTGTTTTGCTTTTCTTTCGGTCTCCCCACACAACTTCCCACCTTTCTTGCATATTTGATTTGAAAATCAGCAATCTGGAGAAGGAGCGGTTGCCTCTGCAGAAAGAAGTTGATGGGTGGCTGTTGAAGGACCGATTCCACAGCTGGCATCATCCAAAATCAGCGGTCGTGGTCAGAGAGGAAGATAAACTTGGGGGAACAAAAAGAGTATCCGTTCAGGGAAAGGGAAGGTATGGAGAAGCTGCCAACTTCCCTGTTTTCCCTCGGGCTCCGTGTTGCGTGAGGCTGTTGTGCTGCTGCTGAGTGCAGAGGGCGATTCTGCTGGTATTCACAGCCCAGCTACCTCATCCCGCTGCCTCCATTGGCTTCCTCCTACGCTCGTCGTGCGGTACGGGTAGGATGCCCTGAGGAGGAAAACACAAGATGAAAAACACATGAAAAATTCAAGGAATTTTTTATTAATAATAATAAAAAAATCCCAATATGTTTACATTGTTATTAGAACCAAACAGTTGCATCAGCTCAAAGATGCAAAGGAAAGGTGGAAACGTAGTGTTTGTATGTTAGATATTAAATTGAAGCCCCTCTCCAAAGCAGTGCCTGTAGTGGCAGGGGAAGGGAAGGGAGCGGTGCAGTGTCTTGGAGCCTGACACTCCATCCCTGGGGTGTGAGAGCCTCTCACCGTGTGTGCAGGGCAGGGGCTCTGCCTTCTGCGAGCTCCTCTAACACCCTCCTGCTCTGACATGGGTGAGCTGACCCTGGAGGAGGTGAGATGCAAAGGATGCTGTGTGCCCTTAGCAGCCCTTTCCTCTCAATGTTGAGCCTGATTGTCTCGCTCTTCAGCCATTTCAACATTACGAAGGTTTCCAGCATTTCCTCGTTATTGCTGGACCTGTTCGGACTCCAGCGCAGAGAAGTCATCGCCTGCTGTGCGCAGTGTCACCTGAGGTTGCAGAGGTTGTAATAAGTCCGAGTGCCTCAAGCTTCACAGGGATCTGGGATCCTGGAGCTGTTCGTGCCATCAGACCTGTGCTGTCCGTGTTAGTGACAAGACAGTGATTTTTTTTTTTTTTTTTTTTGGTGTAGTCCGGGCCTTTGAATCTCATTCTTATGTCCTCTTCCACTTTTCGTTTTTCCTCTCTGTAAAAGAAAGGCAAGGCTGAGGCGAAGAGAAGGAAACACCCTGTTCAAAATGTCACTGTTGGCTCTGCTGAGCATTTGTGCCAAAGGTAAATCCGTGGCGAGGGGCTGCTTGAAATAGCTTCCCCATCTGATATAAAGCAGAGTGGTGTGTAACTTGGACTCCTGATGCGAAGGGCTGAGGCGATTACAAGGTGAGCAGAGCACCATGAAGATGCTTACGAGTCTGTCCTCACAATATTCAGGTGTTTTCTGTCCAGCCACGCAAAACAAACATTTGCCTCCCCTGGATGCGAGATGCCTTGTCCAGGGTGGAGGGAATTTCTGTGTTAAATTGTGCAAAATGTGGAAGGTCAGAGCATCCGGACCCTTGCCTCTGAAACGGAGTGATGGGAGAAGGTTGCCACAAAATCTACAGGAGTTCTTTAGCTTCAGTGTGGGAATTGATGTTCTGCAAGGAGCCAGATCCCCTGCTTGTAAATCAGTTCAGCTTGTAATATCTGTCAAGTGTTTGGGGACACCTGGGTATCTGATGCTGTATAAATGTCAGTTGTTATTACAGTTTCTTCCTCGGGTTATTGATTTCTCCCCTGCTGTTCTCACTGGGATGGAGTGATTTGAGGTCTGTGGTAGATCAGCTCTTCCTCCTCCAGCTTGTCTCGCTTACACCCAAACTGGAGGGTAGTTAGTGTGTGTCTCAACCAGATACAGCTTTCCCTGCTGTAGCTTTTTTGCATCCCTTCAGCTCAATAGGTTAAACAATGCCCAGCTCCCGAGCGCACGCTCTCTGGGGCACAGAATATCTTCTGTGATCCTTGTAGTGATGTTCTGTGGACTTTGTATTCTGCTTCTCCTCCAACGCACACATCCACATCCACTTACCCTTTATCCTATAAATTCTGCTCTTGTTTGAATGAAAATATGTTCAGCTCTGTTATTTTAGTCTGAAGGACAAAGTTATCATTCTGTCTCCTAGCAAATGTGCTGCCCTAACCTTTGAAAGATCAGCTGTGAAATATGAACCTTTGACAGGATCTGATCTCCCCTGGAGTCCCTGCAGTGGTTTACTTTAACACTCAAAGCTGCTTCAGTTAAGGGGAAAAAAAAAAATTATTTCTTCTCTCCTTCCCTTCCCAACCTCAGAAAGTCTTCCCTGCCCCCCATTTCCCTACTGCCATCATATCAAGAAACTTTCTTCACTCCTCTAGAAAAAATTGAGCTTTTAAGGACAAAAGGGCTGAGTTTTGATTATTTAGGCAGGATTTACCAAAAGCACTGATGTACAAGTCTTCCTGTTCTCCTAAGTCAGCTGCACCAAAGGCAGAAAGACACTGGACGTACTGGGTGGAGATGAATGTGCCTACAGAGCATTTGCCCTGCAAACGCTGCCTTTCAGGGACACATCCTCTCTGAACTCCTTTGGTGCTTCTAAAACCTTTCCTGACTTTCCCAAATCACACCGATGCTTCCAAGTGCCACTGATGTGCCACTAGTCCAGAGACTGCTCAGTCTGTTCTCCACCAGCCATGTTAACAAAACTGGTTTTAACTGGTGCGGTAAGTGCCTGTTTTTTCAGTTTACCTGTGAGCAGGTCTGTCTGGTGTTAGAGACGTCACTAGCCCTAGTGAGGAATAGACACTCAGCTGGTGTTCATTGACTGCGTGGTAGGAGCAGGGAATGTTGATTTATAGAGCTGAAGGTCTGGCTTGCTCATCTTTTTAATTAGTATCAGATATTTGCCTGGAAGCCCTCCTTGGATCAACATGTCGTTATGCCAGGTGCTTTGGAAAGAGCATAAGAGAGACTGCAGGTCCCAAAGAACTTGCCGAGTGCAGTACAATTAGAGGTGACTGCTGCTTGAATCTCATCTGCTAACAGTTGCTCTGCTAACACGGAGTGTGGCTCGGATAATTACCCTGAATATCACCCAGGTAAATCTTAGAACCAACACTCCCAAACACTAATCTGCTGGCTGTGCTCAAGCTAGCTAATTTAAAGCCTCTGTGGTACATCAGCTCCAGCTGCAGTTGTGTCACTTAGTGCCATGTAGATGTGACCAGCTGTGCTCAGAATTGTAAATACAATTATGTGACTTGACCAGGACAAAGAGCAGGTTGGTGTCAGAGACTGGAGCAGAAATAACATTTCACAGCTCTTAGACAAGCATCCTGCCTGCTGCATCTGTACTTCATCTGCACATCCTGGCAGAGCATCACCGAAGCTAAATGCTTCTAACAGAGCAGAAAGGGCATGTGGTGCCTCTGTGCTTGGCAGGGAACTTGATACAGACGTGGGGAGGACAGGAAAGAGGAGTTGTGTTCACCTAAATGTGAATGAGAGACTTTTATGGGTTTCTTTCCCTTTTTTGTGTGCACTGGAAGCAAGGGGCAATAAATCGGAGGATTTTTATATCTTGCGCAAAAGCTGACATTGCTAAAATATCACATTATCACAAGCTGCCATAAATGAGCTCTTCGAAGAGACACAGCTGGACTCTGTGAATATGGAAGCAAAGTGATTACCGGAAGCCATCAGCCAGTCCTGGAAGAACTGTAAGAAAGTCAATAACTTATTAGCACTAGTTTCTGGATTATCTGGTTTCCTAAAGAGATTCCTTCCCCCACTGCTCAAATAAACGGGTGGGTTTTTGTTACGCAAAGCCACAGATTATGTCACTTTTACACTCCCTGCTCAAAGTCCTGGAGCCTGAACAGAGGGAGAATAGGTCTAAGAAATGCCAAAGGCAATGAAATCACAACTTGGTATTTGTCTAAAAGTTGTTGCTCTTCTCCCTCTTTGTGCTTCTTGGGATTTGTATCCTGTTCCAAACACAACCAGAGAAATGGTCTTTGCTGGCATGACTCTTGCAGTGATGAATGGGACACCTGAAATGCCGTGATACCCCTTCTTCATGCTGCTATTCTGCTCTGAAAAAGGCTTTGTTAGGTATCACCCTCCCTAATGCCAAAGGTATGGTATGTTGTTCCAGAGGATTCTTTTACTTAACACTGATGCTATGGCTCTGATTTAAGAGTGGGTGGTGCTGGCCGCAGGAACACTCTGGCATGGCCACACGGCTCATCTGAGAGGGACCTCAGAGGTGATGTCCAGGGCAAGGGGAAGTGCAGACCCACCCTCTTAGTCTTCACATCATCTATGATTTAGACTGCAATCCCCAAGTGTTTTTTTCCAGCTCGGGGCTGTTCAAGCACCACTTCTGACGGAGCTGTTTGATAAGGCTTCTTAGCATCCAAACGTATTTTGCAAGGTGATAGTGAGAAATAGTTGAAGGAAGTGAACCATCTCCAAAATAAAGATGGAAGGCAGATAGAGGTAATCCCTGTGTGCTTAGAGCATGAGGAGAAACCATGTGTTCCAATGGTGAAGCGGCAAGGAGAAATGCAACATTTGCTGTCTTTTTGGGGTGAAGACCCTGCATTTAGTTATGTTGGGGTGGGTAGCAGGTATGCAAGGGGGAAAACGTGTTTCATTGTTCAAGCTTGAGGGAGAAGAGGTGCTGTCCCATCCTTCCAAACACATTGGCTACTCTAGAAAACTCTTGGAAGCTGTACAAGCGTTGAAGATAAGAAAAGAGGAGCTTGGTGCTTGGATACCGAGTTTCACAAGGGGAATTCTCCTTTGCTTCTGTCCTCCTCCTCCACATACACTAAATTAATTTACTTACTTGATGGACCATAATATCTCTATCACCAGGAAAGCAGAATGTATACAGCTTTTTATATACATATTTCTTGCACCATTAAATTAGTCTCCCTATGAGAGAACCTATGAATAAGTTCCAAGAGGTAACCTGGAATGTTTTAGGACATAGCTTTCTGTAATAAATATCTATCTATATCTCCACTTGGCAACTCCTTAGTATGCAGCCCAGTAAAAAATGTAGACTCATAAATACCAGTGGTAGTAAAGGGGTGCCTATATCAAACGCTCTGCCATTGTCAGAGCCTGCCTTCCTGGTGGGATGGGTTCACGTGTTGCTCAACCCTTTGGCCCTGGTTTGTGGGTCAGTATGACTTGTGGAAATTAATGAGGTTTATGGGCTCGTTATGACTGTAACAGAGGAGGTTTGTCCGAAGACAGAGTGTGTTTGTAGGAGCAGCTCTGCTGTGTTCCCGGTTGCTTTGAAACCCGTGAATGATCATAGCCAAATTTGGCAGAAGGGCTCCGCTGTCAGAGCCTTCATGTTTTTCCCGGTGTCCAGAAAATGAGTGAGTCCCCCCTGGTTGTTCCTCCTCTGAGCCCTGAGCTTCCCACTTTGGGAATTTTCTGTGCCCAGGCTGTCTCCCCTGCTGCCGGGCTGCGCTTCCAACAGTGCCCCTTCCCTTCTCCTCCCCACCTTTCTCCCAGAAGATGGAAAAAAAGGGGGCAGGAGGCTGGAGAGAAGAAAAAGCTTGCTAACAAAAAATAGTTTAAACATTTAGCACCTCTGCTGCTGTTCCTCTGTCCTGAGTACACATGACGGGGTAATTTATGTCCTGAAATTACAATCCATATGAATTAGCCTGCCACAAATACATCATTTCCTAATAATATAGACAAGATGCTTCAAGGAGTGATGATGAGAACAGCCCTTTCCTATATGTTCTGCTTTACCTGCTGAGTAATTACCTAATCATTTTCTTGTAATGATATAAAAGGATTTTTGTCCCCCCTTTCCCTTCCCCATAATGCAACAAGTGCTGTTTGGAGGCTGTGGTGTAAAACGGGGTCCAGAAATACCAGCAGTAGAATGATTTCTGTGCTGACACAACGGCCCAAGGGCAGGCTTTAAGGCAACGTCTGTGCGGGGAGATCGGTGGTGTCAGCTGGTGTGATGTGTGGTTTAGGGTAGTGACTTCCTTCTCTTTTCATTTCAGGAATGAGAAACTTCCCATTTATTGCAAGATGAGACCTTAGGAGTGAGTGGTTACCCTGGGAGCACTAACGTTCCGCATGCTCACACATCTTGCTCTGGTTGTGGTAGCTTGTGCTACTTACCCCTACCTTAAATAGATTATTTTTGACTTTTTTTTTTTTTCCTCTGTGGTTTATTTGCAATCGGAATTCTTTATCAAAGCCACCTTCCTCCCCTGTGTTTTGTACAGCACCAAGCCCAGGTGTTCACTGAAAGATTTGGGCTTCTAGGTTCTTCCGCGATATTAATTGTTGAGTTGCTAATTAGTGGGGGAAACCCTGGGCTAGCTTTTTCTCTCTGTTCCCCTTCCCCGGCTTTCTGACCTACCTGCTCAGTGACAGGGGATGTCTCTCCCTCGCCCGTGTGTAGGACCTTGCATAATCCTGTTTGATGGGCTGGTGTTACCATAGTAATAAGTAATGATTAAGAAACCTTCTTTGAATTCTGTTTAATAATGCAGAGTCCTTGCAGAGCTAATGATCAGAAGGGTCTGGGTGAGCGCACCAATGCTTGGATCGTTTTCTTTGCTCACAGCGGGTCAGGTGCCAAAATCCAGCCAGAACCCTTGGAGGAGCTGTTGTTATGAAGCATCTGTGCTGCTCCAGCCGTACCTACTGTTTGCATGAGGTGTGCTGCTTATAAGCATTTTTGAAGTGCTTCACTGATGCTCGGTGGGAGGGGACACGTGGAACCCCTTGTCCCAGGGATGAGCCTCGGTCCAATGCCTTTGGAAGCAGCAGTTGTGTATGCTTAAGGTGGTACTTAAATGATTTGCAGTGTTGGAGCCTGTAATGCTCGTTAGAGATGAATTGGAGTATGATTTCACCTGAAGGCTGGTTTCTTGTTTAGTTTGGAGAAGAGGAGGCTGAGGGGAGACCTCATTGCCCTCTACAACTACCTGAAAGGAGGGGTGCAGAGAGGTGGGTGTTGGCCTCTTCTCCCAAGGGAATAATGACAGGGCCAGAGGAAATGGTCTGAAGTTGGGGCAGGAGAGGTTTAGATTAGATATTAGGAAGAATTACTTTACTGAGAGAGTGGTCAGGCACTGGAACAGCCTGCCCAGGGAGGTGGTGGAGTCGCCATCCCTGGAGGTGTTTAAGAAACGTGTAGATGTGGCACTTCAGGGCATGCTCTAGTGCCCGAGATTGTTGGGTTGTGTCTGTTTGTGGGTGTGGGGTGGGGTTGTGGGTGTTTGTTTTGTGTGGTTTTTGTTTTGGTTTTGGTGTTTGGTTTTTTTGTTTGGTTTTGGTTTTGGTTTTTTTTTGTGGTTGGACTTGATGATCTCAAAGGTCCCTTCCAACCAAGAAGATTCTGTGATTCTTTGCTTAGTGGCTGTTACATGTAAATTTTCAGGAGCTTTCTTACACCATTTCTTCCTTCTCTGTAGCTGTTGTATGACAGTCAGCTGTGGTCATGCTGCTGCATCTTGTATTATGCTGCCAATTTATTACCTCCCCAAGATGTAATAAGCATTATCCAAACTCTCTCCAGCTTGTGGGCAGGGGAGGAAACAGAATTCACAAATGCATGAGGGTCTGCAAGGGAAAAGTGGAAAACAACTCACAGGTTTTTCATCAATTCCTTAACCTTATGGCCTTACAGCAATAGTGGAGTGAGAAATGACTTCTTTTCTCCCGCACTCCATGGTGCAGTGACCTTGCTGGATAATTACCTTCAGGTCCTTGTCGCAGCCACCTCGAGTAAAATAAGGGAGAAAAGAAACCTCATGCATGTCAGATGCTGCTTTGGTGGCGGGTGTCATTGTACGTGAGCACTGAAATCATGTCAGAATAACCTGTTGACACCATTAATAAAACCTCATAAATAAGCAGAACAAGAGGATCGGTTTGCTCTGTCCTTACCCAGGGAAAATTCCCCTTTACTTCTAGTATTCATAGTTTCTGTTGTTAAGAGCTTATCTCTGTCCTTGGGTATGAGGGTCCCATGTTCACGGCCCCCCATGCACTGTCACTCCCAGCCCTTACGCTCCGGGAAGCCCTTGTGGACACGGGGAAAACTGAGCGCTGGAAGCACAACGGGAATTTTCTGAAGCTGCAGAGCAGAACTGGGAACTTTAGGGTAAGAATTTAGGGTGTGAGATTGTGATGATGTGATTTCAAGAGGTATGAGCTTGTTGGTTAGGCAGTAACGGATTCCCTGGTGTAGCCCACTCACTGCTGCTCTTGCTCAGGACTCGGTGGATGAATTCGATGTTTTCATAGCAGTTTTGCAGGGATCATTCCATCCAAAGTGACAGTGAACAAAAGCCTGTTGGAGAAGTGTTGCTGGACCAACGATCGTTTAATTTTATTTGATTTTTATAAAAGAAAAAAACCTTACCATAAGACCCTGGCGGTCTCTGTGGGATTGAAATATAAAATCCGTTAACAATAAAAAGCAGTCAACCTATCAAGTAACATGCGTTAAGTTAACCAACTGCTATGAAGCCTTTCAATGACACAAAATTAATAAGAAAACGTGTCGTCATGTGATGAGTTGCTCTTCATTGTGAGTCTAAGTACATTAACGCATTTACAACCTCAGAATGAATTGTGTATCTCTTGGCTGTGTGGGCTCCTAATTGAGATTTGAGCTCCTAGATACTATTAGCATGCAAATCAGAAATAGGAGGAATAATAATAAAAAATGATCTTAACCTACTGAACTACAGAAACAATGCTGTAGCCAGAAAGGGATGATCGTGCAAGTGAGATGGCGTTTTAGCATTTGGAGATGAGGATTAGTAGAGAACAGAAAAATACGCTTGGCCTGCCAGGGTGCCTGTGGATATATAATAAGGTGGATAAATTATAAGCTGTGTGAATACTGCGGTTGCTATACCCCACTGACGCTCTGTAAACGCCCCAGCACTGAAACAGGTGGAAAAAAAAAATATTTTTGCATTTTAAGGCTGATTTAACCCTAACTGTGCTGTCAGGAAGGTTTAATTGTAATGACACTGCTGGTAAATTGGGATTCTCTGGGCTCTTCCCTAGTTCTATGATATTATTTACCGTTGTAATTAGAAGAGACAGCCACTCCAGCTAATAATTTGTTTCACAATGTATCAAAGCCTCTAGTATAAGAGAGATGAATTATACTCCTCTGATAGCCGTGAATTACTGGTGAAATTGTTTCAGTCTCACTTACTGAACTGAATGTCAGGGTCAGGCCTTCTGTTTTCTCCCCTGATGTGCTGAGAGGAGAACTCTGTCCCTCTGAAACCTTCCTGGGAGTGCCAGATTCTTCCAAACCTCACTGCTGCTCATCCCTGTGAGGGACAGAGGGAAATAATGCAGGAGATGCTCCATATTGCATGTTCAAGGGATGACAACTATTAAGAGCTTATTGTGTTTATCTGTTGCTTTCAAATGGGGCTGCCAGACTGAGCTGGCTCCAGCCAGGATCTTCCCATCAACCTTACACCATTATCTTGGGTTTCTAATGACATCATGTCCATTCCATCGCTCCTGATGGTCCACTTTAGCCAGGGAAGAGGATTATCATTCTTATATTATTACTGATGACAGCATGAGATTTTTCAACCACCTGAAAACACTGTTTGGCTGATCACTTTGTAAGTTATTGGGTTATTGTGAATTATGGACTTCTTTCCTTTTGCTCCCAGCAGATAAAAATGCATTTCCTTGCAGCTAATCTCAATGTAAAAATCAAATCCTGTCTCCATCTGTAATGTGTGATGTGGTATTAGCACAGACTGACATAGAAGAAGCTTAATGACGGCAACAGCCATGAGTGCTGGGGTTTGGGTCTGATTCTTTTCTATTTGGGGGCCCGAATTGAACACAGGCAAAACTTGCCAGTGAATTTGATGGGCCCAGTTGTAGAGACTCGTACAGAGGAGTTGAATTCCTGGAGTCACCTGTGGAACTTTCCATTTGGTGACATCAATACCAGCTCTTCTGACAGAATGACAGCCCAAGAGAGAGCCTCTGCTCCACGCAAGTCCTTGTCCGTAATCTATTTTGTAGAGCTGAGGTACAATTGCACATAATTATTTACAAGGGTATAAAACCCACCTGGCAGCGCATACAGTGCTTAACGCCGATGTACTGTGAATTTCTCAAATACCTGTACAATCATCTCCTGCTTTGTTTTCTTATCATCAGTATTTAATATTAGGACTGGCAAATAAAGAAACTTTCTCCTCTTCCCCTTATTTGTTGCCACGCTTGGATTAAAGTGGGGTTTTTTTTTAAATAAATAAAAACTTAAATTGCATTTTATTTTCATACCAGCTGCTAACTCTCTGAGACAGATTGGGAGATCAATTATCACAGCGGTGAATGAATCTAATTTTTCAATATAATTTACGGTAATTCCATATTCTCTGCCCAAGAAGCAAATAGTGCTGGCTTTTGTCCAAAAGCGAGCTTAGAAAGAACACCAGAAGCAGCCTCACAAAACCAGCAACACCAGGAATACAACAGCGAGGTCTCCTGGTCTTCCAGTGCTCGTGATACAGTGCCAAAGGTAGGGCATGCGGTCCTCCTTGTGTGTTCTCAGAAGAAACTGCTCTGGCAAATTCTTCAGTTGATTTTGGGGAGGGAGATAACCACAGCCAAATTCTGAATGTTTCTGTCTGATTTTTATGGAGGATTATGGCCTTTGGGATTATGTTGTCTGGGCTTTACCCAACTCCTACTCAGTGAAACAGGAACTCTTTGTTGGACTTCATTGAGGTCTGGACCATAGTCCGAACGTCAGATCCATCCCTGTGTCTGTCACCCTTTTTGTCCCCAAAAAGGGAAATGGGGCACGTTTGTGTCTCCAGTGCCACAGACTTAGGCTGCTGCGGGGCGTGCTAGTCTTCAGCGTGGGGTCTGCACTCTGAAACACGGGAATTACATCAGGGAAGTTGGCCTCTAAGTATTAGGCGATGGTCAGGAGGCAGGATGGCAAATCTGGCTGATGATCTGGTTCCCAGATGCCAAACCTCTCCTGGTACCACTTCAGTTCTTGGTTCCCACGGAGGTCACTTAGCCTTTGCGTGGAGTCGTGCCCAGATCAATAGAGCCTGGTACAGTGTGGGAATGTCCCGTTCTGTGGGTGTAGGACAGGTCTCCATCGGCACCTTTCTGGCCAGATCCCATGCTGCCTTCCAAACACCCTGGTGTGACAGGGTGCTGACGGGGACCGGTGCCGGCTCCGTACCTCCCAAATGTCATGTGCTCGTTTGTAACCATGAGGCGTTAATATTGACTAACACTTAGCAGAAAGAATTGGGGCAACCTGGTTTCATGTGGATGGCAATCTCATCTTTCATCTCCCCCAACCCCTTCTGGCGTTGGGGACAGCTCTTGGAAATCCATGGAAAAAGACCTTAATATACCTGCTCAAATTAGATTTTACTAGTAGGGCTTCTTGGATTGCAGTCAGGGCAGCGCCATTTGGCAGGGGAGGCCAACACCGTAAGCAGTTTCTGAGCACTTATGTCATTTATTGAGAAGTATGTTGTTTAGTGTGCGCTTCAAAAGTGTTTAAATAATTAAAATAAATGGCATGCATAAGTTAGACAGTGGGGGGGGACACGACCAAAAGAGGCTGCAACACTTGTTCTCTTCATTTAAAAACTCAGTAACTAAATCTTGCTTCAGATCTACCAGGAATACAAATAGTGCAATTAATTGGCAGTAATTTAGAAGTCCTCCATTTCCAAAGCCCCAGGACATACAGACTGAAAACAATGAATCTCTTAATGTCAGCAATGGTTCTGCACATGGCCTAAGATGCAAACAAGTGGGGAAAGGATTTTGCTTACTTTTCCCATGTTATTTATGGCTTGTCTTCACGCAGTGACAGCACATTATTGTATGTTGCATTAAAAATTCCTTCCCAAAGCTGATCGGATTGATTTCTCCCCTTTCCATTAATGCACAAAATAAGAAATGATTGTATTTTTTCAGTGCAAAGTGGACTGTGAGTTTAGTAACTATTTAAAGTGTAGCACAAACACTTGAAGCTCTCAAAAAAGAACACAATAGCATGAAAGAGGTCACTTGCCAGGTCACAGATTTTTCTTTTTTGCTTGTTCACTGAATAACTGCAATTTCTCTGTCTTTTTTTCTTATGTTTGTACAATCACTGTTGTCCTTTGCAGTGTCTATGATTTTCCATATTAGGCTTGAGACCTCCATTCTCCAAATGACAAGTTCAAATGAAGTAAACACCACACCCTGCGTTTTTCTGCAATTTTGGGGCTGTGCTGTTTCAATTCTGTGATAGATGGCAGGAGCAATACCTCTTGGCTCCACAGTACGTTCTGCGGAGGTAAAAAAAAGCGCTTTTAAACATGCGTGGATTGCACGTTGTAATGCATATCAGGAGATACAGAGCAATATTTCAGTAGCCAGAACTTCAGCTATAGATGTGGTAGTTGGTGTGTTATCAGATCTGTTTATACGTGAGAATATATGTGAAATAGTGTGATTGAGACCCAAAACGGGTACCAGGCTCTCTCACCTGCCTTGTCAGCAGAACGGAGCCACGGCACCCTGTTTGTCTATTTAGTTGGGACAGAGCTGTGCCTGCTGTGTGCATGCAGGGCACAGTGGGGTCCTGGAATTGTTTGTGTTCTTTTTGAGGTTGCTCTGTTATAAATAAGTGGCATCTGAATTGGGCAAAAGGCCCATGAGAGACTGTTGCTTTGATGTTTAGAGTGGGAGCTTGGTCTCTGCAAGATGCTTTCCTGGAGCCTATGGAAGTCAGCGCAGTTAATGTTCTTTCTTTGTGTTAGCAAAAGCAGGATCTGCCCACACTGTTGGGTGTTCAGGGATCTGCATAGACTCTTCCAGGTTCTGTGACATTTGCAAAAGACTCGATTGTTTGCACCTCTGAGCATTTTAGGCCTATAAATATTTATTAACCTTCTCTCAGACATCTATCGCAGGTAAGGCAGAAATGACTTTGCTCATGGCTATGAGCGGGGAAGAAGGGAACCCCTTCCATGGAATAGCTGTAAGGACATAGGATTCACACACCCCGATATTTTAGCATTGTACTGTGGAGCAGGAGAGAGCCAGAGGGAAGAGCTGGGGTCAAAACGTGGGAGAGGAGGGACTGCTGAGAGCTGGAACAGTTTGAGCTCGGGTGGCAGCACACCCAGGCTGGAACTCTCTTGCAGAGCTCTGCCACTTCAGGGCTGCGTGGGCTTTGAATTGCTTTCCAGTGCCTCTTCATTAAGGCAGATTGTCTTTGCAGCCTTTAGAGAATGGGAGAAACTCTATTCACTTCACCTTTATAAGAATTGTATTAGTTAGCTGATGGTGCTAACTACTGGAGTTGTTTCTTTCAGTGTTAAAACTATGTAGCTGAAATTAAAATTCTTATTTTAAACCTCCTGGATGGCTGCAAGGGATTATTTCCATTGCCTGGAGTAGGTAGGTATTGGCAGTAAAATTAAAAGTTGGCAGGTGTTGCTGGTGTTGGGACACGTGGACTGTCAAAGGGGGGTGGTCCAGGAGCTGTGCAAAGGGTGTCCTGGGCACTGGTGGCACCGGGGTGTGCTGGAGGTGGAGAGGGACCCCAGCTGCGCTATGGAGCTCTGTTTAAACCTGACCTGAGAGGATCGAAGTGAGTTGCTGGATCGACCAGGGAAAGTGGTGGACAGGGCAGAAGCAATGTTCTTAATTTGTAGAGAAAAGAGAAATTAACCCAGGTGTCTGGAGGGAAATGTTTATTAACTTCTCAGCATAGCAGTCAGCATCCTTCCATCTGGTGTGCCTGGAGTTAAAACATCAGGGTCAGGCGGGGGCACACTGCTTTATGTGCCAAATTAGACTAAAAGAAGTGTCCTCCCTTGCTTTAGGGTACCAAAGTTCATGCAGAATGAGATATATGGAGGAAGCAGGAAGCCTTCTCACAAGGTAACTATTGATTATATAATGAGCTGATAAATAACAGGCTACAGAATAATTGCACTTTTGAGCTGCTTTGGCCTGAGCTGGCCGCTCTGTCTCAAAGCAGGCACAGGGCTGCGCTCGGGGGCTGCACGAACAGGTTGTTGTCTTTAACAGGTTTCAGTAGAAATAGCTGTTTCTCAACCCTGTGTTGAACCGTGGGTCTGTTCCTGTTGACGGTATTTCTAGGGCTCTAGAGTGACATATTTATTCACCTCTCCCTGTTCTAGCTATTACCTGAACTGTACTCGGTGCTCCGGGGCTTCTGAGCACCAGTTTCAACGGTGCTAAATCACGGGGCCCTGGTTCCTTGTATCTTCAGAACAGCTCCCATGTAACCTGCTTAAGCGATATGTCAGCAGGAACTTGGGAATAATATTGCTTTGAAAATCCTAAATACATGAAGAGAGTATGCCACAGAGCTAAATTTGTCCTCGTTATTGCTGCGACTAAGATTGCTTTGCCAGGGATGCGTTCGTACGTCTGTGACGTTCCCGCTCTGTCCCTTTAACCGGTTGTAAGTGCTCAATATCGGTGGTTTGTCCTCACGTGGATGGTGGCTGCAAAGTTTGAATCCTGACCCGAGACAGCAAGAGGAGGATCGTTTTGAACCTGGACTCAGCAAAGTGCATCCGTCTCTGGTGACGCTGAAGCGGTGGCCAGGAACTCTCACGCATAATCCAGAATGAGTTTGTGCTGCCTGGGACTACTGCCTTGAACAGCTTCCCTGCTGCTGGTTATTCGAACCTTGGACTTTGGTTGAGGGGTAGGAATGGGAACGGAATTGGAGGGGTAGAGGGGGGGAAGTAGGAAGCTTAAAGAGATATAGACAACACACAACTAATGGAGATTGCAGAAACATTTTGATGTTCATATGCTAATTGCATACCACTTCCTTACAAACTGCAATCACTTCATTGTTTTTGTGCTGTGTGTTTTTGAAAAGATTTCATTGAAGCTTCCTTAATGAGGCTGACACAGAGAATGAAAGAGGTATGTTATGGATGGAAATTTCTTCTGGATGCTCCACGTTAATTCTGCTTTGATTTCATCTTAGCAAACTTGTTCACTTTGCAGGCAGAAACCAAAATTGGTTTAATTGGGAGGCTAGCCAGTTCCAAACCGGCATCCCAGAGACAAGCTGTGCTCCTTCTGTTGTGTGCCTGGACCGAGCAATTGGTTGGGGAGCCTGTGTGGGTACCACGACGTTCCTGATGCCTTCCCTGGGATGCAGGGGATTGCTGCTCTCCCTGGGAAATGCTAAAGGGAGATGCCTTGGGAAATCCGAAGCCTTTGGGAGATGGTGCGTGTCCTGTACCGAGTGCTCCCCAGGGGCTGCTGCTGGACAATGCGGCTTTGCATCGCTGCAGCGTACAGCCCCAGCCAGGCTTATGGTTTATGGGTATAATCCTTAGGTGCTTTGTTTTGTGAGGGCTGCTGCAAGAACTGCTGAGGCTACATGTATGCTGGAAGGAGTCCTTACTGCCATTAATTACAGTGTCTATAGGCTGTTTCTCAATTCTTTGCATATGCAGACGGTAACTCCATGGGCAGCAACATAAAAAGCCTTTTATTTTCCCTTCTAAATCTGGTGCTGCAATAAAAAAAAAAAAATATTTAATAAATGAGAGAAGGAAATTAGGTTGTTGCCAGGGAAGGGTGCTCATCATTTAGGTGGCTTCTATTTTATGTCTGTCGTGGTTTTATTTATTTTGTTTTGTTGCTATTAGGAGGGACAATTCAAATGAACTGTGGAATGCACAAGTGTAGCTTGGGAAAGATGGTTTAGCTGGAGTATGAGTAACCTAAATCTCTAGCAGGGGCATGGCAAGAACCCCAATACTTCTAAAATTGCGGCAGAGTTTGAGCTGCCTCCCTGCCACAGCTCTCCCCATTCTCTGCCATTTGTAACATCAGCTGATAAACTGGAAAGGACAAGTCTGTGTTTCTTGCCCATACAGCAGCAAAATGTGTAAGGCATTTGGAATCTCTTAAGATTTCCAGACCAAAATGTTTTAATAGTAAGTAACTACAGTTTCTGAAATTAGCCTGCCTTGAGGGTGAATTCATATCGGAACACCTTTTTTTCCTAATTTTAGCACATGCATCTTGTGAAGCAATGCCACAGAGTCTGTGGAGTCTGAGGTTTTAGGGCCAGAATGATCTCCAAGATCATCTCATCTGACAGGTAGCATAATGCAGCATTTGGCAATTACTGCGTGAGGATGGGGGCTGGTGCCCCATCCAGCACATCTTTCACCAGTGCAGGCAGTGATTTAGAGACTCCACATGAGGACAAGTCAGCCACGTTCCTAGCGGAGTTGTTTCCAGCAGTTAATGGCTCCTCACTCTTTCCTGAAGCCTTTGGGATGCACTTATCTGTTGGGAATGAATGTCGTCCTTTTTACTGTGTAACGGACAGGTAGGAAAAATGACAAGAAGTCCAGAGGAAACTCTTATTATTTGAAGCAATAGCCATACACATGATGAGTTTAGTCCGGTGAATCTCATCTTTTGTCCTGTTTGAAGGAAAAAAAAATAAACCCACCCTTGAAACATTCTGTTGTTCCCATATGAAAACAATGCGTTTGAGTATGACAAATCACATCCCACTCAGCCAAGTCGAAGCCTTCGTACTCATTAGCTTTCTGCTTGTTTCGCTCCTTTTTGATGCACCTGGCTTCCACCTCCACTCCTGCTAACACGCTCTCTGCTTTCGCTTGGAGTCATCAAAGACAGGCATTGCCGTGTTTAAGGAACAAATTTTTAATTTGATGGCATTATGATCAGCTGAAGACAGGTTCCTTTTGTTCATGTTTCTTTGCTTAGACACTTGCCAAGACAAAATGAGATGTAAAAATAGCTGTCCTTGTTTAAGCAATTACATTTAATAAGGCTCGGAGGGAAGTGTGCTCTAGGGAATAGAAGAAGGTGAGAACTGAAGGACTCCTGTCGCTTTTGTCCTGGCTTTTACTGGTTTGTCACTTGGCCCTGACTATGGCAGAACAAGGAGCTCATCACTGGGCTGTGGGGTGGGAGCCCATCCAGGCAGCGGAGAAGACCTTGGACATCACTTGATCTCTTCTTAGTGACTCTCGCAACATCTGAGCACATATCAAAGAGTGCTGAACTGTTAATATTGAAAGAGGTGATTTATTAAGTTACATGTAAGTTGCAGAGACAGGCCTGATGCAGTTGTGCTTGGCTGAAACAAGTGGCAGCGGCGGGCCTGAACGCTTTGGCTCTCTTGCTGCTGAAGCTGCATAACTGAAGTTCTTTTCATCCTATTGTCATACATATTAAGACTATAATGTGGTGGGGACAAGGGACTGTTGCTTGAAGCCTGTAGGAAGTGTAACGGGACCAATCTCAGTTGCAACCTGTAGTCGATGCTGTGATGCAGGTGATGGGACAGGGTCTCAAGCCATCTGAGGGAGAACACTCGTGCACAGAGATAAGGGAGAGTGGGATCGTGGCTGGGGCTTTAAGGGCCTTTTGGGTAAATCACATCCCATGAAATAAATAGAAGCACATGGCCTCATTCCATATGGTCCTGAGATTTCTCAGCAGTGTTTCAGATCAAGTCCCCAGTTACTTCAAAAGCTTCTCCAGCACTTAACATTCTACAAAATTGTGTGCCTGTTCCCTTAGGTGATATGAAGGAAGTGACTGCTGTTTGCTACTTGTGCAGCCCAAAAAAAAAAAGCCATTTCCATTTCCACAGTTTAACAGCTCAACTAAAACAACAGCAGTGACTATATCAACAACAGGCGCCCGCAAACAGCACAGCCACTTCCACTGTGGGATCTGATCAATTGAAATTGATTCTTCCAGAACGATGGCAAATAAACCCCCACATTTTCTAGGCTCTCTGCACAAAGCTTATTGTAGTGTCATGTAAAATATTTATGCCTAATTCATTTGGAAGCTGTAACTTACATTATCCACAAATGAGTTCAACGAAACCTTTTCAAAAAGCATTTTACTTTTGAGCAGAGAAGTGCTTTACTGTCTTCAGTGTTCTGGGGTTTGAATACACACCCCCTCCCTTGCAATTTTATCTGTCCAGGAACAATTCGCATTTCAGGGAATGGTGTTTAAATTTTTTATTTCTTGTCTGTTTGGGAAGTCTGTGCCATTTTGGGTTTTGTTTTCCATGTGTTTCTTCTGCCTGGTAAATATCTTTTTTTTTTTCTTTCTTTCTTTTAAAAGAGAGGCAATATAAATATTCCATTTAAGGGCTTGGATTGGGGAATCGGCTTTGAATTTCCAGCTCCTCTTCTGTGGGCTCCCTGGGTTTCCTTGGGCAGATCTGGCTGCTTTTTGAAAATCGGCTGGACTTCATTATCAGCAGATGTGAACATCTTTTAGAGTTCAGTTAAATTATAGTCACTGTACAGCCTGTAGATGAAAACTATTGTTATCTTTATTTTATAGTCAGAGGAACCAAGAGGCTTAAGGGCCCACCTACACAAGGAGATAAAAGAATCCATGGAGCAAAGATGAGGATCCTTGCATTCGCTCCGGTCTTGCTGACACAGGTGATGAGGCTGTGCCAGGTGCTGTTTGGTCTAGATTTATGGAATAACAGGTTAGATTTTTCTACTGATTCTTAAATTATTGTGTGTTGACTTTTCTGTCTTCCCTACATGTTCTCGGCTGCTGATTTTGAGCTACCGTGGGATGACAGACCAGTGGTGTTCAGATCTGCAAGGCTGCTTTTCAGGGAGATCGCCTAAAGGACTGAGGCTTGCAGGGCTGGGTGCTGTAGTGTCCCATCACTTCTTTCCTAGGACCTACTGAATCCCCCCCCACCAAGTTTCATGGAAATGGGTAACTGAATGTTGGAGACATAATGAAATTACTTTCTGCACTGAGAAGAGAAAGCCCAATTGTTAAACGTCCCATTTCATGGCAACCAACCGGCCAGCCAGGCTTCCTGCAGCTCCAGCCTGAGCAGGACACTGGCTTCTGCCCGATGAGGTGTCACTGGGATGAGCTGTGATGGCTGCGGTGGGAGGGTGAGGGGAAACGAGACAGACCTGCAAGAAACCAGCTTGTGTTTTCCCTCTGCTTGCGGGAGCAGCTTGCTTCAGGTGGACGCCTCCTGCCAGCCCCAAAGTGCTGCTGAGTAATTTCCTTAGCACTAGATGTCCTCTGCCGTGCTTTTTCCTCGCACAGGCCATTTTCAGGGACATGAGGTGATGACGGTAACTTCCATCCCTGTTTGCTCCTTAGGGATGGCTGCTGCTTTCTGGAAAAGTCTTGGGTTTTTGTTGTTGCCAGCATGGGTCCTTTACTGCCCTGACTCGCCCTTTTGGAAACCTTTCTAAATGGCACCAAATAATGAGCTGATTCACTGGTGGAATTTCTTTCCTTTCACTGAAAGGACTCGCCCCCATCAAGGAGGAAAATTAGGTTGCGCCTAAAATGGCCCTTTGCTGCATCCTCAAAAACATCATTGTGGTAGGAGGATGCTGCTGCAGTGATAAATATGCTACTTTCATTATTTTAATAATTAAAAATGCACTTTAAAAAACCCTTCTGCACACAGTATAGAAAGGTCTATTGCATTTATTCTAGCCTCTCACGGATCCTTAAGGTTTTATGGGCACTTTAAAGCAGAAATAAAGATCCTTTTTATATTCAAAAAACAGATGTCTTTCAAACTGCCATCCTATTCCCCAAAACTGCAGCTATTTTCTCTTTAAGATGTTGCATCTGGACCACAGTCTTTTGCTTTTCCTGTTCTAGAGGTGTGCAGGTTTAGGGCAGAGGAAACCTCCTGCTCTTTCCCCAACCCCTGTGAACACAGGCTAGATGTGAAGTCAGCACAATGTTTGGAAACCCAGAGGTGAGTGATGCTCTTACATAGAGATAAATGCTATATACAGGGCTACGCCTGTATTCTTGTAAGACCATCATGTTACAGGTGGGACTGGCTGGCCTCGTGTGCGTGTTGTCACTGTCACACACTGTGGGACTGTAGAAAGGCAGCCTGAGTCTAGTGATAGCTCTGACAGCCTGTCCCCCTGCCCCAAATGCTCAAATAGCTCCATCTTTGAGTGTCTCCTGGTATTTATTGCCTTCCCACACTTGCTGACCTACTCTGCGGTACATAAAAGCATCCCCGGGAATCTCTCTCGTAAAGATGGACACCTAGCTTGAAGCAGAAGCCTTCAGAGAGGTCTGCCCTCGCCTTCCTCCTCATGTCCAGCATAAAGTGTGCCTCGCTGATATGTTGTGGTCTAGCTCAGAAGCGGGTTAAATTCTAATATACTTAGGAACTTACAATATGGCTGTGGCAAGTATCCCTTTGCTCCCATTTTCCATCTGTAAAATGAGGATAATACTGTTCTGTTCCCAACTGGCAGCTCCTAATGAAGCTCGCAGGTCCTGCAAAGTATCCAGATCAGTGTGGGTTTGCTTCTGAAATGGTCCTGGCCCTGCAGGGAGAGGAGGTAACTTAAGAGCATTGAAGTAGCAGACATTACACGGCTCTGCCTTTGCTTGATCGTACTGCAGAATATCAAAGGACAAGAAAATCCAATGAATTAGAAGGGAAGTTCTGTTCTGCAGAGTCATTATAGCAGAATAATGTAGATGCAGTTGTTTATTTTTGAGATTCACCCAGGAAATCTCCCAGAGAAATAGAACTGATGCATCTGGGCTGTTTGGGATGTATATTTGTTTTCATTATTACTTTTTGGCAGAAAATGTCTTCCAAAGGAAATAAATACAGGATGGTATTAGATGGGAAGACTTGGTGATTTTTAGGATCTGCTTTCCTCCCACCTTGCTTTTTTGTATTTGTGTGCTGTCTTGTTTTGCGAGCTCTGTTTCATTTATAATGAAGTTTCTTTAAGTTTGATTGGCAGCTGAGGACAGTTTGCAATATCAGCTGCAGCATAAAGGCACTTTGATGAATGGTTTAGGAAAACACAAGGAAGGAAAAGCACCAATTTCACTAATGGGGTAGGTTTGTTGACAAGTCACTTTGGTTTGTTGGGATTTTTTTTAACGTTCCCTCTACTGTGAGCAGGTTTGGTGCGAGGGGTTTCTGGTGGTGCGGTCACCCAGTGTGTGTCACCGCTGTCGGCGTGACCCCGGCTCTGCTGGTGGTACCGTGGCCATGGTGCCGCTCTGACCTCCAGCGCTCTCCTACCCTCAGCTTCTCCAGCCCACCCTTCCAGCCCCCTTCTTTCCATCCACCTCGAACTGATTCTTTTTTTTTTTTAAGCACAGGGCACCTATTTATGGGGCTCCCCATTAAACTGATTCTGCTGTTTGGCTTCCAAAGTATAATGGAAAAATCCCTGCAGCCCAGTACAGAGGGGGACTGCAGGCGAGGACGGTAGACTGAACTGCTGGAGGAATCTGGTATAAATCAAAGCAGGTAGTTAAAATGGAGGAGAAATGAAAAGAGACTTCTTTATTACTAGAAACGCTTAAGTTAGTTTTCAGCAACTGAATTGGGAATAAGGAATGCAATGTGCCATACCATATTCTCTTAAGAAAAAGGATGCGGATGAAATCCCTCCTGAGCAAAATAATGAGGTTAATAAGGATAGCTGTGCCTTCCCAATTAGGGAACATGGGAGGCAGCGTATTACTGCCTCGGCAGACGACACTATGATGTCCAGCTGGGGCTGATGGTTTTAAAAGTTATAATAAGCAAAGAGATCAAAATGTGGCTGTAGTAAATAAAATACATGCCAATGCGTGGAGGGGGATTTGCAGACGAACTGTTCTGTGCAAAATTACATGCTAAAGGAATCCATTTGCCTAAAAAAGGGCAAAACTCTAGAGTCTGCGGCTGTGTGTATTGTGTTTCTCTGGAAACCTTGGATGATCCGCCCAACACCTCTGGGTGGTGAGGAATATTTACCAAGGCAGTTTGATGGGCAGTGTAATTTGGTAAAATGTCATTATTTTGTTCTCAAAAAAAAAAAAAAAGAAGCAAGCCATGAGATTTGGGCTACAGCTGCAGTGTGAGGCAGCAGGGAGAGTGAGAAACTTTGATTCAGGCTCTTGAAGTTACACCAACTGTACACAGCATTGACTTGCAGCCTGGTCAGGTCTGGGCAGAAGGTGCTTTCTCCCAGGTCTGCCATAAAGTGCCATCATACCATACCTCCAGCTTCTCCTTCCTCCTCACACCTGGGTCAGGGCCTGGACCTCAGGTGGGAAACCTTAGGCAAAGAGAGGTGAAATAAAAGATTTGGCTAATGAAACTTGTGTGAGCATGGACTTGAACAGGACTTTGAGGTTAGTTAGTCTCTAACGCTGCTACCAGCCTTGGCTGGGTGAGAAGAGATCTTCTGCACCAGCTATTTTTCAGACTGTAGCCTTTGGAGCAGAGCCTTGCTCAATATTCCTGGTACAAAGGTGTTAACATACTGTACTTATGACATCTGAAGTAAAAGAGCATTTATGCCTGAGGGAAGAATGAACCATCCAAACGTCTTGAGTGATTAAAGGGAAGGGACAACAAACCAAAGGGAAGTACTGGAGATGTAGGAAGGAGGGAGAAGACATCATTACCACCATTCATGACAAGGGGAATAGTGTGTTCTTTCCATGCTCAAATTAGATGTATTTTTGTTTTAATATTTGCTAATATATGCTAAGCTAACACTGCTTTTCCAAAATTGAGAGTTACGTGCCACTGCCTTCAGTCACTGTGGAGTGGGGGAAGGTATTTTTATAACTTCCAGCAGGATATGATAGCAAGAACTTTGTATTTATTTCACCTGAAGAGGAATTGCAGGCTGATAGGGCACAACTTGGTGAAGAGCTGAGCTGACCTTGCTTTCCCTGAAGTCCAAAATGGAGGTTCTGTTGTTATCACTGTGCTGTCCAAAGGACAGAGAGGGTCTTGCTGGGCTAATTACCTCCAATTTCCATTAAGAAATTACTTCACTGCTGAAAAGTCATGCCTGTTTTGAATATTTCTGAGAAACATGGAAAGGTTTCGGTGAAAGCAGTTTATTATTCCTGTCGCCCTGCTGGAAGAGGACCCTTTGACAGTTGGGTTGCTGTTCAAGGAACTTTTCTTCTGGGGCCACTCTTCTAAGTGGGTGACCCCGGCACAGCCCTGTCCCCTTGGCACCCCCAGCCTGAGCCAATGTTTGCTGTGTTGGAGAGCATCACCGCCCCTTACCAAGCTTTAGAAGCACTCCAGCCTCCATTCGTGATGCACTCTAATGGTGATGGACCTATTAAAAATACCACTTCAGCTTCTTCAGAACACACGATTGATGTGTCTATCCGTTGAATGTACATAGCTGCGTCCCTCAGTTCACTGCCACAATCTCTGTGCTAGATGCGTGGAAGAAAACAGCAATATAGCCAAAAGCTACAGTCATTTTCTGCAGATATTTCCTCTTCTTTCTCGCACTTCTGATATATCAGATTACCTTATCAGAGCCACTGGTTGAATTATAATATCATTTATTACAGCCTATCAATCCGTTTCCAATTCCTATTGCTGATAATGTGGCTTTCCTTCAGCAAATGCTATAGAAGAAAAGAGGGGAAAAAATAGAAAGGGGGAAGAATTGTTTTGAGGGAGGGGGGATGTAATCAAGAGGTTTGTCCAAAACTTGACAGAAACAACAGAACATTCTGCAGTTGGCAGGAACTGTCTAGACATTTTGGGGGGGAGGGGGAAACCTACCAAAAAAATCTGCTCTCCAAAAGACAGATGATAAAATTATTTCATCTCCTTAGGTTGTTTTCGTAAACGTTGTCGCCTCTACAATTCAGCAGCTGTTTGAAATAAATGGAAAAATAGGATGTTTGGTATGGTATCGTACAATCAGAGAGCAACGTGTCATACTCTCTGTGAGTCCTCCAAGGTTCAGGAGGTACCACAGCATTACACATCACAGGGAACAGGTTTAAACTGTCCGGTTGTGTGTTACAAGGCAGTCGGTGCATTTTGAATAGCGCTGCTCAAGCTGGGTGACCAAGCGGCCGGTTAAAGGAAAGCAAATCCAGGTTGGTGTCAGAGATGCTGCAGCCTGAGTGTGGCTAATGCACAGCGGGCATCTAGGGGCTGAGCTGAGGTTATTGAGCAGGTTGTGCATTTTGTGAGCCCGATGAGAGCAAAAGGGCTTGTGTCAGAGAAGGAAAAAGCCTGGGATGTTGCTGATCTAATGGGAACCATCACAGGAGTGAGGAGCAGCTTCTCCTTGTTTGTTTTTGCTGTCATTTAATTGTCCTACAAGGTAAAAGATACCTTGATTGCATAAGGCTTTTTGTTCTTTATTAGTATAATTGCAGTAGTAGAAGGAAGGGTGGTCAGGTCAAGTATTAAAAAAGCTGAAATGGTGAAAAGAGACACCTCAAGCAATAGCAGCTTCGGAAGCAACAAAAGCAACACATAGTGGGTGCCATGCTCTCTGCTTTCACTGTTAATAGCAGCCTGAGAGATGAACAATTGACCCATCATAATGCAATACTCTTACATGATTCTTCTCATCTAAAGATTTCAAATGCTCTAAAAAAAGCGACTGCATGAATCCCTTCCAAGGATGCAGAACACAGAGCAAAAGAATGAGCTGGAACTTGCCCAAAGCCACTCAGTAAGTGCAGGGGAGTTCAGAAGTCTGTCCCCCCCCCCTCCTGAGCTGTTTGTCCATCCGCTGGCATGCCCTGTCCCCTGGCAGGATTCTGGGGGAAAAGCCTCAGATACTTGTCATCTTGAACTAAAGTGTTCTTTTGATTTCTTTTGAAAACTCCTAATGGCAATACCTGTTTCTACTTAGGGGGAAAAATAAGAAAACTTAAAATGAGGAAAAAAAAAAGTTCACTTTTTAAGTGAAACGCATTTTAAGGTGTGAATGTGACAGAGCAAAAACCCCAAGGCTTTATATCCAACTTTCAATGAGCGATTCCTTGGGACTCGTGCCTTTTATAGGGCTCCCTACAATGGAGGATGGTCTTGTAATTTGTGGTGCTTGAGTTTCACTTCAGGCTCTTGTAACATCTTGGAGAACGTTTGTTTCTTGTCTTTCCCTCAGCCATGTCCACATCCTAAAATGAGCTGATGTTACAACACCGGAGACCCTCGGAGCTTTCATCCAGGGGGGCAGAAACCAGATTGCAGCAATGCTTATCTTGCCCAGCGCATGCTGTCGATAGCTCAGCAAGTTGCTTTTACTGGCCTGATCTGCACCTTTAAAAACAGCATGTAACCTTAATCTGCTTTAGATAGTTGGTTTAAGATATTTACAGCATATAATTTTCCTTAGCTCTCTTTTTCTTGAGCTGTTTAGTGTCTGATTTCTTTAATGAAAGAGGATTCAGTGTTTCATTTGTAATGAATACGCTTAAAATAATCTCCCGGAGAAGACAGACAACTGTCACAGCACGTTGTATCCCACACCAGCGCGTCACAGGAGGCAGAGGTAGGGGCCAGGAAAGTTTTATGCCAAAATTAAAAATGGAGCGAGTGCCTGGATTCTGGGAGATCTCTTGACTTCTTTATTTTCAAAAAACGGCAAGAAGAGATGGAATATTTTTTTTTCTTTCAGCTTTACAGTAAAAACTAGAATTTTGCTGCTGGAATATTTTTAGCTGTGGGTGTTGCAGGGAGTAGCATGGTCTGATCTCAAGATGTTTGGCAGGAGTCTTCAGTAGCTTTGAAAAACCTGGGGAGGATGTGATCTTTGTTATGCTGGGATGAATCCAGGAGATGAGGAGCGAGGGGTTTGTCTTTGCAATGAGCCACCTCCTTGCAGTGCAAGAAATGCAAATGCAATCACCCGGCTTTCCCCCTCCCTCCAAAACAAACAATAATCAAAGTGGCTCTCGGAGGCTGACACACAACAAAAAGCGAGAAAATAAATGAACCTGACCGAGGCAGGAACTAATCCAAATCACAAACAAAATAACCCCCTGCTCCCCAAAAAAGCCAACAAAACCCAACCAAAACTGCATCCCCACCCCCACTGCCAACAAAAAGTCACATAATGAGGTAATTTCAGTTTGATTTAGGCTTTATGATTTTTTGCATCTCGGTGTGAATCTCATCAATGTTGTTTTTAAAAACCGTCTCCTTTTGTGTTCGTTGTGACATGATATAGAGAACCTTCAAAGCAGTTGTAAGGAAAAAGGAGTCATTATTTTTGATAAATTATGTACCATGGTCAGGGTAAGGAGTAGCTCAATCCGTCCTTCCTCTCTTAGGACTTAAACACAAAGGGAAAACAAGATTTCAAGCTTTTGAACATTGAATCAGTGACAGAGACAGTACACATACATTTTTAAGTGACATTAAGGTCACTGAACATTCATTCTTAGAGAAAGGGTCATACTGACATGGCAATTATTGATTTTTTTTTTTTATTACTTTTTTTTTCCTAACCCAGAGGCTTTCTTTTCCTGTGTGTTTTTGTGCGTATCTTATTCTAGCTTTCCCTTTTCCTTGTGCTCCAACCTATCGCTAATTTTTGCGATTTAATCACGTAATCCTAGGATGACCAGAGGTGTGTGGAAGGTTTCAGGGTGCAGCCCTGTAAATGAGAGCCCCGGGGATGCCCCTTCCGAAAGCGCAGCCCTGACCCTCAGCGCCTGGGAACGGGGCTCCGTGGCTCGTTGGTGAGTGTCTGCCCGGTTGTGTAGACATGGATAATCCCAGGACGAGATCTGTGATTATCTGTGGTCTGAGTCGTGGGGCTAGACTTAAAGTCGCTAAATCTTCATTGAAATGGGCTGGAACAGAAGAGTTTTTTGGCATAAGGGCTCCAAGCAGGATGTGAAAGGCTGGGGTGACTCTGGGAGTCTTTAAGCGTCGTTTAGATGTGGTGTTGGGGGATATGGTGTAGGGGAGAACTTTGTAGAGTAGGGTTGATGGTTGGACTCGATGATCCCAAGGGTCTTTTCCAACCTGAATGATTCTGTGATTCTACGGGAGGTGGAGAAAGCCAAGGCTGGGGCTGTGGAGGAGCAGCCAGGGAACACAAAGCACAATTAAGGCAGTGGATGAGCTTTAGGCTGAGAACTAGACTCCCTGGCTGATGTTACTGAGCTGTTGGTGGATGCTCCACCACCCTTCACTGTTTAGCTGGATGTTAATGTACGTACAGGCATCAGTCAGGGGGTTAACTGCTGCAGAGAAGCGGGTCTCTGCGGGGGTCCGGGCAGACCCCTGTGCCAGCCCTGCCTTGGCATCCTCCCCGCTGGGGCACAGCTTTTAGATAGGCTTCTGCTTTCAAAGTGCCAGTGTAGCACTTTATCTTCTCCTGCTGAGCCACCCAGTGTCTCTATTAGCTCGATAATTACTCACCAAAGTTCCTGTTTTCATAGCAGTGATAACAGTTGTTAATCACATGCTGCGCTAGGATTATACCTCCTATGCCAATCCCATGCATTATTCTGAGAACTTGACATACACAAACCCGGGAAGTGTATTAATGCAAAGGCAGCAAGTCGTTAAGCTTTACTTATTGTGAGTGTTAAGTGTGTGAGGATGGAAGTCGCGTTCAAAGGTATCTAATGGGGAATCACAACGGTCTTAGGGACAGCAAGTTCATTCTCCCGGTTTTCATGTGGGGACAGGATCACAGCTGGCAGAGAAATGGGATGAAAGTGGCCGTAAAGAGAGCAGTGAGCAGCAAAGGCAAAACTGAGAAAAACGGGATTTCTTCCTCCTTTCTGAACCTCTGAAAGAACATCCCGAGTAGATCAGATTTAGGTCTGAAAAGACAACATGGACTGTCGGTTGAGCGGTTAAATGTAACTCGGCAGCAACGGGTATTGCCCTTCAGTTTCCTGAGTTCATTGTCCCTTAAACATCAACAGCACAACAAACTCTCCCGTCCCACGGAGTGTCTTCCCCTGAAAACCCGGAGGGTTCTCCTCAGGTGGTCCAGGAGCTGCCCCAGCGAGCAGTAGGGTGTGTGAATGGGCACTGGGAGGTGATGGACTGCGCTGAGGGCTGCTGGCTGAACTTCCTTTGCTAAGTGTTCATCCAAAGCAAAACAGAGTGGGGAGGTCAAGGGAAGAGGCAAAACACAGCTCAACAACAAAATGACTGCTGCAGGGAAGAAAAAAGCTGCTTTTATTGAATGATGCTGGCACAAACAAAAACAATTTTCTTCCCCTTTTGACTTAATTTTTCTCTGCTTGCGTTTTGCATAATAAGGCTGTAGATCCATTGCTGTTTCGGGCCAAGCTACAGGGCAGTTTCTCCTTTTTCTTCTCCTGCTTTTGTCTATCAAGAGGGTTATTCAGATGGGTCTGGTTATGACATGGTGGCCCCAGCCAGCACATCTTGGCTGCAGGAGCTGATGGGCTTTGAATGTTGTTTGGCAGCACTTGTTATAGATAGCATCTAGGGTTGCTTCTTTGGCTCTGCAACATACAAATACAGATTTGTTCACTACCCCTGGGTTAGAAAAATCTCTTTAAGGCTACTCTCCAAACAGAAGGGATCATTTTGAGAAACCTCTCTTTGCAGTGTGCCTCTGTCTGCCTTGGATGAATGGAGATGCATCCTGCTTTATGTCTCTTCATGTGGCACGGATGGGATGAGGGAAGGACTACTGGGACTTCTTTGTGTCTCCAAGTGCAATGCCATCGAGATTCCTCTTGTTTTCCCCTTTATTTCTGTGTGTCTCAGAGTCTTTTGCTGACCAGCAGTTATCACCTGTCTGGCTCCTGCCTCTCTCTGTGCTCTTCTGAGAAGCATGAGGATGTTTACCTGCCTTTAATGTCCTTAGTCTCACCAGGACTAGTCTTCTATAGCCAGGTCTGAGGCTCCGACTTGAGGGGTAGATGTGATACTTGGTGAAAAGGGCTACCAAAATGTTTCAAGAGGCCACAACTGGAGATGGGACATCTTTTTTCACTGATAAGATACTTATATTTGTTAAGTCCGATTGGAGATACCTGTTCCTGTGCCAGGGTCAGGAGGGGGCTGCTGAGAAAGCAGAACCCGAATGGCTTGATTTCTTCCTCTTACGCTCTGCAGCAACAGCAATCTGGGGAAAAAAAGAGTAACCAGGTCAGGTGAAGAGAGGCGGCGAGTCCCCAGCTGTGCCCAGCCAGCTGAAAATCCTTGGATTCTGAAAATGAAACGTGGGAGAGCTGACTTGGGGGTCTGTGATCGCGGTGTCCAGCGTGGTGTTCTCGGCAGCCTTGCTGAGGCGCAGACCCCTGTCCATCCAGAGAAGCCCCATCTTAGAGCTGCAAAATAAAGAAATGAATTACATACAGTGAGATATCCGAAAAAAGCAGGAGCCAGGCTCATGATGGGAGTCACCGGGGTTCAGTCCCGTTCTCGGTGTTGCGGTAACGCCTGTCACTCGTGGCACGAGGGTGCCGCTCTCTTTATCCTCCAGCCTTGTTGCCCGGCATCTGCGAAGAAAGGGTTGTTTGCCAAAACCAGGAGTTGGGGATAAACAAATTTGTTATGTAACTTTTCAATTGCCGGGAAACCTGATGATTCTTGACTCCTGCTGTCGGAGTCAAGTAATGGGTTCAGGACAGGAAGGTGCCTACAGAAATGAGTGGCTTTCGCTCATTTCAGGACACAGTTGACATTGTAAATAAACTTACAAGGCCAAAATCTGCAGTTCGGGGTAAATAACTGTGACTCTCTGATCTGGCCTGTAACATTGCTAATGTTTATTTACCATTATAGCTTAAATTGTTACAGTAAACTGCTTAATAATTGCTATGCGTAATGCCCTGAGCTTTCTGGCCAGGACAGGCAGAAGCCACCATGCATTATTCACAAATGTCCTTTAGGACCCTTCTGAGAAACCACCCTGACACATTCATTAGCAACAGATAATGGTTCTGGTGGTCTTTCTTCTTCCTTCTGCATCCTGTGCCTGAGTTTCTGGTTACAGACACCGCAGGCACAGAGCTTTATGGGACCAGCTTTAGTAAAGAGCCTCGTCCAGGTCTCTGTGTGTGACCTGTGCCCGGTGGGTGTCACCAAGTGGGACAGGAGAACGTCAAGGATTCTTTTCCGGACTGGCTGTGCTGTACTTGCCACACAGTCCCAGTGCTTCAGTGCCTGGTGGTCACCAAAGACTGTTCTTAATTTACTTTGCAATCAAAAGGAATATTATAGGAACTTGTTTGAGTCTATGAAGCACAGGGAGAGCGAGAAGATGCTATCTAGATGCAAAATTATTTTATTTTTAAAAGCTCTTTTTGTTTAAATTACGCCTCATCTCAGGGGTAGTTTAAAGCGCATAATAGTCCATAGAACAGTTGTGCAGACTTGATGCATTAAGATATTTTTATGTACTGTTTGAAAAATTACAAATGGAAGGATTTACTTTTTTAAAATAGGCTTTAAAATACTTCCCATTTAAAAGGCATCAACTATTCCTGATACCAGATGATTTTGTTATGAATAATAGAAAATAAGTGAATAGAGAGATGTGACTTCTCCGTGCTGTTTTGAAGTTCCCCCGTCCCAAAGCACTTATCAAAGCTATTTTATGAAGTATTTTGAATTAATGACTAAACTGATTGGTGATGCAGTGATTGTGTTAAGCATGTGCTCAGATGTTATGGGCCTGATCCTGGGCTGATTTGTCCATGTGGCTCTGTTGAAATAAAGAGAGGGATGAGCTGAATTGCAGGTGCGTTGGGAAATACCCCAGCGCCGGGATAAAATGCACTGGGGAAACCCTGGGAAGGCACTTGTGGAGCACAGCAGTGTGGTGGTGTGTGCCTGGGACAAAGCAAAGAGGTCAAGCAGCCGAAGGGAAGTTGCCACGCTGCCTGGCCAAGTCAAATGATGTTTTTCTGGGCTAATTCTGCAAGGTGCTGAATATCTTGGATCCCTGCCTGCCACCCACAGGAGCCAAGGGCAGCCAATATCCCTGCGGGGTCAGACACTCCTTTATTGTGTGCCATTCAAATAGTATTTGAAAGAATCTTTAGAAACAACTGCCTTAAAGTAAAACTCTGGCTATTAATTGTAATTTATGTTGGGAAAGTTGAACAGCATCTTTGCTTTTCCAGAGTGTAATCAGTCATGTTTTGATATATACAAACAAAATAGCTTGGGGAGAATCAGAGGGAGAAACAATGACTAATGATCCTGTGCGCAGGCTGTGGATGCTGGTGTTCCAATTCATCCCCTGCCTACTCCAAGGTTACTTTTCTCTTTCTTTTAGAGACCACTAAATCGGGAAGGTTCTTTACTGGGGAATAAGGAAATATTAGAACTTAGCAATGGCGCATTTCTCCTGTGATCTGAGTGTCTGGGTGTGAGCTTGGGCAATACGCAGTCTTAACTGAACTCTGTCTCAAGTTCTACAAAACTTGGATCTCTAGTACTGTGCTGGGCCAGGTTCCCAAGAAGGAAAATTAGAATCAGTCGCTGGTTTAAGGCACGTTAAGCTCATGCCAGATGAGGATTTTAGGCCTTTGTTAACTGCAGCGTTACCAGCTCTTCCTTGAACTGATCATCGCAGAGCCAACCTTCAGGCTTTTGTCCAACTCATCGATGGACAAACACAGAAGACAGGCCATGCTCAGGACACCTGCTCAAGCCACGAGAGACTGGATAGAAACCAATGGAACTGCATTGCTCTCTTGAGGTAAACTTCATGTTAAGGTCGGCATCAGAGTCTTGCAAAGAGCTGGGTGTGAGGTCAGAAAACCTGGAGCCTGTTTTGTTAAGGGACTGGCTGGGTGACCTGCACAACACCTCTGTGCTCTTGGGGGATGCTTCACTTTGGTCCCCTGTGGGCTTCAGCCAGACCCTGAATTCCACCTCCTCCAATGCAGAAGCTGTAGGAAAATCTCATGCCAATGAGTGCACATTTAAACACCAGCGTAGTTTGCCTTGACAGCTTTTCTGTCCTGATCTCCTCCCAATCTGCTTTTACGCACGTGCCTGTGCAGGATGAGGACCAACTCCTGCCTCTGGCTGTGAAGGTCTCTCTCCTGCTCTTGCTGTTGATCCCGATGACATCTGTCGTGTGCCTGCTGCTTACACCACTGCACCTACGTGGTTACGCACATCCTCAGATCCTGAGAAGCTCTTAGAGCATCCACTCTCTGCTCTGTGGGCAAATGTTTGTGTGTGATGTGTACGTGCGTGTTTGCACACGCGGGGCCTTGCGATAGGTGATTTGGGAGGAGGGATGCTAGGCAACACAGACGACTCCCGGCATCATCTGCTGAGGGGCCCTAAACAGCTTGCATTTGTTTTGGAGTGAAAATCCTCCAACTGCTCTCGTGTCAACCCCGTAACACGTCCCAAGATGCTGCGCTGCTGGAAAGTCGGGCTTGCCACTGAAATGTCTGAGCACAAGGCTAATGTGATTGCTGAGATAAAATGCCACATTCATAAAATCACCGTGTGCCGAGTAACTGCTGAGTGGCCCGGGCCAGATGCTGATGTCAGCTCCTCCGGCGTATTTCCACTCCTTCCGATGGATTATTCTGGCTTTGCATTGGAGGCTGGCTTCTGGCCAAAGAGTTTTGCCTTTGGCCAGATAAGACAAGTTGATTCTCTAGGACAGACGAGACCTTGCAGAATAGCAAGGGACTGCTGCAACCTGCTGTCTCCGAGTGGGGAGACGGTGTGGTGATGGGGCTACTGCCATCTAACCAGAAGGTAAATCTATGGGGAGAGTGAGAGCACTGCCCCATTGAGGAACTGACGCTTTATTCTCAGTTTAATGGAGACACCTGTTGCTTCCCTGAGGTTTTTTCTCAGGCAGTGTGTTGCATTAGTGCGACTTCCTAAAATGACGAGTACTTGTATTTGCATAAATGTCTGTGCATGCAACCATATGAATAAGCAATATTTTTACAGCCCGTGCACGCCGGGATGCTGAGCTTGCTCTGACCTCAGCTGAGGTCTCAGGACCGAATGTGATTTTTCTTGCAAGATTTTCAAGGTGTGCACGCCAGGACTGGCTCTGACGTTCTGCCCTATCAAGCTCAGCCTCCTTGGGAAGAGGGAAATGCTGTATCTTAGAAGGCATAAAGTTCCTGCTGAGATCTCTTTGCTGTGTGGGTGTGACAGGAGACAGTGAGGTGTGATGTTATAAGTCTAAACAAGTATGTGGTGGTTGTTTGTCAGAGAGAGCCGGGTCACTCTGGCTGCACATCTAATGCCTTTCTGACTTCTCAGCATTAATGAGGAGCAGAAGGGTTCCTCATCAAGGATGCGGTCCCTGTTATCAGGCTGGAGAGGCAGGGATGCTACACAATACAGGAAAAAAGACTGGGGACACTTGAAAGAACAAATGCAATTTGGGGGAGCTGTGTGGAGCCTGATAATAGAGCTGCGATTGTCTCTCTTCTCCCTTTATTTAGAACTACCTTGTAGCCTGGCTTAAAGTTTAAATAATAATATTAAAGAAAGAAAACAGAAATCAAATGCCATACAAAGCAAAGTGCTTCAGTGCTTCCAATTTAACGGCTCGTGTGAGAACCTGAAAAGACTCATACTCAATAATGAGTCATTTCATCTCAGTGACTGTTGATGAAGAGCCGCTGTTTGTCACTTCTGCTCTTGAGGGAATCTTCAAAGCCAGAGCAGTCACCAGCTCCCGGGGAGGAAGGGCTGGATTCCTTCGAGGTCAGCTCAAGAGCTACCTGTTGACTCCCAGGGACTTCATGTCGGACCTGGAGCGTCTGGTGTTCCAGACTGTGCTGCTGTGATGTGTCTTGGAGGGTGAAGGGACCTGTGGCCAGCCAGCCCTGTTTGGTCCCCAGGAACTGTCTGACCAGACCTGTCACAAGGCACTCCGGCACTGCCTCGTGGAGCCCTTGTCTTCCAGGCTTCTTCCACTGATGGCACTGGACCTGCAGGGTGTCACCTCTCAAGGTGACGAGCTCAGAAACAGCAGTGACAGCAGCAGATCTTTTCAACTCTAACGGGCTCCTGTCACTTCTTCCTGCCCTGATGCCCTTCTGGGATGCTGGGAGAAGGCCGTGCTGTGCAGCAGAGCTGAAACGGAGGAGAAGGGAGAAGGTGAAAATAGAAGTAGCTGGGGAAGAGTTCCTGCATGGCTTCAGGCAGTGTAAATCCTTGGCAAAATGAAACCATGCTTCAAAACAAGACCCTATCAGTAAGCTTTGTGTGTGGGTCAGACTTTGAGGATATCTACTTGTAGGGAGCTTTCAGAAGTATTTTCCTGCCCACAGCACAAACAAGCATCGTGTGATCGAATCGTAAGGCTGGGCAGGAAGATGTTTGTACTTTCCAGCCAAATTTATGCAGAAGAGACCAAATAAACGATGGCCTGTGATATTTGTGCAGCCAAAGGTGGTATTTGTCCATCCAAAGCCAGTTGTTATGTACTCAGAGGACAGCAAATGTGTATAAACTTACTCTTTAAAGGTAAGTTTTTAATTTTGGAAGTTCTTTGAAAATCTGGTCTGTATTTTCTGCCCAGATTGGCTTCTAAATCTCCACTGGGCAACCATACATTAGAATTTATCCCTTCTGAGCTCTGTTTTGGAGAAATGAAGGAGTTGAATCTCTACCTTTTAATGCGTATTACTTACTGGGTAGGGTTTTCACAGCCAAGCTTCTGGAAAATAGTAAATCTGAAAGGAAAATCCATTTTTAAATCATTAAAAGCATTAAAAATGACCTTTACCTGCTGCAAACGTAATCCGTTAATAATGTGCCTTGAACTGGACAGATAATGGGGATCTTCCACTCAGGGATTAAGGGATTGTGTGAACTCGGAGCTGCTGATTTACTGAGAAAATAGGTACTTTTTTTAAAATCAAAGGTGGAACCATATAGGTACTAACACCTATACTAGGACACACTCTCATCTTGTGCCTGTCCTGGATTTTAAAATTTGCACAAGTGTCTGTTAGAGTAAGCGCTGGGAGCTTGGCATCTCTGGGCAAGGGATGCTGATACAACAACTTTTTGGTTTTTATGAGTATTTGCATCAGAATATTTTCTGGGGCCCTGAAGCATGGATTAGGCTCTTTGTGTTCTTGGGACATATTTAGGGTGGCTTAAATTCAGGTTGCTGATTTCATTTATCTTGCTCTCCTGTGTTCTAAAGGGAGAGAATCCAACAAGAAATGAAGTACATAAGCATTTCCAGCTGTAACTCCTGGTGTTTGCATGGACAGCCTTTATGTTCGAGTGCAATCCTCTTTAGAAATTCTGCTATTTATCTTCACATGGGACACGAGTGGTCACCTCATAGCTCTTGTCCAAAGTAGGAACAGAGAAGCTGTGGTTTAATGGTCTGGATTTCCCTCTGGTGCCAGTCAGAGCTGTTTCCCTGCTGTCCTGCATCAGCTGGGACCATCGCCCAGCGTTCCCGGGGGGCACTGGGATGGCTGTGCCCTGAGAATTTCAGAGTTAAAACACACATCCCCCACTGGATACGCTTCTGGTGTGATCCTGGAAGTACTGTCATAGCACAGACAGGCTGGATTTCCCAGCTTTAAGTGAATGGGGAGAAGGCGGGGGATGTTCGCGTTGTCACCCTCATCAATCTCCGCTTGCTCAAGTCACTATTGCAAATAGAAGTTAAATGTTGAGAATGTACCAACCAGCGCAGACAAAACCTTGCACAAGGCTTCTTACAGCTGAGGAGGCTTCATGGCGGCTAGGATGTGTCAGCTTGATTTATCACACAGCTTCTGGAGAAAATAAACAATTCTGGTGGCTGAAGAGAGCTTTGCTCATTGAAGAGCCATCAGATTTGCCAGGACAGTAATGGGCTGGGAGATAGCCCTGGGGGGGGGGAAGAGCCAGGACCGGGAGCTGCCAGGTGAAATAGCAGCAAATGCTGCCTCTCATGGAGATCTTGCTACTGCAGCTAGCTCGGGAGAAACCTGATGTGCTTGTTTTCCTCTGTTACGGCTCCTCAGCACTGCGGGACCTGGGTCTCCAAGCACTGTTGCCTTTCTGATAGTGATAACGGTGAAAGTGTGTCCAGCTCTTCTGTTGAGTCTCACGAGGGAATCATCCTGATAACGTTCATTAGACTTTTGAGATTAATTTCCCCCCTTTATTTCCTGTTTCTTAACAAGGCTGGTTCCAAAGACAAGCCTCGTCATAATCCCCTCTCAAGGTGAAAGGAGTCGCCACAGCAGCTCTAAGAGGTGGAGGTGGTGGCAAACTCTGGAGCCATACTCTTCACAGAGGGAAGCTTTGTGTAACTAATTAACACAGGGTTAACTCTTGAGCACGGCTGTATAATTATGTCTGCCTTTTCTCTTGATATTTTCCTGGATTAATTATGTCTGAGCGTGGCTGAATGGATTCCTCCTCATGCCAGACAAAGAGCATCCTCTTCACCCTGGGGAAGGACACCAAACTGAGACGAGGGAGACCTTCATCCAGGGTGTGAGGAGCAGAGTGTGGCACGGTGGGACGACTGGCTTCCGGAATTACTGAATATGGAACCAGGTTTCTGGAGATTGGAGGAGAGTGTCCTGGGGGAGGATGTCAAATGCTCTGAGGATGAAGCGAAGAATATAATCCTCTATACCTCATGTTGGTGTGTGCCATGTTTTGAGTGTGTAGTTTTCACTTTGATCAAAGGAGCCTGGACTAACAGGGAAGGTGTCTGGTCTCTTTTGTTTCCGTCTGATTCTTGTATGATGGTAGGTGTGTTGTCTTTTCTCCTTTTGCCTTTCATTTATATGCAGACTGAGATCCTCCAAGCGATGGCTGGGTTTTGCTGTACGCTTAGGTAATGCCTAACACAAGATCTGTGGCGAGTGTTTCCAGATGCATTACGCTCGTGTTGATGCCTGTTGGGCTGTGCCTTAGTTGTGTCCACCATTGACTGTCTTATTTCTACTTGCTGATGACTGCCTGTGGTGCTCCCTGGGACCTGGCTAAGACATAATTTCATCCAAACTGTACTAATTCAGCTAAAGATTAGGCCTGTGTTTTCTTCCCTTCATAACAGTATCTAGGTTATCAGCTACTTAGAGATTGACAATGAGCTGCAGCCACCAATAATAGACAATATCGTGCTTCCAGACCTTGGACTGTTATCCTCGGGGAGAAACCGGGTTAGAGCGGTGTGAAAATAGTTCACCCAGATCTCTGGTGAGCTGGCAGCAGAGCAGAAAGTAAATCCAAGGGTTTCAGTAGGGATGTGGAAACTTTATTGCACTCAACAAGTCAAAGGGACCTTTGGATGCACCCCGACTGGGGTGGGCAAGAAAAGAGCCTTCAGCCAGAGGAGGCTCCTGCTTTTTCTGATTTCCAACCATCCATGCCCCTGGGTACGTGTGAAACCCATGGTGTGTGTATTGTCAGTAGGGATTTCCTGAGTGGCTTAAGTACTTAAGTCTCATTAAAATCCAGCAGGAATTGGGCCTTGCCTATCTCATTTGTGTCTCTGAAAAAACAAAACTTAAATTTTTACTTCTTAAGGAGTTTTTATTCCTCCTCCCCTGGATGGCCCGTGCCGAGCAGGCTGCGGCACCCAGGACTCCGTGTACAACTTGCCTCTGCAGTTCCAGAGCTGCTCACAAGGTACAGCTGGGCTAATAAGTGATGCTTTAGCCCATTATCTAGGAGGTATGGTGCATGGGCTGAGTCAGTTAAGTGATTATCCCGGGAATGTATGGGGCAATAAATGTCTCTCTTGCTCATAACCCAGCAGCTAATGCAAAGAGATACTACCGGGCTGCTCTCTTTCTGCTGGGCTCTACTGCATTTAGATTGCAATTAGGTTGTATATTTAAAAAAAGCACAGTTCAGCTGCTCTGTAATTCACCGCAGGTGAAACTCACCCCTGTTCAGCAGTGCAGGCCTGGGTATTGTTAAATTTTTCCCCTATTTTTTCCTTGGTCTCTGCAACACTAACACTCTGCTGTAGTCCATTTGGCCTCTGGTTGTCTCAAGGCGAGCACCTCAGAAACACTAGGTTTTTACTTCAGAGGTTGCATTTCAGCCAGACCCCTTGGCAATGGAGTTTTGTGTTTTATTTATTCTGCTGGAAGCATCTGGAAGAGCTGGATGCTGGACGCCTTGTGTAGGTGCTGCACAGGCAGAGGGTGCGCCTGTACCGCGTGGTTACCCTCCCTGTCCGAATGTCCTGAACTGCAGCCCAGGCTTGATACGAAGTTGGAAAGTTTCTTGAACCCCAGGTGCTTGGGTGAATTTAAATTCAAGTCTTGTATGCAGTGTGACTAGTCCCTAAATTTAAAGTTTGTCCCAGCCAGACAGCACCCTTGCAGGTCATCCTGCCTCCAAGTTGACTTCTCTTTTAACTGCTGAGTTTTCAACATTTACACCAGTCCTATTTACAAGACTTTCTTCAAAGGCCCACGGATGGGAAGCTGAATTTCTGTGCCGTTCTTTTGAAGGCTGAGTTTCTCATAAAACAATACAACGCCAGGAACTGGAAGCAAAAAATTAATGTGTGTCATCAGACTAGGCATATTCTCTTAGATGTGGGAAATATCTTACTTGATTTTTCTCTCTAGCAGTGATTGCAGTGCCGTGTCCTTAGAGTCACACACATGTGAGAGCTTTGCTTTACTTGACCTTGTGTGAGTAATGTACACTTGCAGGTTAGTGTAAAAGGCAAAGGGGAAAAAAAAAACCTAACAAAAAAACAAAAAAACAAGAACTTCTTGCAGTCTTTAAAACTTTTTTTTTATTTTTTAAGTGAGTACTGGTGACAGTAAGAGTATGTACCAAATGTGGTGTGATGCTAACAGCTGTGTTAAGCGTCCCTGGATGCTGGCCTTCTGTGTAGCTGCAGGTGGTCTGCCCTTGCTTTGGTGTGGCAGTTCCCTCATCAGACCTGCCAAGCTCCTGGATGGATCCTTGCCCTGGAATCAAAAGGGAAATTTTAATTAATATCGGATCATTTGGAATTCATAACTTTGAAATGATTGAACAATTCTAGTGAGTCTGTGAAACCCACGAGCCATTAATGAGGCTGCTGTAAAGCCATAACTGATCAGCTCTGATGAGGAGCTCTGATGTCTTTTCTTGTAGCACAGGCGAGGGTCATCGCCAGCCCCAGCGCATCCCAGTCGGGCACCCTGCTTACGTGCTTGCACACATAATTGGCTTAGGAAACGGAGCCCCTTCATCTGCGAGGTGGCTATTCATTAAGGAAAGGGAAGAAAAGGCCACGAGAAAGCTCACTGTCATCTGTAAATAGCCAGTTTCTTCCAAAATTCACATCCCAGCCTGGTGATTGATAGAGAAGTTCATAAATGCTTTAAATGCATATAGCTAATGACAGGCGAATGCTTTGCTCTTTTTCTTCTGGAAAAGGTTACTTCCCTGTTTGGCAGTGGCCGTGGTTTTACTGGGAGTGTGTTTGTGTGCACTTTGTCTCCCTTCATCCTTCATCCCGGCAGGCTGGTCCTGTGCCTGGGAACTGGCCTAGCTATTTTTGCTTGAAAACCATTTGTGAGTCCCTCCTCCGGCTTTTCACGCTGCTGTCTGCCTGGGCATGCTTGGGAGAGCACCAGCGGGAGGAAAAAGGTCACAGAGAAAAGATGGGATGTAAGAGAAAAGCAGAGTAAGTGAAGGAGAAAGGAAGAGATTTTGCTCTCTTGCACAAGGACGAACCTTGTGAGCTGAGGTGGTAAAGGAGGGAGCTGAGACAGAAGCAAAGCATTGAATGGGAGTGAAAGGGAGGGAGGAAGACATGGAGCAAGAAAGATTAAGGGAGTAAGAGGGTGTGTGAGAGAGCGAAAGATGGAAGAGAATGGAGGTTTTCCATGGTTAGTTCTGTGCTGCTTCTGACTCGGCTGGAAGTGAAGGCTCTCCATCCTTTGATGTCTCATCTCTCACTTCTTCTCTAGGATGGCACTGCTTTTCCTGCAAGGGGATGGGAGGTTGGCTTTTCATGTGGAGAATGGGTCTCCATGAGGAAATCTGTGTATGTCACAGGTTTTATTCTCAAATCTGGTGTTGCTGGAGAGCCCTTGTAGCTCACCCAGTCCCTTCCGCAAGGGGCCTTTCCAAGACATCGTGTCCTTTCTCAGGGCCGCTAGACTTGTGGACTATTCTGTGGCTAGAAGCCGGTGTGGCCACAGGAGGCTTGTAGCCACCTCTCCCAGTACCCCCAGTCAGCATCCTCTGTCTCTGCAGCCTGGACTATACCGAAATGGTTATTGCAGGGTGGCTCCGTGGGACCCTGGCACTTCCTCAGCTTTGTGCTCCCTCCGATAAAAACTGAAGCTCTGGGAGGGGAGAGGTCAAGCAGCTAAACCAGAGAACTTTACACAGAAGCATTAAATAAAGTGTAATAGCCCCATTCTACTGCCCTGCAAAACAGCCACTTTGGCGCAGGCTGGGGGAGCAGAAGGGCTGGCGAGGGGAGCTGGGAGTGAGCTGATAGGAATCAATAAAGACTGTGATCACTTTGTGTGTTCTTTTAACCTGCCCTGAGCATAAGGACTCTCTAGTGAAAGTCAGAGGGTTTGCACCACTGAGGTCAGTGGGACTTACTCCCTTCCTCGTGCAAAGCAGCAATGACCGCTCTTCAAACGAGCAGGACTAGTTTTCCTCCTACTCGGTCATTGCAATTCCCAAGATCCACCGCTTGGGCTGAGTTTCTTCTCGCTGGGGAAGGAGAAAAGATGAACTAAAATGAATTAAGGCCTCTTTAATTCTAAAGAGGAGGGTTTGTGTCATGGTCTAACACAGTTTAACTAATCTACTTTAAAATTAATTTGGTTTAATTTTCCTTAGGGCCCCCATGTGGATATACCCTTAAATACCTAGAATAAATAACAGGTAACTCGGTTGTAAATCACCAGAAGTAATTGTGTACCTACTTACCTATTGTAAATCAGCAGTAACTCCAGTGGGGCTGATTCTCTTCGTGTATACCTGGAATAAATGAAGAGTAACTTGCTGTAAGTCAATAAAGCTAATTTTCTTTCTACTTTCCTGGGATAAAACAAGAGCAAGTCCAGAGGTAAGGAGCTCAGCTGAGAGAAATTCAAACCAAGAAGGTACATATTTTTGCTTCTGAGGATAATTAACTACTAGAACAACTGACCAAGGACTGCAATGGATTCTGTGTGAATGTAGACTTTTTCTATCAAGTTCAGCTAATTTTCTAAAAGGCTGCTCTTGCTCAAGCAGGCATTAGCACGGAGGAAGGTCTCTGGTCTGTGACAGGCAGAGTATCATGCTAAATGAGCATATTTACTCCTTGCACCTCTTGGCGTGTTAACCCTGGAAGACACTGGGAAGGTCAGAAGCGCTACTCTATTTTGGAAGTTGGAGACAAGGCTCGTTGTGGTGGCTGAGAAGGAGACAGTAAACCAGCCATGAAAGGCTGAGGTGAGATGATCCCATCTCTCTTGGTTCCTGTGATCGCTGTAGCCATGGTCTTGTGTAGAGGGGAGAGTCAGGGTGGCAAACAAAGGAATGAATTCATGCCTTCTACGCCTGCAGATAACACCTCATGTGAGTAACTTCAGCATCTTGCAGTCAGATCCGAGCTACTTCCAAAATTGCCCTTTCCGGGTTCTGCTAAAACTGGTGTCAAACCAACTCCGCTTGGTGAGAGCTGCAAAGCCTACACAGGGAGAGTAAGCGGGCGTTTGGGTTATTAGCTGGGGCTGTTGGGGCCACCAGTAGGACCAGAGTTTGGTCAGCCGGCTTAGACACCTCCACAACCTGCAGTGACTGTTCTGCTCCCACCCTTGCATGTGAGCTCACTCCAAGCTGGAGCAGCTGCAGTGCTGTGCTCGCAATGTATGGCCAGCTAAAAACTCAAATTTACACCAAAAAAACTAGCGTAGGGGAAATACTGTAAAGGTTTTATCAGTAAAATGTCAGTATGCACCATCCGTAGAGGGTTACTTAATGGCTTTGATAGAACAAATGTGTTATTTGCTTTTTGCTGTTTGTCCATCTCTGTAAGCCCCGAGTGGGATTTATGACTTATGACTATGAAAAAGAACTAATTATAGTAATGGTGGTATATAATATGTTATTTTTTTTCCCCCTTTTGACAATCCAGCCTCTGGCAAATTTTCCACTCAAGTCTAAAAATTCTGCATTGCTTTCTGAAGCAGAGCTCCGTTCTACTGATGCAGTTTGCACCAACGTGAAATACGACATAAAGAGCAAACCAGCAGAGAACATCATTAGCAAAGTAGGTAGAAACCCCGTCTGATGTTGTGGCATTTCACACCCTATTTACAGAGGAATTAACACCTTCGCTGTCACACTTGGGACACTGCATTTCACTCTGGTAAAGGAGGATTTGTCTTGACTAGAAAATTGATTTAAAATCACGTGGTCATCCTTCCGCTAGCTCCTTGATGTGTCCGTGGGGTTCTGTTGCCCTCTCCCCATGGGTCTCTCAGCTCCTGTGCAGGAATAGTCTCCAGCCCAAAAATTATTCTTTTCTTAGTAATTTGGTTCAGCCTTGCATTAAGTTGCCTAAATTTATGGCTGTGATTCAGAATTGAACTCCAGACTCTCTAAGGATTTTTCTTATTTGTGTGGATAAACCCAGTGCTGCTCTCATTTGCAAAACTAGTGTGCCAGATGCTCTCCAGTCTGTACCCTTCAGGAGAGGGCTTTGCATCCTTTCCCTTTATAGCACAGTGATGGGAAGGCTCAAAGTTAAATTGAAAAAGGGATGGTTACTTTATTGTCAAAGCCTATTGATGAGGGCTTGGCTGGCCTCTGCTTGCACCATGTTCATCATCTGGCCTTAAAGTTGTTAAACTGGGAGAAAGAGGAACAAGGGGGAAAAAAGCTGGTTTCATAAGGGCAAGTTGTGTGTTTTTCCTGCTAGGGATCTTTCACCTCCATGATGAGTCATGGGGGAAGATGGATAGAGGGGGAATAAGAATGACTTCATGTGCATGAATAGGTCTCCCTTAGATTTGTGCCTAAGGTGTAGTTGTGGGTAAGGAAGATCTGGAGACGTAATGTCCATGTGTTCTGTGTGTCCATCACCACCACACGCATCGCTACACGTGCATGCAAAAAACCAGCTTGTCTGGAACAGAAGAAAGGCTGTATGAATGGCTGTGCTAGCAGAGGGAAAAATATCTATGCTTCTATGCCAAACCAAAGAATACAGACTGTGCTGCTTGTTGTTCAGACATGTAAGTCCCACAGGAAAGCTCACCCAAGCCCAGCAAGCACAATCACTAAGGTGGGACTGAGGGCTGTCTCAGGGGTCCAGAAGAATGAATTTTGGGGGGTGTTATTAACTTATCACAAGAAATACTTTCAGTTCTTTAGTTAATCGTTCTTGCAATTTCTCTTCCCGTAAGGCCAGTCTTTCCCTTCTTCCATATCCAGATCTCTATGTCTTTCATACCTTTCTCCCCACTCTATTTGTGTCTGTCCTCTCATTACTCCTGGGGGCATTTCTGTTCCCCGGAGGGATTTTGCCGCATGCTCTGTATCAGGCACTGCAAATGAACAAGTTAAAAGCCCAACTAAACCTCCCACGGAAGAAGTGGCTGGAGAACTAAGACTATCACGCTCAGCTTGCTTAGGACTGGCTGCAGCAGTTTTCCTAAAATTCCCTGCCCAGCCCATTCCCGTAGCTGGGAGCCCCCCTCCGCCCCAGCCCCTTCCCTTCCTGGGGAGCAGGGGAGATTCACTTTGACAGGCCTGATCCTCGGAGTTAAAAGTTTATTCCTCCATCAGCACATTAATGAAAAGAGAAATGTAGCTCGGGGAGGAAGGCTTATGAAAAGAAAATCAAACTAAATCTATCAATTCCCTGTCCTGAATAAATGAATCTATTAGCTTGTATGTGGGGTTAGGTGCCTGGCAGATAACAGGTATTCCACGTTTTTCCATCAGAAAAAAACCTCAGCCAGCCCTTTTCAATCAAACCGAGTGCTGGGCTTTGTGTCCCCTGTATGCTCTGAGCTTTTCCATCCGAGTCACTATTTCCTAGGTACTGCCTGTGAAGGGAATGCTTCTTGTCTGTGTGGGGGTTAGCGGAAAGTTAAGAGGAAGAAATGCCAATAGATGGCGCTTAGGAATGTGCGGAGGGGTTCGGTGGGAGCCATGGAGGCTGCTTGTCTTGCTGCACTGCAAATAGGTTCCTTTACCGGCTCCTTGTGCTCTGAAGGGAAAGCAGAGGGTGATGTGGACACATCCCCTGGCATCCCCGGCCATCCCTCCTGCCGCTGCGAGCGCTCGCAGCCTCGCCTCTTGTTTCCCCAATTGGTCTCATTTTGATTTTTAAACAAGACAAAATCTTTGGAGATGAGATAAGCGAGGCTGGTAAAGCCAGGTCGCCGAGGAGCTGGCCTGGGTATATTGTGGGTAAATCGCTATGCTACCTGCTGTGACAGGAGTAATTTATCTCAGGCTGAAAAAAGCTGCTTCTTCCCATCCTGAGCAGTGAGGGTCATTCATCACTTTTTGTTATTTTTATAACAGAAGAGAGAGTGCTGGTTCCCTCCCCCCATCCCCTCCAGCCAGTCCCTGGGGACAAATTAGCTAGTCTGAAAATGGATGTGCTCAGGGGCTGTTTTCATTTATATTTTTAATAGCGTAAGAGAAGCCCTCGGCCCTGCGGCGCTCCCTCCAGCAGGGGTAGATGGAGGAAGGCTTTGAGACCTCCGCCGGGGAAGGGATGTGGCCTCTTGTCTTCTGCTGCTGACGTGGCCAGTGGTGGCTTCTGAAAGCCCCTTAGTGCCTCTGAACCCACCATATACACTGTGAGCCTGGGGGCTCTGTATGGTCTGGGGTGAGAGAGCTTTGGGGGGATGCTTAGACTGGAGACCCCATCGTTAGAAACAAGAGCTGTCGCTTCCCCCCGGGAGAGTCGGATCCTGCGCCGGGTTCAGAGCTTTCCATTCACGTGTGATAGGGACACACAGCTCCCTGTCATCGGGATGCTGAGCTCCGCATAACCACGTACACTCTGTGTGTGTGTATGCACAAACACGTACGCGTCTTACCTCTGTTGGTTTAGGTAGAAGTATAGACATATGTTCAATAGATTATTTTTAAGAGCGATCTACTGAACATATATATGTTTTTATATATATATATATATATATATGTGTCATGCTGGGAGAGCTACCTGCACTCCTGCTGTGTGATGCAGCTTTAGGGTGTTGCTCTTCACCTGCCTTAGTATCTGGATCGTTTGGGCACCAAAGAGCTGTATCCAGACAGCAAGAGAGGGGAGGTTGGATAGCGGAGACCTTCGGGATAACACAGATGCTACACGATCCCTTCATCACCGAAGGGACATTGCTCAATTACTCTGCCAATCACCTGTCTCTCAGCCTGCCCGTCAATTACTGCACAACCGGGGGATTCACTGCACAGAGGAGCTGAAAGTGGCAGATGCAGATATCTTGGAGAGGTCATTTTGCATAATTCTGTGCACTAGGGAGCAGAGCTTGGGAGGCTGGATCCAGAGCCCCATTTCCATGGAAAATTTCAAGCAAGTGGGTGAGGCCTTTGATGTATGAGGTTACTGGGATACTGCAGATTGGGAAGATTTTATTAGTAATGGTAGAAATTGCTTTTGTGTCTCGTGTCACTCTAGTGAGTTTTTGCAGAGAAAGGGCAATGAGTGGAAAGGGATGGTGGTTTCTCCTGCTCCCTTCTTTCCTCTGCCTTCCCCCCCACTGCAGAGGAAGCTTCTGGAGCTGCAGTCCATACCATGATGGAGATGCAGCTGCAGCCAGATGTTGTGTTATTGCTGTCTGATGGTCCTGGTCCCTGCACAGAGAAGACTGGAGGGTGTAGGTTAGGGCAGCTGGCCCTAGCACTGCCTTGCAACGTAGATTTGGATTCTGGGGCTTGGGGTGGTTTTTTTTAATCTCCTGTTGATTGCACAACATGAAGCAAATCATATAACCTTGCTTGCCTTGTCTGTGAGAGCACAGTGATTACTTATTGTCATTTATAATGACTCGGGGACAAGCAAAGACCATGTACAGTCACTGAAGGCTTTTTTTTTAAAAGCTCAGAAGGGGCTAGGTCTTCTGGGGAGGCAAACTGGCACCGTTCCCTTAGCTTCAGGGAGCACCATTGCTTTGTACTCGCTGTGGCTATGGTTCAGGGCTCCTCCGATAGCCTCAGTAATAGAGTCATTTGTCTCCCAAAATACTTATTGGTTTCGCTGAAGATTTGTGGGTTCTCTTCATTATTAGTATCATTAATTCTTGTTTAGACAGAATTTATGATCCTGTCCAATGAAGTTTATCCGAAGTGGTAACTTGAAAACGCACTTAGAGGCCCGTGGGGAAGGACGGTCCGGTGGTTATCGTGCCATGTCCTGGCCCAGAGCGCCTGGGGACGAAGCTGGAGGTCTGGGCTCAGATTCCTTTGGGGAAGGTACTTGTGAAAACTGGACTCAGCTGACAGAAAACGTGGCGTGAGTGTGTGGGTGGTATTTAGGCTGCCTGAATATCACTCCAAGTGATAAAAGGTTTTCTGAGTATCGGTTTCCTATTGTCTTCTCCTTCCTTTGAGGGTGTTGAGAGAAGAAATGCTGTACAGATAGCAGAGTGGTCAGATTCAATAGGGAAAGAACAATGTCACTGTCTTGGATGATTTTTGCCCTCTTCTAAACATGGCTCGCTCTCTACGGAGATAAGTCACGTTTCAGTTCTAGCTCGTGAGGGGAACTCCCCCTGCTGAGTCCAGCTGGGGCGAGAGGCTGTAGGGTTGAGGGCAGGCACCTGCATGTGCTCGTGCTTCATCCTTCCTTTGCCAAAAGTTGATCCTTCTACCTTCTTGCAAGGCTGAGGGCTGTTAGAGGCAAGGGACTCTTGTCTTTGCTGGGACCACAACCCTGGAGGATGAGGACTCAAGACACAGTGCTGCCTGCAGTTGTGTAGAGCTCTATTGCTGGGAACCTTCTTACCAGTTTGTGGTGGTTTTTTTTCCTAAATTCACTCTTCCACTTAGACTCTTGATTATCACTGCTACTTGCTGGGACCGACAGCTGCTAACAAACACCAAGGGATTCCAGACAGCTTTGCAGACTATCGTTGAGTGCCTCAGGCGAAGCCTGAAATGCATACAACATGAAAATAACCTGTTCTGTTCACTCACCGACTCATACCCTTCTTCCTCCCTGGGGTGCGGAGCGATAGGTGAAGCTCAGATCAAGCAGGTAGAGTTCAGATCAAACAGGTAGAGCTGGCCATGTGTTGCAAGGCACTGGGGTTCAACGTGGGGCTGTATTTTTATTCCTGCTGTGGTTACTTGTTAGGGAATCATGTAGGCCCTGATTTGGGATAATGACCTACTGCACAAAGCGTGGTTCAGACTGTGCCTGCCCTCGTGGTTTTAGCTTGGCCTCAAAAGGAAGCAAAGCTGATGTGATCCTGCTCTTTGTGTGTCTGGTGAGCCATCAGGTGTGATAAACAGATTAGGTATTAAAAGCTGATTATATCAGCCTCGCGTTGTTGGGCAGCTCCGTCAGAGGAGGGAAACCCTGAATGATGGCATTTCTTTGTGGCACAGCTTTTTGTTCAGCTGTGTGTGCACAGCATTGAACCCAAGGTTCCCCAGTTCTTCTTAGGCCTCCCCGGGATGCAGGAAGGCAGGTCATCTCCTTCTTCCTGCTGCATCCTCAGCCTGGGACCAGGAATCCCTGGGTTTGATGGTGCAGAACTTGCCTGGAGCTTGCTAAGATTCCTCCTTCTGGCTCTGAGACTGTTAAAACCTGCTGGTCAGGTTTATCCTTGCTAATCCCGAGTTATTCAAATGGGCTGCTCTGTCTTTCATGTTAAACAAACAAAAAGCCTTAGGAAGCAAAGTCCTGATTTGCTGATTAGACCCAGCCCTGCTGGAATCTCATCCTAAAATCCATCGGAGTGCATCTGGTGGGCTCCCCCCGAGGACTGCATTATTTTGAGAGTTGAAGGGCTGACTTCAAAAACATTTGCATTCAAGTACAGATCAGAATGACCTGCAAAGAACAAGCACAGGGCAGCTGTCTGAGGCATGAGATGCTCTGTTAGGTGTGAAGAGGTTGAAAAAGAGACTGTCAAAAATATTAGTGGAGGGAAGAGCATATATGCTAGGATGTATTTTCTGCTTTCTGTTTACTAGCAGCTGAAACGCTGATGCGTTCCTGACGCTTCTTGTATTTAGCCAGGAATGAAAAGAAGTTATATAACCTGAAGAAAAACCATGAAGTTCGGGGGGGGGGGGGGGGAAGATTTCTTCCTTCCACACATATTGTGGAGAATGCGGAAAGATGGCAGCATTTGGATCGACGTTCCTTTCTGACTGGACTTGTTCTACAAGTGTCTCTGTGTTGGGAGAGGGGGCAGCAGAAAACTTGGACACAAACTCTTGTTGTAACTTGAAAGAAAGCGTGTCTCGCTTCCTGTTAGCTTAACTGAAGAGCTCCTAGTGCCTTTTCCAAGCCCTAGGTTGCGAGACCTTCCGATATTGTGAAAAGGAGTCCTCCTTTGACCTTGTGGTGAGGTTCTTTCCTCTGGAGCAGGAGCTGGAGAGTTCAGGCAAGCTCCTCCGTGTGCCTGTTCCTTCTCTGCCTCTGGGGCCTTCAGAGTAAGATGAGGTAAAGGCTATTTTTTGGTCCCTAACTCAGTTAACACACGGTGTGTTTATTGTCTTCTATTTCCAAGCCTGGTTAAAGCCCTTCCATTCCAGGCTGTCATTCCATGATTGGTTTGCCTCTCACTCCCAGCAGCTTGGTGCGCTGCATGCACGTTTTCAGTTGTATAAACAAGAAGGTCTTATTTCTTTCAGTTTTCTCTCCTCTCTCTTCAGTGAAAGCTGTGTCCCAATATTAGGTCCCGTAAGAGATTAATAAGAGCTACTGCACCTGTGGGGGATTGTTCACTTACCGCTGCTGTGCCCTGTCCAGTTTAAAATGATCCCTGTCCTGTTTCTCATCAGGCACCACCTAATGCGTATGCATCCCTGCTAGGAGGCTCTGCCTGATGCTCAGCTTAATATATTCTGTGCACAGTTTTGTCCCATTATTCCTAGTTAAACTCTCTTGGATCACCCAGAACATGAGGAATGTGCAGCAGCTTCCCACAGCACAGCATAATTAGCTACTTCAAAAACTACCTGCAAAGAGTGATGCCCTCATTATGCCGAGCAGAAGAGAATTTGGTGGGGCGAGATGTCTCCAGAAAGAAGATGCATTTCGCTTCCCAGAGAGAACAAGAGGCAGCCGTTGCCCTCCTGCCGTTAGCTTTATCCCTGATTGCCTTGGGAGCTGGGAGGCACATGGCAGTGCCCCTTGATGAAAGCAAACACCTTCGAACATCCATTAGTTTATGGTGATTAAAATAAAGCCTTGTGGTTCATAGGCTGTGCTGTTCCCAGGAAGTAACTGCGAATGTTGTTTAAAAATGCTTTCTTTGCTGTTCCATGGAAGGCCAGGGTTTTGCTAGGAATCCTCCAAAACGCATGTCTGGGCAGGAGTTTCATCAGCCTGGGTGCTCCAGCAGTATGAGTAACCCATCGCATCAGCCCTGGCTGGAATCCTTCTCCCCCACCATGGTTAAAACAAATCTGGTTCATCAGTTGTTCCTTCACTGATAAAACCCAGAGGCTCCAAAGAAACTCTGGATTGAGAGCTGGCACTCAGTTCTTCCCACTTTATTCCTGGAATCTAGAGCTGGCTGAGACGTTTCTAGTGCGTGCCTGTCTAATAACAATAACACTCGATGTTTCTGCAGCATTTTTCATCTACGATCTCCGAGTGCTTTGCAAACAAAAAAATAAATAAGCTTACTGTCAACCCTCTAGGGTAGGCATTATGATACTTAGCAGATGTGTAAACAGAGGCACGGAGAGCTCAAGTTTTTCATGTTCAAAGCACTTTGCAAATATTGCCTAATTAATCCTTGTGCTGGCCTCGTGAGATATGTATTGGTCACCTTCAAGGGCAGAGCAAAGTCACTGGGAGGGCTGAGGAGTCCTGTGTGCCAGTCGTCTTGAGGTACCGTGCTAATTAACGGGGTGTTCGTTGCACCCGGCTTCAGACAGCCCTCGTAGCTGGTGTCTCTGGGCTCCCTTGAAAGCCAAGGGCGAGAGTTCAGAGCTAAGCTGGACTTGTGTTGAACTTGTTTAGTTTAATTTTCTAAAGCCCGTTCGTAGCCCTCTCAGGCTCCCTCTTTGAAGTTTCTTAAAACCGGAATAGTGTTGAACAAGAGTTGAAGTCGGGAAATGACCACGGCAGCTCAGGTTCCTGAGTGATGGCGCAGGCAGGAGCAGGCAATCAGCCTCAGGATTAACACCAAGAGGAGGGGCTGTTGTATTGGTGCTGAGGGTGGTGGCCTGGGTGTCTCTGCTCATGATTCTTCTCTTAGTGTCACCTCCTCCAAAAACAATCCCTGCACGTGGCACTTCTGTAGGACATAAAAACATCCTCTTGGATGTTTTTATGCTAGTCTAGTACTTGAATAAGTGCTTCATATTGGATGTTAGTCATAGATGGTCCTTCTCTTCCATTCTGTGATCTGAGGAAAACAGCTCAGCCTCTCTGATCTCCATGGGCTGATGTTGACTATTGGAACTTCGATTTTACTGCTGTTCAGGTATTATTTGTTGCAGCTGGAGATATTAGCCAGCGTTACCAACCCTGCAAGTGTCGTGGGGATAAGAGGATCCCTAGCACTTGAAAAGTTCACAGACAAATGGAGTATTTTTCTGCCCGTCAGCGCTTGTGAGGTTTGGAAATGACGCTAGAGGCAGCTGTGAACATGGGTTCTGACTATTCAGTATCCAGCAATTACAGTCAGTGAGTTGCTACTTACTCATCTGGGGATTCAGTGCTCCCATTCTGTAATTTGTTACGATGGCTATTTTTGGCCAACTTGAGTCACTTGCTGGCAATTCCAGTCGTTAACAAGTAAGTTTCATAACTTTAATATATGTATTTCCCCAGTATGTTACAGTTCCTGAGGTTTGCGAGAGACTGTCTGGATGAAACCGTACTCGGAGAACAAAGGGCTACATGTTCGTACAAGTGGGTGTGTGTGCAGATGTGTGTGCAAACACACACGTACAGGCTCACGGGTAAAACGTGGTCAGGAGATATTCCAGTGTGAGTTCCTGAGGTGACAAACCAGCATCTCGCTGCTGAAGTCTGCGGAGGGATGCAGATTTACACTAGTGGATGGTCTGATCCCATGGGGTTTTAAAACACAGATCCTGGAGAGCACTGAAACATTTTATTAGTCTTTAGCAAGACAGAGTTATATCAAGTTTGTTCAGCATTAATTATACTTTCTGCGGTGTTCTACCTACACCATCAATTATTAATTAATCTCACTCTATATTTTTAGCTGTTACCTGTCCCTAATCACCTCGCTGCTATAACTTTCTGGTCTTATGCCAACATGTGACGCCAGACCAGTTGAAGACATTAGTATGAATGTAATTACCTCTGTATTGCTTGTGTAATTTTGGATTCCCTATGTAGATTACATTAGATATCCTTCTTGGAGAAGGAAAGGTAAATACATTTTTCCCCTGCAAGTATTTCTGCTTTTTTCCATGCCAACAGCTGTCCTTCTCACTCGGAGACAAGAGAGTGACCCTTGTGTCACGCTGACATGAATCCTCTATGCGGGGAGCTGGATGCTGTGAACCGGCTCTAAACCAGCCCTCGTGTAGCTGTGTCTGTGCAAGGTGAGGCTTTATTCAATAATCTCTCCTGCAGGCAGGGTGCAGGAGCTCTCTATGGAACGGTCTCTCCTGCAGCAGGGTGTAGGACCTCACCAGCATCCTCTGGGTCAGAGCTGCTGGTGTCCAAAGGCAGGTACCTGCCAGCTCTGGGGACAACCTTTTGTCATTTCTGGCCTTTGACATTTGTCTCTTCAGGCCGTGGCTGTGATTAATCAGTGATCCAGAGACATGGTGTTTTCATGGGGAAGTTACTGCATGTGAGGGGACCTCTTTTGCCTGCCATTCTCTGAAGCTGTTGCTTTGTCACATAATGTGGCCATGACAATGTCAAAAAGAGAGAACGAGGGGGACAGCAGCTTCCTGGTCCCTGTATTAGGGGATTCAAGCGTATCCTGTTTCTATATTAAGTTCCTTTTGACTCCATCACAATTATCACATTGAGATGCTGCCACAAGCCTTCTCTCAGAGCTGCCTGGGGCGGGGGGGGTGTAAAATTATAGCTCCTTCTTTGTGCATGTTAAATCTTCCCAGCCGACGGGGGCTGCGTTTGTGTGCTCAGGCATGTCCAGGTTTCCAGGCACAAGATAAACCCCTGCCAGCCAGCGGGCTCCTCGGCTAAGCCTTTCTTCTGCTTTCCAAGGGCTGCTTCCCCGCTGCTCGGCTGCTTGTCGTGTGCGTAGATGAACAAATGTCCGCCCAGCTGGTCGCAGTGGCCACTGCGAGGAAGGCGACGGTGACAGAAGAGGCTGAAGTTCCTTCGGTTGTGCAGCTGTGTGTGTCAGATGGTGTTGGTGTCCCTGCTCTGCGGCAGTTGGATTACCCGGGACTGCAGATCCAGCAAAGGTCAGGGGCTGGGATATCAAGCCCTTTCTTTATTCCCTCCCGAGAAACACGAAGGGCTGTGGTTGAAGCTAATCAGCTGATTGCTGGTTTGTGCCAGTAAGTGTGTGCGGAGGGGAAGAGGGTGTGTTTCTCGGGGTGTAACTGCAAAAGGAGACTATTTTGCTTGGAAAGGGAAAGTGGGAAGGAGTGCTGAGATAATTCAGACCAGTGTCGTTAGAAAAACAGTCATTCATCCATAGCCCAGGCCTGCATTTTAACTCTGGAGTAATTGTGTTCTTCAGAGCTGGGCAAATATTTGGGGAACTCTTTCTTCTTGGATGCCCATCCCTCATTCACCCAGCCAAGATAGTGATACGAGCAAAACTGCATAGCAGTTAAAAAGTTGAGTACCTTGACACTAGTCCTTGAACTGTGGGTCTGGAAGCATCCACTCCAATAAATTAAACGTCACCAGTGCTTCGGATGAGTAGCCATGCAGCAGAAAGGAGGAAGAGCAAAGCCATTAATTGAGCATAACAGGAAATATTTTGGAGCGGATTACAAGAGGAACTGTACAGCCACACGAGACAGGGCCATCCCAGGGTTTAGGTCTGAAAATTTAGGAGCAAACATCTGCTTCCTTCTCTCTGCAGCGAGGAGCGGGCAGGGCAGGAAGGGCAGAGTAAATGCTGTACTGGTGTGTGTTTGGGGCTGTACTGGTGTGTACCATCAGCCAGCCCATGGGCTGCCAGGGTTTGCAACCAACACAGCCGAGCAAAAAACTGTTGTGTGCAGGTGGAACGCAGGGAACTGTCTGAAGCGTTGCCTCTCGAGCCTAGCTGGTGGTTGGCAATGCATCCACAGCCCCGGATACATCAGGCCCATCGCGGTTAACTTTGGCTGAGCGAGCGTGCTAGAGAGCTTGGAGTCACGTCCAGCCTCTGCCACGGCAGCCGTGGAAGAGAAGAGCTTTGCACGGAGGGAGCTCGGGGCACTCCTTGCCCAGCCAAGCGCTCGGGCAGTGCCAGGGCATCAGCATCCCAGCCTGCTGGGCAGCAGCTGCTTTTTATCCTCTTGGAGTAAACGGCCTTTCCCGGGTTCTGGAGCGGGGCTCGCTGGCTGTGCCCCGTGCCGCAGGTGGGGAAATTATCACTGCGAAGCTGTGGATGGGGCTGGAGGTTTCCATGCTCACCACAGGGACAGAATAAAGCTGAGAAAGGGATTTGTTGCCCAGAAGCTGAAATTTCAGCTCGTTTGGCAGAAATGGGACCAGTTTCCTGCAAAAAGGCCGTTCCCTCTGGGTAGAAGAGAACAAATTCCGAGTTGGGGACTGCAAGCTTGACCGCTGCAGGAAAGCAAAGGATTCCACAAGTAACTGCTTCACAAATTTAAATCCACCCAGAGCAAATGCAAGATGTCAAACAGCGAGTCAGGGGGAAAACCTGGGAACATCCAGTCTAACAATTAGCTGCAATTAGTGTGGCCCATCAAACCCGCTGCCAGGGTGATTGAGGTGGGTTTGCCATGGGTCAGGCTGGCAGTTCCGACTGCCCAGTCCCTGCTGCTCGGGGTCAGGGGCTGGCAGGGAGGCTGGGGGTAGAAAGGCAAAATAAAATGCATAAAAATGCAAAATATAGGGAGTTAGATCTCAGCTGGCACAAATTGGTGTAGCATTTTTTTGACATCAGGAGAATTATACCTTTCACTGAATAAAATCTGGCCTGCTATTTTTGCACTGGTTTTGATTGCTAATTTGACTTCGGAGTTGTAAGTGGTGCTGTTATGTTCGGTTCATTACGGGAGCTGGATTCTAGACTGCATAGAGCTTAGCAGTAACTTTCCTACAAAGTGATGCTGCTCTGCTTTCCCTCAGAATTTGCCAATTTGTCAAATTTGTTTGCAGAAACAGTGGGATTTTGATTCTGGAGGAATCAAGGCAACTATTGGATGCAGTCGGCTTGGCAGCTTTAATCCTACCTAGCTCTGCTTTGGAGCTGGAGCTCCTGCCCAGCAACTCGACTTGCTAAAAGCCTGGGAGCGCGGGAGTTCTGGCTCCCGGCTCTGCCGTCCCATATGGTGCTCCTCAGGATGGCGGTGCCTGCTCCATTTCACACAGAAGTAAAAACATTTTCTCTGCTAAATGCGATAGCCGTTCTCCATCCAGCTCTAACGTGGATTCCTTCGTGCTGTATAGGGTTCTTACTGCTGATTATGGTACGGCTCCAGCACGGCAGTGTTTGGTGCGGCTGAAGTGTTTCCGTGCTCAAGAGATGCGTTGGATGGGAACGTTGAACTAAGATCTGAGAAGCCTGTGAGAAATGCAGGGATGCTCAATGCTGGTTTGAATTCTTCCAAGCTTATGTCTCCATGTGCCATGTATCAAAATATTTCTTCCAAATCCTTTTGTGTTGTTTTAACTTGTAAGTGTGAAATGCCTGGAGCTGGGGACTTTCCAGAGAAAGGACATTCCCACCCATCTTCAACGCTTGTCATGTTTATCATGGAACACCAAGTTCCCTAAAGTCCCAGCAGCTGCTCTGCTGTCTCTGTATTTTTTTTTTTATTTATTTTTTTCTCCTGTCAGGAGTTAAATTGGGAGGCCATGAAGCACTCCTCTAAATGTGAAATGGTACAGAAAGCTGGAAGAATAAAGGAGAATAAGGACAGACTCTAATGTTCTCTTTCCCCTGCTCAGAGCTTTAAATTGGCAAAGCCTGGCCACTCCCTGCCTGCTTCCTCGGGCGAACAATTGCACTCATTTCAGAAAGATCCAAGGGAAACAAGTTAAAAGCAACCTGAGGAAAAATACCTTTTACTGAAGCACTATTGGGCAGTATGGACGTGCTACCCTCTAAAGACATCCACGCAAACTGATGTAATTTGGACAGATACATTCTGTGCCTCTGATGCTTTCGCTGGGCTTAACTGCGGAGTTTGATGGTAAATCCACGTGACAATGCATATGCTAAAAACTATGAAGAAGTTAGTAAAGATTTACTGCCAGGCAGCACAGGAAACGAAGAAGGAAGAGCACGGAAATAATTGCACCTTTTGCGTGGCCTTGTGAGGTGATGGCGGTAGGTAGCAATGTTGACGGCTGTGGGCTGGAAAATGACAGTTGCACGTCTTGGGCTTCCTCTCCCTTTTGGCTGAAGTGGTTGTTAATAGTAAAGTGAGCTTGAAAGTAACCCTGTTGACAGGGCCGTGAGGCTCCATTCAAAGCCTGTAAGGAAAATGGGAAAATTGCGTTTGAGGCTGCAGGTATTAAGAGGACAAGACAACCTTAAGTCCCCGAGAATGGAGCAGAAAGACTGAGAGATGCAGATTCTCAAACTCGGCGCTAAATAACCTTTTCAGTTCTTTAGTCGAGCTTACTTCTGGTCTGACCCTCTGACAGTTGTAAATCTCAGAGCTGATTCTGAAGAGATGGGAACAATGAGGATAATTGCCCTGTAATTCAGAGAGCCTTGGTGGGGATGGAGATACATCAGCACAGGAGAGAAGAATGACTCCCTGTATTACAGTGAGAAGCAGAAGCTCTATTTGTTATTAAAGTTGAGTGACAGCCCTGTTTGAACTTCCTCATGCCTATGCCAAAACTTAGGTATACGAACCGATACATGATCCTTCAATTAAAAGTCACGTTCTAATAAGTAATAATGAAGTGGGAACATTCCGATGGTTCGGTTTCAGCCCTGGAGTTTCCTAACTTCTGCGTGCTCTTTTTTGAACCCTTTTACTTTCTTACAGTTCTGGGTGAGTTTTGTTGTTTTTTTCCTTCTTCAGCTGAAGCCTGGTAACCAAGCTCGGATCCGCAGCTCGTAACAGTCAGCAGAACTTTTGACGGCAATGGGGCCCATGGGATAAACCACCTCCTTGTCAATAAACTCGGATTCTTTCCTCATTATATAACAATGCAAATGTAATAATTTCTTCTCTGCTCCAGTTGTTACTCAATCCCCGATTAATTCAGAAATGGGCCAGTAGTGAATATATAATTGCAACTGCTAGCAGAGTTTAATATGAAGTTTGGGTTATTGTCATTAATAACATTTCTGATTAGGCACTGACTTTTCCCTGAGCTGTTTAAATGTCACTGCCGGAATCAGAGGGGTGAAAGGAATCTAATCTCTTTTCCCCCACCCTCAACCTCTGTATCACAGGAACTCCAAAATGTGCAGTTTTTCCTATTGTTCTTCAGTCTGTTGTAGAAGTGCTGCAGTGACTAATTCTTGCATAAATCATTGCCATGACAACACCTGTAATATATACTGTCAAACAGTGCCGAAGCGCTGAGATTCCTTCAACTCAGCCAAAAGGCTAAAGAGGCACAAATGTGGGTGAAGCAAGTGCACAGACCCGTTTCCAGCAGTGAGGGGAGGTGAATGGTGGGACTTGGGGTTTGGAAACACCTCCCTCCCTCCTGGCCTTTCTCCCCCTGTCCCCGGGAGCTGATCAAGGCGGGTATCGAGGACTAATCTCTGTAGTGGTGGTTGGGTACTCAAAGGTCGGGCTCTGCAACTGCCTTCTCTAATAGCCCTTGGTGTTTTCCTCCATCTCTGGTTGTTTGTTGACTTCTCGTTGGAGCAGGAGCAGCTGTGTCACCCTGTGCCCACCACAGCAGGGTCTCTGTGGCTCATGTGGGCTTGTGAGACCCTCGGTAACAGGGTGAGAACCCAGCGTGGTCAGTTTACGGCAGCCCAGGACCAGGCTCTTTTCTCTTTGCTGGACAGCATTAATGATATAAAGTATTGATTCTCATCTACTGGGAAACAGGCAAAGTTGAGTATTGTGTTTAATTAAGGACTTTAAAACAAGGACTTGTAAGGTGATCAATATTTATTAGGAGAGGGTAATCTTGTTTTGACTTTTAAACTTAGTGAGTTTGATATACGTCATCAACAGGGCTGTAAATGTGGAGCAGGGAGATGTGCTTTTCACTGGGTGCCATCTTTTATGATAACCCGAAGCCTAGCTCCAGTTTAATGGCAAAATATATCAACCCATTTTTCTCCAGTTCCTACTAGCTCTTCTTTATTCATCCTAAAAAGAAGGTCTGTGAAGGAAAAATTGAGCAGAGAGGTTACAGATTGCTATCTGCAGTCTTGTTGCAAAGGAAAATTTACTAACACGGGGTAAAACAAGAACAACTCATATTTAACGAGTTTCATCCGAAGTATTTTACAGGTAGGACTGGATGAAAAACGGTGTGTGACTTGTAATGCCAATATAGAATCCATCTGTTTAGGTCCCTCTACTTTTTTCTTGTACCTTATTCATCCCTGTTGCAGGTAAAGTCTCCCGTGATATGTGAAGATCTCAGTTTCACCTCAGATTAAAGGCAAGATTTCTCTTTGGGCAGTTTCCTACTGATGTATAAAGGAAGCAGGAATGGGTACCATGAATAGAGCGGTTGGTCCCTGCGGTGACAAGACACTAGGTTTTCTTTTCAAGTGTCCTCCTATGGAGTGACTTTATTTATCCAGAGTCCTGGCTCTTGACCTGATTTCCTACTCCACGATATCTCCTGTGGTCACTGACATCTAAGCGTGTGAAAGCGTGCGCTATTCTGGTTTCTCTGGCTGGGTATAATGAACACTGTGCAGGGTAGTGGAGAAGGGAGGTTCGGAATTGGACCTTCAGTTAATGTGAACCAGTGAAACTCCAGCAGGTCATTTTGGATGGCTCCTTGTCTAACCTATTCTTAAAAATCGCCTGTTGTGGAAAATGCAGGGCCTCCCTATGTAAAGGTGAAATGGTAAATAAAACGTGGGCACGGTGAAGAGAAAAGGGTTTGTGCTCTATTGCCCAAGAGAGAAGCGGCTGGCCTTTGTTACCAGAATGATTCTCAACCTCTGGGCAGTCCCTCAGTGATCGTTTCCGTGCTTGAGTATCCTGAGAGTTGCATAGTTTTTACCTCCATTCTAAGGGTAAATCTCCCGACTGGAGACGGTGATGGTGCACACAGGTTCACCCCGTGGCGGCGTTCAGGAGGTGCACTGAAGTGTGAACTGAACTTTCTCTTCGGCTTCAACATCTGTATTCCGGATTCTTGTTTTGATTCATCCACTAAGAAGGGCTGAGGGAAAAGAATACGTTTTTGTGCGACGCGTTGGCTGAGCCACAGTCAGTAATCCTCGGGGAAGGAGAACAGGCGCGAACCTACACGCTCAGCTGCAGACGGACCTCCTGATGCCTAACGAGCAATGACTAAAAATGTTTCCTTCCTCCCCTCTTTAGCTCCAGGAGAATTAATCCCCAATGAAAACCTTTGTTTTGCCTGGCGAGAGCCGGCAGGCTGAACTCTCTCTCGCAACCCCAGGTTTCTGCAGTGTCACCAGCAGACCCGGGTAATTTGTGTAACAAAGAGTTTACTCACCGAGAAATGCGGTTTCTGAGTGGGAGGAGGCAAAGCTGTTTGTGAATTTGGGTCAGATTCAGCAAACAGTTTCTGCCAAAAAAAAAAAATCTCTCCCTTTATTGCTTTTCCAGATAATCAAAATATTTCATTTTGTACTTCCCAAGCAGCACCAAAGTAAAAATACAATTCGGAATTAACATTTTGTTTTCACTTGGGAGTATCCCACACTGAAGAATATGATGAGCAGGGACATTTGCCCATGCAAAATGTCTTATTTAACAAAACCCCTTGTTTTTCACAGGAAAACACCTGCACAATTCTGGTACAGATGGGCGGTCATTAGAGTGGGCTGGCTGGTGCAAAGGTGTCTTCTCTGTATTATTTGCTTGTTAATAGACAAAAAAGCCAGCAGATGGTGCTCGAGAATATACACCCTGGCTTCTGGAGGTCCGGCTGGTGTGACTGGGGTGGGAGCGAGGGGACCCCCATGGCTGAGCTGGGACCTGGCGAGGACACGTGGAGGGGGACGGGAGAAGAACTGGGCACCCACGGACCTGGCACTGGCATTGTTGCAGCGTTGTCAGCCACTGGTGACAAATTTCTGGGGAAAATTTCTTCCCCAAAAGGGTTGTCAAGCCTTGGACCAGGCTGCCCGGGGAGGTGGTGGAGTCTCCATCCCTGGAGGTATTTAAAAGACGGGTAGACGTGGTGCTGAGGGACATGGGTCAGTGGTAACTTGGCAGCGCTGTGTTAATGGTTGGACTTGATGATCATAAAGGTGTCTTCCAACCAAAACGATTCTATGATCCTGTGGTTGCACACTCGGTAGGTTTGGGCTGTCAGCAAAGACCAGTGAGGTTGAACTGAGGGGACACCAGACTGGCTTTAACGCTTCTGCTTAGATTTTCAGTTAAGGCTTTAGATTTTATATTATTTTTTTCTGTGTTGTAAATGACTGAAGAAACAAAGAAGTAATTGAGGAATATATCTCTAGCCCTTGTTTTCATCCAGTGGGGCTGAGAAGGTTGATTTTGTTTGTAGCAGAAGTGGAAGCGCCCATAGACTTGCCTCACTCCCTAATCCCCAGGGCTAAGGGCAAGAACTCTTTGCAAGTCTCTGCAAAAACCGCTCTCCAAGTCCCTGGGGATTCGTGCTGAAGCCGCCGGGGCTGGCCCTGCCCGGAACTGCTGTGGCTTCACAAGAGTCGCTCCAGATTTACGAGGCAGATCAGAGAGCAGACTCCCCTTCTCCCCGTGTCTCGGCATGGTGAAGGCAGCCGAGCACCTGGTGACATTTTCCCATCCTGACAGCTCATCTCGAAGAGATGTGTTGCCAGACTGAGAAGTCTTTCTTTCTTTTTTTTTTTTTTTTCTTCCCTCTCATTTCCAGCACAAGGAGGGAGATGTAAGCCTGCTCCATCCGCTCCCTTAATGTGTGAATTAAGCACAGAGGGAAAGGAAAGACATACAAACATCTGTCCTGTTCCTCTGCCTGTGCTGCAGAGACGCTCAGGCTGCGAGACGGGGTATTGATGCTGTCGCCTGCGTTTGGGGACACATGGGGCTGAAGTTACCCTGGCTGCAAATGAAGCCTCCGATGTCGTATTTAAGGATGAGGCAACTACTCGCTGGCTTTTCTTCCCGTGCTCACTCGCTTTCCAGACTGTCAACGTTCACAGTTTCTGAAGGCTCTGTTAGATAAAGCGAAGGAGAAAAGGAAAAAACTCCCCTGCTGGTATGGCAGGGTGCCCTGCGCCCGTGGCGGTGCTGGGTGGTGGCAGCCCGGTGTGATAACGTCTGACTCGGGCGATAAATTCTCCCTGCTGCCAGAGAGGTGCAGGGCGAAAGGTGTGTGTCTGGTTTCGTGCCTCTGAGCCATATCCATATGTGTATACATACGTATCTATAGGAGGAAAACACATATCAGGTGTGTGGGTTTGAATGTCAAGCTGTGCTCAGTGGGGGTACCAGGACTTGGAGGCTTTGCACGTGCTTGTGAATGTTTACACGCAGAGGAAAATGTGATGGTAGGAATCTGTGCGAGCACTTACCCTACAGGCAACGCTCCCCAAGAAAAGGGAAGAGCCTTATCCTTTCTCAGGCACGTTGCGGCACAACAAGACCTGAGGGAGGGCCCCCAGAAGCTATTCCTGGTATTTTGCGCTTTGATTTGCTGCCTTGGTGGATGATGGAGTCATTTAACTGGGATTGTCTACCAGGCAGCAACAGTTTTGTTTAGTCCTGCCATTTTGGTTCGTATCTTTCTAAACCACATCCTCCGAGGGGAAATATTAACTTGTCTAGACCCAGGTACGGTATATTGGCTAGTTCATCCCCCAGGAAGGCTTGTACTTTCCATAGGCATCGCTCAGCGACGGACAGAGCGTGTGTGGATTTAGGGAGGCTGTTAAAATTCATCTACTTGGTTTCATGCAGTCGATGCCTTTAGCAATGAGCCGAAGAGGCGCAGATTTGGAAATACCTGCTCCTACCGATCCCATCTCCTCTAGACAGCGTGATTATCCACACTGCCTTTCCCAGGAGTGCACTGAAATACATTTAGAGTTGCCTTCTGACACTCCGGAGAGCTTATCTGGTAGCTGTTGCAGGCTGAGTATATTCCACGGGCTGGCAGCTGCGTGCGCCTCTTTGCTCACCTTAAATGCTTTCTCCCTTTCCTCTTTATTTATGGAATTTATGTCTCCCTCCACCCCTCCCCAGACCAAGAGCTTGGTGTGGTCTCCTTCCTCCTAGAGCACGGTTCATCTGCAGTGATAGAGCCTCTGTGGAGATAGAGAATTGCAAATAACTTTACTTTTTTGAGGTGGGAAAGGAGAAGAAACTTCTCATTCAAAAAGGGGCGTATGATCACTATGCTTTGTTTAACTTTTTTTTCACCCAAAAAAAAAAAACCCCATAAAAATAAATTTTTTAGCAGTGTTTATCAATTGTAGGGAAAACCACTTTTTTTTTTTTTTTTTTTTTGCTTTTTTTTCACTGAAACAGATGTTTACAGCACTCCCAGTCAGTGGAAAAACAGCTTTGATGCCCGGGCTCGGGGAAGAGCAGCGCTGGGCTGGGATGTGCCACTGCCTGGGAGGCGAGCTCTGCTTCGGGAGGAAAGGAGCGACGGGCTGATGGGTCCCTGGATGCTCCCTGCACCCCGTGTTGTGCATCCTCCTCTCCCCCTCCCCAAACAGGGGTTTATTTAGACCATTTCACCTCCTTTTGGAACTGATTACGCTGTTAAATCTCGCTGCCTGGGTCACAGAGCAGCGCCCGTCAGAGATGGTGGCCTCAGCCACGTAACTGGTGGCCTTTCCCTCTCCTCTAGTAAATTCTGCTGCTGCAAAGCCTCTTGTCATTACTTTTATAGGAAGCTTTCAGTGGCCTAATTTGCTATTCATATACATCTGTTCCACTGGAGTCTGTCATTAATCTCCTGGTAGGTTTAAGTTTTCCCTCTTACATTCGCCGCATGGCCAGTCATCAAAGAGACAACTAAATGAATGCTGATACAAAACAAATAGTAGGTTCCAGGGTTACCTGATAATTGTTTTCTTGCTAAACTATTCTATGGTGCATCTCTCAGCTAAGGGAAATAATCGATGGAGCGTGGGGGTAGGTGCCTCCGGCCCCATCAGAATGCGAAGCTGGGAGACGGTAGCACAGTTGTGGTCCTCCTGCGTGTCACGACGGGTGCGATGGGCTGTGCTCCTGGAGGACAGACTGACGTGGCTTTGCCCGGTACGGCCCCAGCTTCTCCGGTTCTGGTTACAACCCGAAGTACTGCACTCATCCTCGAGAAATGGGATGGCTGTTAGCCAGGGCTGCAAGCGAAGCTGTAAATGTTCTGCTGGGACTGCAGCATATGGGCAGAAAGGGGCATTTTTAAGGCTCTTCCTGAAGTAAGATGGAAATTAAGAAGATATTTTTGTCACGGGGCCAGCCCCTGAGTAAGCGTAATTTGGCTCTGACGACTTCAGGGGAGCACTGCCAGTTTATACAGCTGAAAGACCCATCTATGATATTAAGAAAAAACAAACCTCATTTATTCTGTGTCCTTGTTGGCATCACAATCCAGCTATTAAAAAAAATGAAAACATAACAGTCCAGTCCTGCGATCATGAAGCCAGCATACATCAAGACAGTTAAAATGAACGAAAGGGATTCTTTGTTTTCTCTTTCCTTTTTGCCCTCGAGGGCTTCTATTCCCATGTTTTTCTTTGTAAACACAAGGCTGAGAGCGCCATTCTACTGCAGGAGTCCAAACGTAGGGTTTTTTTTCTGAAAAAAGCATGGCATTGTGAGAGTCGGAGTCCTGGTTTCACAGGGAATAAGGCAGAAACAGAACTTCTCCCCCTTTTCCCCCCGGTCTGTCACATCCTGATGACAAACTTGTACTCCCGTGGTTTTGTGCTTACTCCAGGCAGGGGTATGTTCACAAGGTCGCCCGGGGGTATTTTGACGTGTGATGTTAAGAGAAGCTGTGTCCGTGGGTCCTCCAGAAGCACTCCCTGGCGGTGACAGTTGGTCGCCGTTGTCCCTGGGCGCGCGGGGACGGTCGCGGGGTGGTTCAGAGCCCGCTGCTTTGCTCTCCCAGGGAACTTCATGAGGGTCTAATGTGATGGTGTGGCCGAGTCGTGTAGAAACTGTGTGGGGTTCAACATGACTGGTGGGACTGTGGTTTCCCAGGCTGCTGCTTTCTCCAAGTATTTTGTTCCTGCAGGACCTTCCATCTCACTGATAATTGCCTCTGGGCTCCAACCAGGAGATAGAAGTAATAATTCTCCCCCATTTCACAAGAGGCTTTTGTCTTGGAATTAATTGTTTTTTTGTCAAGTGCTTTAATATTGTCAGATGAAACCTGCTAGAATATTCTTCTCTATGTTGTTGGTTTTTTTTTTTCTCACCCACTTCAACACGAGGAGAGTGAGTGAGTCAAGGGCTTGTCAGATGCCAAGTGAGAACACGGGGCTCAGCTGGACAGGTGTTTACCCAAACACGGAGAGAAAAGCCATATACATGCACACAAAATTTGCTTTTACCCCCTGTCTGCTCAGTAACAGTTAATTTACAGCTCACTCCTAAATGGTGAATTTTAATACCATATTCTTTCAAAAGTGTTACATATAAATTTGCTGTACCCAGTGTAAAAGTGTCTGCAGGCACAGAAATGATTATTGCTGGGCTGACTGCTAAAGACTGATACATTTAGAGAGAAAAATATATATATTCTCCCCAAAGTGGAAACTCAGATTGTAAATTAAATTTGTCAATAAATATGGAAATGGTTTCCATTTCCCTCTTCCACCCTGGGCTGCTGAGATTGGCTGTTCCAGGACCATGTCACTGCTGTGGCAAGAGAAATTACCTGCTCCTGCCCCGGCTGCGCCTGACGGGCTCCCGGTGTCGCGAGATCTGTTGTCGCAGCTCTAGGTCAGTGAGTTAATTGTGCATTCATCAGTGACAACAACAATAGAAATTCTTTAGGAACAGAGCCTGGAAGAAGGTAATTGGATTTAAGGAACTCAAAAAGACATTATGGACAGTTTATCTTCCAAGAAACGTGTGAACGATGGAATAAGCAACACCCAAACATCAGGCTTTGGTCCACGCGAGTAAGCGTAGCACAGGTGAGCCTCAGGTGAAATTTCATATTCTGGTGCCTAGTGAGAAAGTTGGATGTGATGAAGAAAGAATTGTTGTGCTTTTGGATTTTCCTGTCTCATATGGGCATCTAAAGCGTTCATCTCCCTCCTGGAGAGAGTTCCTTGCTGAGTCTGAACCAGCACAGGGGTCCGTGGATCTCTCCCGTGGTTTTGGCCTTAACTGTCTCTTGGATGACAGGTTTGCATGTCAGTGTTTGCAAAGCAGTCTGTCCAGACGCTACCTGCTGGTATTCAGAGATTTCAGAGAAACCAACTTCTAGAGAAAGTCAGGAAGGCAACACACTCTGAAGACATAAAGTTGATTAGTAAGATACGCCTCAGACCCTCAGGTCCTCCCAGGGGGACCAAACAAACTCAAAACTATGAAAAATGTAATGAAAGCCCATCACTTTGATAAATGGAAAAAATCACCCTAGCATCAGAATAGAAATATAATTTCCTTTTATCGCACTGCGGTCATTAGCCTGGAGAGTAGAGATCTGAGCTTGGGATGCCATTTGCCCTGCCTGGGAACTCGCTGCAATCCCATCAATCCTGACAGCGGTGGCTTAATTTTTTGGTTTTAGTGGAGTTTAGGGGGATTTTCATTTCTTGGTTCATTAAAATGCTCCTGTATCTACCTAGCAGACTTGTCCTCCTATTTAATATAAGTCTGTGGGGTGGTTTTTTTTAAGGTGAGTGGTGGATCTGTTTCACATGATTTTTACAGGGTCTCTCAGGAGCTTGGGCTCTTCTCTCCCCTCTCCGGGTCACCTCACATCTTTTGGGGGCTCTGCCTGGTGCTCCCTTACCCGCAGATCAGCTCGGGATGGAGGGGTGGTGGCTGAGACACGGATGCTGTGTTGAGGGGCTGCAGAGGATGGAGAGGGCTCATTTGCTGTGAGCTGCCCGTGTGTCAGTGCCAGGCTGGCAGTTGACATGGTGACAGCCACTTACACTTGTTTTGCTGTGCTGTGCTCCTCCGCAGTGTTTCCGAGAGGTCGAGGAGCGCTGCTGAGACACTTCAGCATCGTTACCGCCTTTGGTTCTGTGGCTCTCGGCTCGTGCTGTCTCCCTCCCTGGCCACCTCCGTGTCCCCCCGGCTGCTCAGTGGTTCTGCAGGCTTTAGCAAGCACTTCTACAGCCGACCCCAATTACTTGCTCTTGAATCCTCTCCCACAGCAGAAACCTCCCGTGCCTCCTGCCAGAGCCCCTCTCTCTGCCTCACCCAACCGGCCCCTTCTTCTTTCCCACTTCTCTACAATTCGTCATCTGTCTTCTCTTGGGCAGAGGACAGAGTTTTATTGAGGGCCAGACCCAAACCTGTTTCAAGTCTCTGAAGGTCACCCCCTGACATCGATGAGGCTGAGTCAAATCTGATGTACCTTCTCAGGTTGGGGATGAATCTCCAGCCCTTGCAGGGCTTTGCCTGGGGAATGCTCCGGGCCAGAAAGAAGCGACATCAAGAAAGAGAGCAGGTTCCTTGGGAAAACAAAATGAATTTCTTTTCCCCACCGTGCTGCCGCTCCCAGCCAGGATCCCGGGGCGTAAGCTGGCCTCCCTCTACCTACTTGAAAAGTTTTGTCTTTTTTCCCTTCTTTGTGCTTTCAAATACACAGTTAATTGTGAAGAGCTGTGTGCCAAAGTCCAGGCTTTGGCTCGGAGTTAAACGCCGAGAGTTAAACCCAAGCCGTCGAGTTGGAGAAGGCTCTGCTTTATCAGAGAAGTGTCAGGCTTCCCCTCGCTGTGACTGCTATCAGTAATTAGCACACCCTACAGAGCCTGCTGCTGAACAGTCCACACGCTAAATGCTGCTTTGTCATCAAAGTACAGTAGCTTGTAACTAATTACATCCCAGCTTTATCTGGACCAGTTCTTCCTTTTAAATACACTTAATAACTCTGCCTTTGAAGGTTCTAGGCATAAAAATAACCACTTCAAATAATCTCCCGAAGACACGTGCCCCATTAGGTGTAGAGCTGAAGCAGGCACCTTGGATTATCTGAGCAAAACAAGAGCCTGGGCCCCTGCTGGGAGGTGGATGGAGAGCTGCAGCGCTGCCGGCGTGCTGGAGGGGAAGGCTGCAGAGCCAAAGTTCACATTTCACAAGAGTCCTGTGCGTATATTGTCAAGGAAGGAAAAGTGGACTGTGCCAAAAAAGAGCTGCAGTTTGACTGGGCAGCGACTGCCCTGAATGGAAAGACTAACAATGTAAGGGCTAACATTCAGCATCGCTCCCGAGTCCTCCTCCATGACCCGAAGAACCATCCATTTCTCTTCCTAAATCATATTGAAACGTTTCCCGTTGCACTGGCTTCACAACTCTGTCTTCTGACATCCTCTCCCTGACCCTGTCAAGAGAAAGACCAAAGCAAACATTTTATTTTCCTGATCTTGGAAGTTCCTGTGGGATGGGAAACACCTTTGCAGAAGGAAGGGCTGCTTAGCGTGGGGTGGAAACTGGGTTGGAAGTTGGTGGTGAGACCAGGACTCATGGACCTGGTGCCTCTAAGAGTAAGTCTCCACTGGTTCATTTAAAGACTATGTGCTGGTTATTGAAGCTGATGCTGTGAAGTCTGGGTACCATAATTAGGCACTAAAATATAGGACAGGATCGATTTTTGTTATAGCTGAGTATTTTTGGTGCGTATTTTTTATTATTACCTAATTTCCTGTTGTACGGTGAGACCATAAACTCCAGAGATGCTCCGGATAGGGGGAAACGTGCCAGTCTCTGGCAGCAGTTTCTGTGTCTTTGAGTTAGGAAAAAGGCAGAAAACTCCCAAATGACCCGTGTAAGTACCTCGACAGGAGGGAGGAACGGAGCAGAACCGGGGCTGCGGCTCCTCACCCGACAGCCAGGCAAACCAAAGCGGCAGCAAAAATGTCACGGCCACAAAGCGCCGAGGAGGAAATCAACTTTTAAGAGGCAGCAGAAAGGGAATAGATTATGGCACTTTTAAATTAAAGGTGTTTGGGGGATTCCTGGAGGGAAGAGGCTGGGAGTTCGGTGGGAATTCATTACGGAGAGACTGACTGCGGCGGTGAATCACCTGCATCGTCTGGGTCCATTAAACCCGTGTCTTACAACGCCCTCAAAATGCAGACGGGCTCACCGGGTGTCAGCGACAGCCGGTTTGTCTAATCTCAAGTGACCTTTAGCAAAGGAGGCGCTGGAGGCAAGATGAATATTTACAACTTTACGGCTTTTCCGCAGCCGCCACCCCTCTAATTGCAGTTAAAGGTGGCTGCGTGGTCCGGGCTGGTGTCCGGGCTGATTGATGGGCTGGAGGGGCAGGGGGGATGACCGGTGTTGCTGGTTGTCAAACTGACACTGGTGGTTTCTTGCCTTTGAAACAAAACCATGAAGGAGGGAAGAGCGGTGCCCGTGCTGTGGAGAGATGCTGTGCAAAGGCTTCAGTCTCAAGGGACCCGTTTTCTGTTCATTTGGGGTAAATTCAGGATCAGCCCCGGAACCGAAGCGAGTCTCCTCATCTGTGGTGTGAACTGGGAGCAGGTTTAATAGAGCTGTTGTGGATTTATGTCTGGCCTAACGCCACAAGAGTCACTTTGCACTTACATTTTAACTCGGCTCTGCCACTCTGGTCTGTCTCCAAGAGGCTTCCTTGGCTTTGCTCTATCATATTTTTGAGCCATTTCAAGTGGGATTGTTAATGGATATTGATATGGAAAGTAGAATGAATAGGTTCGATGCTTGTGAAAAATCAGAAAGCCAACACGAGGAAGGACTGAGCACACACGAGGTTCCTCTCTCCCGACGACGGCTCCTGCTCTGCCAGGTTTGTGCCGGCATCGTCCCGTCCCGAGGACGCTCTGCCGTGATCCGTTCCACCAGCTCCTCCTCGGCTGTGAGGGTGACAACGCCGCTGCTACGGCCTCATGCTCAGAGAGCAAGAGGGAGGTGGCTGCATCTCATGGGCTTCCCACAACAGCTTCCTCTCAAATGATGTGAATTCTCACCTACAGCAAACCCTAAATTCTGCAAGGTGATTTTTTTTTTTCAGTGGCTCCAGAGCCAGGCTATCGTCAGATCTGCTCCCCCACAATGATCCTGTACCTTGCAGATTTGTCGGCTTTATCACCAGAGCAGGAGAAGGCAGTGAAATGTGGCAGTTTTCAGCTTTAGACAGAGTTGACGATTTGCACAGTTTGCGACGTGCCACAAAAAAAAAAAAAAAAAAAAGATTGTTTTGTCAACACTCACATATGGCGGCTCATTCGGCTATACCAGGACACAATTAATTATTGGAGTCTGCTGTCTATCTGTCAGAGCACTGTAAAGTTTTGGGATGCATTGTTTGCTTAATCTATAGTGGCTTTTGTTTGCTTCAGAATGGTGGATAGATTTTTCTATTTTTTTTTTTTCCTTTTTCTTATCCTTACCCCTTTCTAAAGCTTTAATGCCTATAATCCGAGCGGTCTCTTTTCTCTCGCTGCTGCTGATCAGTTACCCACCAGAGATTACATTCTCTCAGATGGACGGGCAGCGGTAAATGCAGCCGTGGGCTGGAGGCAAAGCCTGTCACTGCGGCCGCCTGAGATCTGGGCTCATCCCGGCTCTTCGTCAGCACTTAACGGGGACCCTGCGCGCAGGGAGTGAGCTGGACTCGCCTGAGTCACTCAATACGGACCTCGCAGGTGTGATTCAGCCCTGAGTCACCTCTGTCTGTCACTCCGAGGGTGACTAAGCTCCGCAGCTGGATGCCCATGGGCAGGAACGGGCATCCGGGTCTCGGTGCCTCCCTGCTGGGGTGAGCGGTCCCGGCTCCCGGGGTGTAAGGGAGAGCGGAATCCAGGGGCACAGCTGGACGGACCTGCTGGAGCGGGGCCAGAGGAGGCCACGGAGATGCTGGGAGGGCTGGAGCCCCTCTGCTGTGAGGACAGGCTGAGAGAGTTGGGGGGTTCAGCCTGGAGAAGGAAGGCTCCGGGGAGACCTTGGAGCCCCTTCCAGTCCCTAAAGGGGCTCCAGGAAAGCTGGGGAGGGACTCTTGGTCAGGGAGAGGAGCCATAGGACGAGGGGGAAGGGTTTTAAACTGAAAGAGGGGAGGTTGAGCTGAGATGTGGGGAAGAACTTCTCTGCTGTGAGGGTGGTGAGAGCCTGGCCCAGGTTGCCCAGAGAAGCTGTGGCTGCCCCATCCCTGGAGGGGTTCAAGGCCAGGTTGGAGGGGGCTTGGAGCAACCTGGTCTGGTGGGAGGCGATGATCTTTAAGGTTCCTTTCAACTCTGACCATTCTGTGAGTCTATGAAGCTGTCTTGTGAGTTGCCACATGGATGGTGGAGCTCAGGAGTGCTGCCCACCATCATGCAGCCCTCGAGGTGGGACCCCCTGTGTCAGCGTGTCCACAGCACCATGGCTGTCCTTCCCCTTAGCGGTGGAGAAAAGCTGCTGTGCAGGGGCTGGAGCACTCGCGGTCTCTTCCCAGACCTTCTCCCCTCTTGCCTGCAGACCGTGGGAGAACCATCCCCACCCCACAACGTGCCTTCCTCCAAAGCAACGTCTCTACACGCTGGGGCTGTGGGGCTGGGGTGGTGTTCTCAAAGCTGTGGAAGTGCCAGGTGTCCTTATGGCTGCTGTTAGAAACGCTGGGGTTCGCGCAGACGGGGAGCGTTTGGGTCAGGAGAGCTTTGGCTTTGGCCGTATTCTGCAGGTGGCAGCTGCTCTAAAGGAAACAGATGTTTAGTTACAATTTCTAAGAACCCGTAATAGTTTTGTTAGATCTTGGGGAACAGAGGGCGAAGGTCAGCAGCGAGTAGCCACAGCCAGTGCTGCAGCACTGATTTTATCATGAGAGAAACGGCTGTTTATTAGCGCGGGGGAGAGTTGGGAAAAATATTTCCGGGGGCAGGGGAAGTATTTGTGAGTGTTGGCTCGCTATGAAAGCCCTGCGTGGACTTGGCTGGGTCTGTAGCTCCTTATTATCCACTGCCCATGAAGCCCAAGAGCAACAAATGTTTGTTTCCAGAGGTTTCTTAGAAAGAAATCCACTTTCACTCGGCAGAGCGGGGCCGGTGGGACCGTGGCTTCCTTTGGGTCGCTGGGGATTGTGTTCTGGTGCGGGTAGGAACAAAAGTGCTTTGGGGAATTCTCACCTTCTCCGTCAAGAGTAGGTCCCCCTCCTTTGCTCTTGGGGCTGACTCAAGGACAGGTCACCCCTCCGTTACACCTAAGGTCCTGCAGTGAATAGACACTTCAAAAATTATAATAAACAACCCTATGCAAGGGGTGTTTTCCAAACCTTTGTCTGGCTTCGGAGTCAGGCTCTCTACGTGTTTCCCAAATGTTTTGCTTCCAAGATCTTAACGTCAAATCTTGGAAGTTTAACTAATCATCTGCATACAGATTTTGCTTAGCTCAGGTCTTTATTTTTTCCCTTTGATTCAGTTTGCAATAGCCTTCTACGCAGGATATTAATTTCATTTTTAACCAGCTTCTTTTATCCGTGAGACTTGAGCACCAGGCACCTTGTGGCAAACTGGGTGGCCACAGGCTGGGAATAGTCAGCGAGTGAGTTCAAAGGCAGTAAAAACATTTCATCTGTTCAAAGACAGCTGTAGTTTCAACTGCTGGGGTTTTTTTAGTGGTTCTCATAAAACCTAATAATATTTAATTAATAAAAGTTAAAAAGTAATTTTTATAAACAGCATTTTGAAGGGTTTTGGCTCAAGTTGCTGAGGAGGTGAATGCCTCTGGGCCCCGTCCCCAGCAGCGCGTGCTGGAAAACTTTCTGGATGGGGTATTTCTGTACTGACTCTGGTCAGGGGGGTTTCTGTCTCTGTGGGCCAGTCTGTACCATTGCTTCAGTGGTAAAAAGGGGGATTTTTCAGAGAGAAGTGTGCTCATCTAATTAAGCGTTCCTCCTGACCCCACCTCCCATCCTCGCGGGGGGTGTGGGATGGGGGATACTGGAGTAACTCACTCCAGGTCTTGCTTTAAGCCTTTGTAATTAGAGCATCTTTTCAACACTGAAATATGAAGTTTGCCATCCTGTCTCAAGCTTTTATCATCACTAATTATAGCTCTGGCTGATTCTTGTTCTCCGTACAAATATTCAAAGCCATTTAAATCTGTTTATGGTTGGAAAGGTTGTGCCCTACACTGGAAGGCAGGGGTTACGGGGGGTCTGGCATTCCCTGGGGTGCCGTGACACAGCTGTGTGGCGAAACGAGGATTTCACAGCTGTTTAAAGGGCTTTGGGTGGTTTTTTTTATTCTTTATTCAGGTATCTAGCATTGAACATCCCAATTATGATGCAGCTTTGCCAGTCTGTGTTCTGGGTAGACTTTCTGTTCCACAAAGTTTAACAGGTCGTTTTTTATGGCCATGAGAACTTTTGCATCCACAGCATCCTACGGCTGTGAGAACCGCAGTTCTACATCTTTTCTTTTGGTTGTGTTTTGTGGTGTGTTGGGTTTTTTTGTTTGTTTGATTGGTTGTGTGGTTTGGGGTGGTTTTTTGTGTGTTGTCATTGGGGTTTTTTATTTGTTTGTTTGGTGGTTTGGTTTGGTTTTGGTTTTTGGTTTTTTTTGAAAAGGCAGATCCTTTCCTTGGTTTGAATGTGGATGGGGACTGAGCAGCACCATCTCCTCCCTCAAGTTTTCAGCCCGCGAGGTCTCCACATCTCTCCCAAGGGACCTGGGCTGGTTGAACACCATCCTGACCCCTCTCTGAGTGGGACCCACCATCGCACCCAGAGCCAGGGCTTTCTGGGGACCTGGGCAGCAGAGGGCAAGTGCCCCGGTGAGAACCGCAGCGTATTTGCAAAGCATCAGACAGCTCTCACCAGCTGCAGTCACAGCCAGGCTGATCTTTAAGATGAACGTTATTTAAATTGCTGTATCTCAGCTGCCGAGGGAGCTGCACACACCTCAGCTTAGCATGCTAAATATACCTTATTAATTGCCTTGCTCTTTGCATACACCGGAGGCTGGTGCATCGTTAAATACACCAAGAACATTTTTTCCTTGAGGTTTAGTTTCTTATTGAAGTATTCCAGATCTTAAGGGCTCTTCTGGTTGGGATCAGGTTGGACCTGGAACATGGCAACTTGTCCTGTTTTTCCCTTCCCCACCGAAGCACAGCAGCGCAGTGTCCCAGTATCTATATTAAAGTGCATCGTGCTTGTACAAAGCAGCGTCATCGTTAGACTGGAGGAGTAAATACCTTCTGAGAGTATTTAGTTCTGCTATTTTTCTGTATTGCTGCATTATCTAAAGGCGACAGCTGAGATGGCTCTTCGCGTTGTGCCGGGGCAGAGGGAGCCCCCCGAAGCGCGGTTCCCGATGGAAGCAGGCAATTAGACAAGTGTCAGGGTACAGCCCACGTGCGGGTCAGGAACCGAGACCCTCTCATTCAAGACAGTTCACAGCATGAGTCACTTCAGAAAGCACGAGGAATGGAACCCCAGTCCAATTTCTTGCTTGTTGCCTTTGCTGTAAGTCTGGAGTAGCAGCTGCAGCCGCTGCTTTCAGACCAGTAAATAATTGGCCCAAGAAGAGAGTCTGAGAGCGGAGATCGGCCTCTCCAGAAACCCACGCTGCCTCGGGTTCTGGATCAAGTGCATCTTTGAATACTTTCACGCACTCTTTCTGGGCCCACGTGCCCCCACGGGAGAGGGCAAGAAGGGGCTTTCAATGGGGGAGAGGGACCTTCTTCCACATTCTTTTAAAAATGCCTCCCTGTATCCATAGCGCTGCAGAGAGGTAAAAGCTGGAAGAGCTTTTCTTTCTGATGGGAACAAACCTATCCTGGAGGAGAACCTTGGCTCCACTCCCTGTCACCAACTAGAAGCTTTCTGGGGGATGGGTTTGCTTCCCTTAGAGCAGGAAAAAATACCTTCTCAGCTCCAAATAACATGGTTTTTTTTTATTGAGAGCCTCTTCCTTTTTTACAACCCTATTTGTCTTTGCAGTGGAAGGTGGTGAAGCATCTTGCACAGCGGTATTAGTTACACACACCAGGTTCAGCCAAGCCCCCGGTTCCCTTCCACTGCCGCAGCCCTGGGCTTGTAGAGGGTGCTCTGCCGTGGGACGGGGCCAGTGGGCTCCAGGGACCGCTGGCAAACACCTTCCTAGGACAGGCTGCCAGCAGCCTCCGGAGCATCTTGCCTCTGCAGAGCCCCAGCCCCTTGGTAGCCTTCTTTAAACAACCCATCCCTTCAGGCGGTTTCTAGTTTGCTGCCTTCCCTGGCTGCGTTTGTAAAGGAAAACACAACAGCAATCACCAGGCAACACATTATTGTATTATTCATGCCCCGTAGTTGAGAGTGATTGAGGTGGGGAAAAGAAGGAGGAAAAACCCTGCAAAATTCATTAGGGCTTCAACACCACAGATCCTCACGGGCTTTGGGATATTGTGGCTTTAATCGGAGCTAATGGGTCCCTGTTGCACAGGGGATGGCTTTGGATGTGCTGAACGGCTGTGGTTCCCTGCCCGGAGCCTGGGGTGGGTCAGGATCCGTCCTGCAGCGATGGCCTGCGCCGTGACGCCCCGTTTCTGCTCTCTTGGCCACAGAATCGCCCTTATTTGTTCCGTCTGCTCTGTCGGGCTACAGATTGGGGGGCAGAGGCTTCCTGCCCATCGCCTCCCGCGGCGCCTGACGCGTTTCGTCTCCGCTGTCGGCGGTTGCTGCAATACTTAGGTGGAAATACCCAGGAATTACTGTAACCTATTTTAGCACAGACCTATTGCAAGCACAAGCAGAACCTCTCAATTCAAGGCAACGTTTTAATTGTTGAATGCCATTTGGTATGTTACTTCCTTTTTCAAGGCAGACGACTTCTGTATTTCCCTGGTCTTTTGGTGCCTATCTCTCCCAGGTATTTATAGACCCCATTATCTTAGTACCTGTATCTTAATGTGTTTATCCTTGCACTGCCTACTGGTTATTAGGCATAGCTGGTTTTCCACTTTGCAGGGTGTGGGGAGAGGGGAAAGTAAATGTAGGCTGCTTAATGGCTTCTTCACTGAGGAACTTAAGGTGGAGCAACGCTCCTGCGTTTTCTAGAGCCCTCTAGTTACGGGGTCGTCCTCCTTCTGTACGGAAATGACTCAAGCTTCAGTCCTGCCACTGATGCTTCAGGTGCAAGTCCCGTGGCCGCAAAGAACAAAAATAGGTTTTTTGGGGCTTTCTTCGAGAAGTCCTGCCCTTTAACAGAAGGGCCATCATACGGCTTCCATGTTATCTTCCCCTTTGCTAGCCAGTCTGCTTTGCATCTGTGCCCAGCCGGGCTGTGGAGTGCCACCGAGCTCAGCGTGACTCCCCAGGGACGCAGAAGGTGGCCACGGGTGGATGAGTTTTCTGAACAGGGGTCTTCTGTGTCCCCTCTCGTGATGGCTCTTGGGCTGCTCTCCCAGGAAGGCGTGGGAGGTGGCCTCGGAGCCATCAGCAGGACTTTGGTTACTGGTGGTGTCTTTGGAGCATGGTCAACCCTGGCTGCCAGAGCCCAGGGGTTGGATGGTGAGTGAAGGACGAGCAAGGCTGAGCTGATACAGTCCAATTAACTTCCACTCTGGGCTGTGTTGCTTTCTGTGCTCAAGCATGGGTTCTTCCAGATTTAAATTGATGATAAATATCAGGACAATGACAGAATGCTGCTTTTGAAGTCAGAGTTTTTCACAGTAAACGGTTATTTGTTTTTCTGCACAAAAATATTGGCTTATCCAGGGTGATAACAATTCTCTCTCTCTCTCTTCTTCCACCTTCACTACTGTCCGATTTGTGCGTGTAGTTTAATTAAAATCATACAGTATTTCCGCACCTTGGTATGTCTCTGCTGCTAGCCTTGTATTTGATTTATATACAGCATTCCAGTGAAACTGCCTGGAAAAATTAAATAGACATGAATCAACTTGCCGCAGGCTTTTGAAATCAAACATTTCACAGCTAACTCCCTGCGGATATCTCCTTTCAGCCTGACGCAGGATAAATGTTACTGTAAGCTACTAAGCACAGGGCTATGTTAAAATGCAGTCATTAGGTTTGGGGTTTATAATTGTATTTGTTTGCCAAATCATAGCTTAGGAGCCAGGGAGCACTTTGATTCATTACTTATGATTATATGGTTATTAAAAAAAAAGAAAACCAAAACTCCTTGGGCTATTAGGCTTCAAATTTTTTTTTTTTTTGTCTTGGCCTTTGGAATGAATCTAAACCAGTGGCAAATGTCAGATGTTTGTAAAAACAGTTTCAGCGTAACTGTGTTTGATGAAGCTATTCTAAATGCTTTTTCTGCCCGTGTTTTATCTGGAGGTGGGAGCTGTTAGCTCTGAGATGGAGACTTATTCTTAGCCGAGCTTCCGCTCTTTGGAGGCTCAGTACATTGTAAGCAAAGTTAACTCCTTATCAGAATCTCAGCTTTAGTCTTTATCAGTCTGACTTAAAACAGACCCAAACAAGACATCATACAGGAAAAAACCTGAATTGCTAGTGCTGCTGTTCCATCTTCACATGTGAGTGAATATCCAGAAGGGAAAGGCGGAGAACGGTGCGGAGACTGAAGGGGAGGAGACCCCCAGCCCAGATCTGACCCCCCCCTGAACCCCCTGTCAGGGCTCTGCCAACGACGGCTGGGGTGGCACCACCTACGACCCTTGTGTTGAATTTCCAACAGGAGGAGCAGAAAGGGAAGAAAAACCTCCAGTGGTGCCTCCTGGACTGTCCGCTGGGAGCCCCGCGATGCCCGTGCACAGCCGCGCGTTGAATGGCGTGTTTCATCCCGAGCCGAGCTGCTCCGGTGTTGGTCACAGTGGAGCTCCTGAGGTGTCTCTCACCCTTCCTGCCTCGTGCTAGGTGGGAGTTAATCAAGAATTATGAGCGTTACGGAAGACAAAAAGAGCCCGCTGTGGGATTTGGGCTCAGCTGTGTCCTTTCAATAATTTATAATAAGTCTGGGGCTCTAATAACCTAATCACAAGGATTTGGGGAAGGAGGCAATGAATTTGTTTGTTTCTTCCCAGCCACAGGTGATATGAAAGTGAAGAAAGAAAAATTAATCCCCTTTTCTGATTTGTCTTATAAAAGATATGCAAATAGTATTAGGGGCTGATCAAAATGCTGGTGATTACTGGATGGCTAAGAGTGAATTCTAAAGCAGTCCCTCTGGAAAGCAGTGCTGTTGTGGCTCATAAATGCCGGCTGTGAAGATGCCTTCTGCTGCTAGATAGCAAAGTGGGTTGGGACTGTCTTTAAGGTCGTCCATGGAAGTGCTTTGGTCCCATCAGGAGAATTTGACTGAGGGGTGTCTTGGTTAGGACAGTTCAGGCAGTCTGGGATGCTGAACGTGGTGGGTAGGAGATGAGCTGGGCTCCTTCGGAGAAGCGCAGAGCGATGCCTGTGGGAGCAGGGGATGCGATGTCAGACCCAAAGTCGTTCACTTGGCTTGATAGATGCCATGTTGTAAGCCAAGCTGTGGGAACTACTCCTCAGCTCACGCACGGTGACTCCTTCAACCCTTGCGCCACCTTTGTGCACGAGGAACCAAAGGGAGAGGGGAAAGAACAGCAAAGGATTAGGAAGGCCTGGAAGAGATAAGCAGGAGATGTGTGGAGGAACCCACCGGTACTGTGCTGGTGGACCTCAAACAGGAGGAGCCTGTGTTGAGCTGGTCCCTCTCCGGGCTGTGTGCGGAGCTGGCGTGGGTCGCCAGGCGGGTACCAGCCATCCCTGCCTTCCTGACCTCCGGAAATCCTGCGGCGTGGGAGAGAACCTGCCATCTCGTGTTTGCAAGTGCTTTTCAATTTAATACATTTTAATCAGAAAATTAATCAGGAAACACCAGTTCAGCAAGATAATTGAACAATGAAGAGACACGATAATTACTGTTTAGTCTAATTAACTTTGTTAAGTCTTTATTGGGAACAGAGACTTCCTGAGTGAAACTTATTAAATGGTTCTCCCTGGAAAACAGAATCCCCATCAAAAAGCCTTTGTTCCTCGCGCTGTTTGTTAGGGATTGGGTGCATGTCTTTAAATCACAGTTAGGGAAGGCAGCAGGCTGGTTTGGGGAAAACTGTGAGGTTGTCTTTCAGTCCGCTCTCCTACATCGTCAATTCATTTACAGCTCTTTAATCGGCTGCTCTCCTCCTCGCCGCTGCCCAGGTAGGCAGGGTTTGATTGCCAACAAAACCGACGGGGCTCCGCAGCCCTGCCGAGCTCCATCCACGTTTGCCTTTGTTCCCATCTCTCATCTTCAGGCCTGTGGAAAACGGACAAGTGTTTGGGGATTATCAGCAAAGAAGGGGCCGAGGGGCTTTTCTTCGCTGCGGTAGATGGATATATTAAAGCACCGAAATGTTTGGTGGGGCTCTGGCGGGAGGGAGCTGCTGGGAAGCCTCCAGCGCTTGGTGGGCACATCAAGGGGTACGTGGTCCTGCGTGTCGGGGTCCCGGGGGCTGGGGAGGGCCGGGTCTGGGACGGAGAGACATCGAGGTAATTGGGCATTGTCAGAGCCGTGATGTTACTACTGAATACTTGTATAGGGGCAAAAAATTTAACCTCGGTGAAAAGACTTCAGGAACGAAACCTGCCTTCGTGTCTGTTTTGTGCTCCTCGGCTCTGACCTCTGTCCTTGCAGGCTCTCGGAGGGCTCAGATAAATTACCTGTGTTCATTGAAGAATATTAATGGACATAAGGAGCAGCGTACGCCTGGGCACAAATTAGTGTGAAAGAGTCAGTCTGTCTGGTCCAGTCTTCTCTGATTTTGCTTTGCTTTGCTTTCCTGGTAAGGGCGTAGCGTTAAATATTTATAATTTCAGAATGGAGGATTAAAAATAAATATTGAAATGAACTTGATTGGCTTTTGATCTGCTGAGAGAGCCCTTTGGCTGGCCACAGTCCAGTAAGCAGCTGACCCACCGGTAGCTTCTACATTATTCATATTAGGTGAGGTCAGGAAGATGAGAGAGACTCAGGATATCAACCCTTTAGGAGGAGCATGAAGGAATGTGATTTAATAATCTGTGGCTCATGGGGTTATCTTCCCCAGGCAGCGAGCTATGAACCGGGGGAACTCGGAAGCTTAGATCTTGTTCTTAGTTCCAGTCCTGCCAAACCTGAGACATCCTTTTTATAGCCAAGGGATGTGCATCGATGTAGCTGGGCAGAATCTACCTTCCCTGGGGACAGCAGTGCCCAAAACAAGCCGCAATCCCTTGGCTGTTAAAGGTCAGACTATTTTGTTTTCTGTCGACTCTAATTGTAAACCACAGAAATACTTTTACGGTAGAGCAGGGCTCTGATCTTTCCAAAATCCAGGTATTTTAATAAGCAATTTTTAATGAGAAAAATACTCAGAATGAAAGTTTTGCTGCTCCTCTGTTTCTCACAAGCTCAGTGAGCGTGAGAATATCTCAGACTGTACCCAGTGCGCCCTGCCGCGCTTCAGACCTCAACGCTTTCATTACAACTAGGGTAGAGGATTGCTCCCCACAAATCCCGTTATCTCCTACAGTTAATTTGTGCAACCGATAGCCTGAGTGTTTTGAATTTCTTGTGGGTGAAAGGCATTGTAATTGAATTTCTAATTTATTTGGTCCAGTTTATAATTAAAATAAGCACTCTCTCACTTATCGTTGCACGTTGCTCTTGGGTTTTTCCGCCCGTGTCCTGCTTCTGAGGCTGCCGAGCAGCTGCCTCGTGTTCAGCCCCGAAGCGCAAGGGAGACAACTTCATTACTCCTCGTTCTTTCTGGGTCACCCCGCGGCGGTCGCCGTTGCATTGCGCTGAAGCACCACTTGTCTTCCCAACTCAAGACGTGGGTCCGTTGGGAGCGAGCGTTCCTGGAGAGTGCAGCCTAACAGCCTCCCCGACTTGTTTATTTTCTTCTTCCTCCGCTCTTTCAGTTAATTGTTGTGTAAACGCTGCTGGTTGCTGTAGGATCCCTCTACAGATCTGGCAGCAGCATCCGCCTTTCGCCAGGGAGAGGGAACTAATGGTTTTTCTAGAGGGGCAACTCTTGAGAAACCTTCTGATTTAATTTTTCCCTCCCATCGTCTCTTCCGGCGTCATGTAGAAAATAAAATCGCTAGAGCTTTAAAACACTTCCCTGGCTGAACAAGAGAGTTAATTATTATTTAAGAGGGACAATTGGGCAAGGCTAAAAGCTGTGAAATAAGAGAGAGGGGGAAAAAAAAAGAAGTTGAAATTGCAAAGAAGCGGGGAAGGAAAGAGATGATACTTTTCTCCAGCGTGGTATTTATACAGAGCAATATTTGCAGTTTCAAGGTAGAAGTACAATAATCCTTTTTCATTTCCTTTTCCTGTAGCCCTTCCAGGACAAGTAAATTGATATTTTCTCCTTCAGAAGGAGAGACAGGAACTGGTGAACCCAGTAGATTTGTTCCAGCCCGGTTTAGTGGCCATGCAAATGATTTGTCTCACTCTGCCTTGAAGATAGATACCATTAACCTTTGTGGAGCCCGCTCTGGTGTTCCGCAAATCACATCTTAAACCTGTCCTTTGCTGTGATGCCCTAAAAAGTAAAATCCCTGTGGCAGCAACTCTCTTTTATGCCCGTACAGCACCCAGCACAGGGCACCGGATTCAAGAGCATGCTGGAAAGGGCAGTGGATTCCCTAGGCACCAGCACAAAGCAAATAATTAATATCATAAAGCCTTAATAGGGGCTTCAGCCTGTTCTTCAGGGTAGTTTTGCCCCTGTAGACAGTCGTCATGTGGCTGTGCTTAGAAAACCCTAAAGACAGTCACGCTGTGTCGGGTCTGCTCCCCAAATCTTGTTCCCCATCCTCCTTCCCCTGCTCGGCATCCGCACGGAACCGGAGGTGTCTGTGGGTCCATGAGCCTTGCTCTAGCAAAGAGCAGGGGAATATTTTTCCCGGCAAAGGCCGTTCCTTCCTGAACTCCCAGAGCCTTTGTGTTTACTCTGTGACACGGGAGATTTACCTCTCCTCCCTCCTTCAGAGCCGCAAATACTCCTGCTGCTCGATGGGTGGCCAGTCGCAGTCTGCGGAAGAGCTCACCCCATGCTGCTCCGTTTCATCCCGTACCCTGCGGAACAGCTCTTCCACAGCTACTCGGGCAGCCTATTTCTTTTGTCATAAAACTTCTAGTGCTGTGCCTACAGCGCTCACCTACACATCTAATTTCACTTCACCGTAACAGGCAGGCTACAGAATCTTAAATAAATGCTCGTTGGTCATTAAAGCCACGTTTACAGAGACTTAACAGCTCTATAATAGGCACAGAACTTGCTCTGCAGAATTGTTACCGCATAAATATACCAGAATAAGCAGCTGGTAGTTAAAAGCTTTGTAACACACGGAAAGCTGTAATTTGCTGATTAACAATGGTTGATTGCAATTGTATTGCAAGGTCTATTTCCCAGCACCACCAGAAACCTGACCCGTCTCCAGAAGGACCGAGGGAAAGGAAGTGGCTGGCAGAGGTGCAGGAGAATCACCCGTTGCTGGAGGAGCTTTGACGTTGGGTTGGTTTTGGGGGAGACGGGTATTTGCAGTGGCAGGACCCGATTCTCGTGGTGTGTGTCTCCTCTCAGCGCAGCTTTGCACCCGCCAAAGATCTGCTGCTTTATCACTGAAGCTCGAATTCATGGAAAGCCAGCAAAAGCCATGTGGTTTTTTTTCTGTTCTCGCTAATTTTCCACTGTTAATTTGTTGGAGTTCTTTAACAAGTGAGTTCACCCCCATCTGTCTCTTCCTTCTGGGCTTTGCCTTTCAAGGTTGCTGGCATTTTAGGATGCTGTTTGCTCAGAACCTGCGAAACTGTATTTTTTTCTGAAGCTTCCATGTACCTCTGCACTACAGATTAATATTCTAACTGCCAGAATTGCAGTAGGATGTAGGTTTACCTTTTGCATGAACACCCCTTTCACCCAAAGGTGTCTTCAGAGTCCTTTAGTCTTTATTTTAAATTATATTATATCCCTGCTTGGAAATAAGAGAAGGAAAGAAAAAAAAGAAAAACACAAGAGGAGTCAAGAACATAAATTAAGCCTTCAAATGCATGTGCAGTTCTCTGTGACACAAACTTTGCTCTTGGGGTTTATGATGCTAATAAAATACTATTCACTGCTAACAGCTCTTTCCTTCCCAGCCTCACAAACTGAGACAAATAAGTGCATGTATTGAAGGAGTTCACATTTTATGTCTCTTTGCATCGATATGGCCCTGCTTTATTGATATTTTTAGGTAGAAACTGGCTGGTCATGCCTGGACTATATTAACTATTATTTATTATTTGGACCGAGGACCCAAGCCCTCCTTGTTGTAGGTGTTTGTACATACAAATCAGAACTACTTGTATCCCAAAGAGCCTGTAAATACTGTGAGAGACAAGAACTAAGTAGGATAAAAGGATGCGGTGAGCCAGTTTGTGTAATACGTGATGGGTGACAGCACACACAACCACCATGAGGCTTGGCCTTGGACTGTGATGGGGACACATTGGGCGAGGGTTTGTGGCAGGTTCCTGCAGGAGACCCTCACCCACAGGCGTTAACGAGAAACCCACCGTAAACGGCCCACTGTGTCCCAAAATAACCACTCAACCAAAGGGCTTGTATCTCTGCTGAGGACCTGGGCTCTCCCTTGTATGCTCTTAGATTTAAACTGTCAGGTACTTACAAAGACACTTATTTTAAGTGATCGACAATAATAATTTTTTTGTCATCTTTAAAATCAATCACGTTAGGAACTGCCTGAGCAGGGCAGCATACATAATTAGAGCCAGAATCCTGGACACGTGTCCTCGCTGGCTCCAGCACCGCTGAGGAATTACAGAGCTACTGTTCCCGATGAAACACATGTTCTTCCGTAGGAAACTCTGGAGTGGGCTGGTTGGGGGACCACTAACGGTGACTTAGTCATGGGGCTTGATGCCTCGCTGAGGGCATCCTGGCAAGATCAACCTGAGTCCCAGACAACTTGTCCAGAAAGGAGAGTAGAGGGTCAAGCCCCATGTCTTAGAAGTTATAGAATTAAAAACTAGTGGCGTTAGTCTAGATTTTGCATTAGAATCTGTGATCTCGATAATCCAAGTTCTCCCAACTGCTTAGACAACCTCACCTGACTTTCTGTCATACATACAGTAATGCTTCCCACTTGTTTTCTTGCCCAGCTTCTCGCTGCCCTGGAATAATGACAAATGCCTCTGTCTGATCCAGAGATTCATGTACGGAGCCATTTGGGGAAACCACAGTGGAAACCCGATGCGGAAATCAGCCCTCAAAATGGAATTGACCTTTAGGAAGATCTCGTAAATAGGTGGCTTGTACCCTTCAAGGTATTCTGGGAATCATTGACAATGCAACTAGGTGAATTTAAGCATTTGTCACATAGATAAGGAAGAGTCAAAGTCAGTCCTCAGTCATCCGAGTGCAGGGAGAGGGAAGGGTACACCCACGGAAGATCTGTTTTCCCATCTGGTTGGCTTTCCTGGATTTCACCTCGGAGCCCCAATGGGGACGGTCCCAGCTCCTCTGAGGGGGGGGAGTGGGTCTGTTCCAGCAGCGATGCTGGAGTTGGGATGTGGTCTGCAATTTCCTTATGCCTAGGAAATCTCTGCACTTAATTTGCTCTCTTTTTAGGGCATAGACTTTTTTTTCTAAAAATAGAGCTTTATTCTTCATGTTCACTTCCTAAAGGACAGTGACAGAAGGGAGAGAGAGAGAGAGGGAGAAAATGCCATAAACTGGGACATTTTGTTACCACATTCACTGCACATCTGGGAGCTCTTTCGGTACATAATTGCTGTATAATGCTGTTCACGAGCTATAGCCTCGTACACGTCTTCTTGGAAGCTGCTGTTGTGATGCTGTAGCCCCTGCTTTGGAAATTGAGCGTGACCGATTGGTCAGGTACGCGGCTTATGGAGTGGAAAACTCCACGTTCCTTCTCTTTGCTCCCTGAGATCTTGGCCAGGCCACCGCTATGCCAGTTTTTGAGGCTCTAAAAGCCTCATTGCTCCCCAATCCACTGCTGAGTGGAGGGAGTGCACTGTTCAAGTCCTGAAGGTAATTCTGTGGTGAGACCGAACGTGTAGCTCTCGGCAAGGCTGTGACACTGGGAATCGGGGGGAGGCTCCTCTCTGTAACTATTTTCTCCGTTGCAAACATCACCTTATAACGAAGTAGACAAATTATTCCATTGTTTTGCTTTCCGTTATTTAAGAAAGGAAATCTGACCGCAGAAACGTGTTATCTGGAAACCTGGATGGGATTAAGAAACAGCCACTGTGCTATGTAGTCCCTCTCTACTCTTTCAGCAAAAGGGGAAAAAAACCAACAATTGAAAGCATTTTGTTGAATTTCCTAACTTTCCAAAATGCAGGTTAAACAGAACTTTTAGGAGAAAAGCCTGGCTAAGATGCTTCCCTACCTTTCCTTGGGATTGTGGACATCTTAATTAGATAATCCCAAAATTTTGGGGGCCTTCATCCAAAAGGCAGGGAAGACGTGCCCGTTCCGGGGCTGACTTCATGCTCCCTGTGCCAGCGGCAGGGAGACAGAGCATGCTTTGGACATATGCAACATCTGATAACGGATAAATGCAAGTTTAAAGCAAAGATGATCGGGTAGACTTCTGCCATCTTCACTTGGAAGTGGTGTCTGTCCATGCCACATGGTGAAGATGATAAATTGCAGTGAATTTGTGATCTGGAGCCATCAAATTTCCTCCCTGTCTTTCTTAACCTTGGGACAAATTAAATCAAATTCTGGTGTGAAGCCTAAAGGCATAAAATTTGTTAGCTGTAACAGTATATTCTGCCAAGCAGTCAGAACTCCCTACTATTAATTACTTTATTCAGTAAGTTAAACAAATGATGTGCTATCTGGATTCAGGGGGAAGCCACTCAGGAATATATAAAGGATGCAAAGATATTCCTGTCAGTGAACATCCTAACTCCAGTTGCTAACTTGCTGTGGAGAGCAATAATCTGTTCTAAAGCTGCCTCCCTTCCTGAGCGATGGATATCACACCAAGAATGAGCATCGTTAATAGGAGACTGCTTGAACGATGCATCAAACTAAGAACGGCTCGTGTGCTGAGAGGGGTGGCTGCTGCAGGTCCTGCCTTCCATCAGCTCCCCTCGTTGGAGCCAGCAGCACCAGCAGAAGGTGGAGCCCCCTCATCCCAGCCTGGAGACTGCTTATCTTTGCGATTCGCTTCCCCCAGCTCTGCAGACAGAGAGAAATGTATGAACCTTTCCTCCTCTGCCCCAGATGCAGCCAGAGGGGTCCGCAGCAGGGTAAGGTAATCCTTCCTGCGGTTGGCGGTGGACTGCAGGTCCCTCTACCTGAGTTCTGTCACAGGCAAAGCTGTGGAGATTGCTTTTTCCTACAAAATTGTCTTTCAAAGAGCCCCAGCTCTGGGCTGGGAGGCAGCAGCTGATGGAGACTTGACTCTGCCACTCCCAGGTTGTTCCAATGATTCATTACCACATTGCAAAAAAATGCAGGCATTATTTTGAATTCAGATTTGGCTGCCTTTAATTTCCACCAAGAGATTCTCTCTGTGCTCATCCCTGCTAGATTAAAGAGCCCTCAGTATCTGATGGTTTCTTCCTGTGAGAGTGCTTGTGCACTGTAATCAAATTATCTTTTGAATTTCTTCCTGATAAGTTAAAAGAGATTAATCTTTTTACAGTCTTCACTCTGAGGCATTTGTTTCCCTGAGTCTGAGTCACTCGCGCGCCTTCTCAGCGCCCCGGCCCCGGATTTGCGTCTCGCAGCAGCACACGGATACTGCAGGTCGGTCAGTGCTGTTACACCGGGCTCAGAAACAGCCCAGGGTCCTGGTTCGGGTCCCACACGGAGCCCCCATCCCGGCTCCGGCAGGTCAGGAGCAAGCCTGGGACGTGGCAGCAGTGCCCAACTGGTCAGAGAGCCCCACTGCCTGCCCCTGGCTGCTGGGAGGAAAACCTGTAAGAAGCAATTGCAGTGTTTGAAACTGCCTTTCTGATGCAGAGTTGTTATTAATGAGTCTGGGGGAAAGCAGCCAGAGCGCTCCTCAAAGCCTTGCTCTGAAATGGTTTTTCACTCTTCCCGTGTCCCAGTTCAACTTTGGTCTGTCTTTTTTTTTCCTCCCCTATTTCTTTCCTTTTTTTCTGGAAGATGGAGAACAGCTACTGTGAAAAAGGTGCTAAATAGGCATCTGATTTATTATCTTCATTATTTACTGAAGCAGCCACGTTCGGTATTATCCTGTAGGCAGTCGGGGCACGTTTGTGTTCAGTCCAGTGCTACCAGATGGGTCCTGGGTGTTCCCATTCCGGGGTGCTCTTCAGCTCTTCAGGGTTGCTGGGATGGCCATTCTGTCTGGCTTATTAAATCCAAAGCAAAGCTTTCAAAGATCTTCTCTTTAAGAACTTTTTTTTTTTTTTTTATGAAGAGCATATTAAAAGGGTGAAGAATTGTGGTTATTTTTAGAAAAGATCAAGTATTAAAATGCAAAAAAGGAAAGCGAGGCAAGGTGGGCAGGGAAGTTGCTCTTGCAGTGCAACGCTCAGCTCATTAGCTCTCTCTGCCCTGAGCAGCATTGCAGAGTTGCTCTGGTATTAAACTTAATTTATACGCTAAAAAAGCAGGGGGAGAGTTTAAAAAAAAAAAAAATATGCAAAAGCTCAATCCTGCCAGATGCTGAGTGCTTTCTCGTGAAGCGCTGAGTTGGCAGAAGTCAGAGCTGCTCAGCACCTCTCGAAACACTCCTCCTCCCCCTGCTTTATTGCCAGTGAGTCTGCAGAGCTGGCCGTAAAACAGCACAGGAGATTTCCAATAAAACGAAAGTCACGTCCAAGCGTTAAGATACGGATACTTCACCGTACGGAGTCATTCCAGAGGGTGAAATGCTAATTTGTCATCAATCCCGCGGAGAAGGGAATAAAGATGTTATGGTAGAGGAACAGAGAGCTCCTACACCCGGGAGGGTGGAGATGAGAAATGGTGGAGGGGATAGCGTTAGCCCAGGAGGTGCACCCAGGAAAGGTCCCTTCCTTGCTGCCCAGCTGGTGCTGTCCCATGGACAGACTCCGGTGGGGAAAGAGAGGCTTTCGAAGGAGCCTTTAGACCTGAAAGTCATCACTCAAAATGACTGCCATGCATTTGGCCCAACGCTTCCTTATTTACGATACAGGGCAGCAGACACCATCTCCTCGGCGGTTTTCAAGCTGGAAATAAACTGCAGGTCCATCGTGCGGCAGGAGACATAAGGCCGTGCAAAAGCGAGGGGGGCAGTCACTGCTGGCTCCCTCTGTACCTGCCTGGAAGAGGTGATTGTCTTCCAAGGGGTTGTTCGTGCCTCAGATGGTGCTGGGGACATCCAGCACGGGGTCGGTGACTGTCCGGCTCTCCCGGGAACGGTGCACGGTCCATAAAAAATGCCCCTGGACAAAAGCTGCCTCCTCCTATGAGTATGATCCAGGACTTTCATAACATGGCCTTGATCCCTGCTGGGAGCTCAAATCATAATCAATAGTAGTAATTATCAGTAACAAATGCAGAAGCGGAGATGAGAGCCTTGCAGGGACGTGACTCGGGTTCGCGGGTGCCTCGCTCGCACAAGGCCGTGCAACACTAGTGCCATTCTTTGCACGAGGACTGCAAAGCGGTGGCTGCCGTGACCCATGGAAGCTCTTGGGCTCCTTCGCAGAGCTGCCGGCTCAGCCCCTGTCCCAGCAGCTCTGCCTGGGGAGGCTGGGCCATCAGCCAACGCCATCACGGCTGAATCAGGAGAATAATTTCCTCTTTAAACCAGAAACTTAAGCAGCAAGTTGAGTTTTACAGAGTCCCGCAGTCCTTCAGAAGGCACCTCGTGCCTATAAACAAGCACCCCCATCTCTCCAGCACGCCATAAAATCCTTCAGTAACGATCATCGTGACAACTATAAACCTGTTGGTTCCATTCTCTGTGATTTATGGAGCTGGTGGAAAAGGTGGAGCTGCTGTTTTATTGGGATGATCAAATGTTTGCAGAGGGAAAATACAATCTGCATTCCTGCAAGCCTACTTTTATACATTGAATCATGAATGCATTTCCTGTCCTATTAGCAATTTAACATTGTAGGACACAGAAGCACTTCTTCAAAGTGAATTCTTTTTTTAAAAGTAGTGTAAAGTCCTTGCTCTACGGGAGTGAATGCAAGAGCCCTTGCAGCCATGGGGAAGCTGGCACTGGAGCCTTCCCCAAATGGAGTTTTCTCAGATAATTTTGAAAGTTTGAGTTTTTGTTCCTAACTGGGATGAAGCCACATCACAGAAGCCTCCACAAAGCAGCATTTTCTTTCTCTGGATGGCTCTGGCAGAGACCATCGCCCGTCCTGCCCTCCCCAGCTGCTGGGCACATGCCTGTGCTGGTGGTGAACGGGGACATCGAGCAGCACGGGACAACCGGGGACAGAGGACTTTGGTCCAGAGAGAGGAGAGGATGAAGGAACACAAATCCTTTGTGCCTTTCGTGCGCTGGATCAGCCGGGCACACGCAGAGAGGAGATGAATGATGCATGGGGCTAGCGCGGGCTTTACCCTTGCATTATCCGGTCCTTTCTCTGTGTTAAACACTTCTCATTGTTTTCTGCCGAGTGAAAGGCCTGCACGGGTACTCTGGAGATACTGCCTTTCACAGTCACAAATGTGTAATCGAATGCCATTAATAATAGTAACTGTAGTAACCAGCACGCTGTTGTAATTGACCTAAATGTTTCTTACTAATGAGAACAACTACAGTTTGGAAACCGTTCCCAGGGCAGCAGCAGTACTTTACATGGGGAAAAACAAGCTGCCTTCAGTCTGTGACACACGTCGGTGTCAACACAGCAGTGTCCAAGAGCAGATTTTATTTTATCGTTATATTTCTTAGCATTTTCTGGGAATGTTAGAGCTGGATGGACATGGGGAAGGTGTTCTGTGGTGACAGCAAGGTGTTAACCATGCTCTGCTCCCAGCCCTGGGCAGAGGGGTGGCAGAGGGTGGTCGGTGCTGAGGTTTGCCTCTCTCTTGGCTCACAAGGTGTGTGACCTTTCTTCAACACAGATGTCACCTGGTCACGCTTCCAGCAAAGACAACATGGCTAGAGCTATTTGAGTACCTGATCTAGGATCTCTCCCTAAGGACACTCATAAAACTTCCTCCGTCTTACATCTTGCGTTGTCGTTTATACTCCCTCAAAATGAATATGAAACACTTCCGTGAAAGTTAAATGAGAATTTCTTCTGGAGAGTTTATTTCTGATTTATGCACTGATATAAATTGTTGGGGAATGTGCAGGGCAGAATAAAACCAGGCCCAAAGCGTTGGTGGCTGTGGATCCCCGTGTTCCAGAAGCGCTGCTGGGACAGCCCCATCCACCGACTGGGGATGCGCGAGAAGCGCCTCGCGTAAGGACCGTGGATTTTGTGATGGGTGGCAGCAGGGACGGTGTTTGATGTTAAACGCCGTTCAAGTGCTTTGCTGGACCGGAGCCGGGGAGCTGATTTTTGCAGCCTTTCTGCTGTGCGGTGTCCTTAGCCGAGCTCGCTCAGCCCCACGGGACCCGGCCGCTCCATCACCGCAGAACGTGCTACTTGGGCGAGCGGCGCTTCGCCCGTCGCGGCTTCTGTGCATGAAACTCATCTCGACGGTGTTCCCACGTACCTTAGGTCAGAAGGAGATATTGTGGGCCACATCCCTGGCTGGCGTTCATCAGGAGAGCTCCACAGCTGGAAATGGAAGCGATGGGTCGGAGCCAGCGGAGGATGGCTGTCTTCTGGTGAGACCTTGTGCAGCAGGACAGCGGGTCCTCAGCAGAGGAGCCCTCCCCAAAGTACCGCCACCCACAGCCATCCCTTACCCAGCATCTCTGAGCAGCATTTGCCAGTTTTCCCCCCAAAAAAGTTCCTTTTCTTCAAGGCAGAGAGCCAGGCTGAGGTGAGAGCAGCCCTGGGAGGCAGAGCATGGGGTGGCACAGCTCAAATTGCCGGGGAGGCGGAGAGGGTGACTTTGTAGGAAAATCAAAAGGGAGCAGTTAAAGGCCTTGGCAGTTGGTTGCCCAAAGCGACCACAAACATGTGTCTCGCCCTGGTAGGTCTCATCAGCACAACTCAAATGTCATCTCCTCCTGACAAGTGAGAGAGAGAGAAAAAGAAGTCTGCCCTTGCTGGAAAATAATGAGAACACTGCAAGGAGGGAGGGAGCAGGGAACAGTCCCAGGAGGGTTGTGTCCGAGTTGTATTCCTCCTCTCCCGCTTTCTGTCCATTTCTGGTATTAATTTGGGGGGTTATAGAAGGTGCTGGTTTTGCTGCAGCGCTGGTACTGCTCTGTGCCAGGCACTGGGTAAGTGCATGGGAGTAGAAAGCACCAGCCCCCCAAGTAGCTGCCGAGCAACCAGCAAAGGCTTGATGCCCTGATCCAGAAAGGTTTTAAGGAGATAAAAGTTCAATTCCCAAATTTAACAGGCGCTCCTCTGTGTGATCTCTGGGCAGTTCTCATAATCCCTTTGTGCCTTAGTTCTCCAGGCTTAGAGCATATTAGAGGTGGTTTGGGCACAGCTGATGCTGCGTTAGGGGCTGTACACGGCGCGGTGTGAGGACAGCCCCATCGGCAGGCGTCCACCCGGGCTGGTACCCAGCTACGAACCCAGAGAGATGCCCGAGACTCTTCCATCCTTGCGTGCAGCGTTCGGCGTAACGAGCCGCCGTCTCTCTGCTGGCGCTGCGTTGCACGGGGCCGGTCATTAGGCAGTGCCCCTGTATCATCTCTCTCTGGCCAGGTTTGCTGCTGCCTCTTGGATTAATCAGCAGGTCCAGCTCGCAGGTGGCAGCGCTGGGCTCGCTCCGGGCTTCCTTTCACCACACAAACACACTTTTTTTTTTTTTTTTTTTCCCTCAATTCCAATACGTTCCAGGCTGAGGCTGAAGTGCAGACTTAAAGGAACGTGCGTACAGGACGGCAGGTCCAGGCATGGGGCATCCTCTCTCGTCCAGCCCGGGGCTTTGTTAAATCCCCTTCACATCTTTGCTCACAGCTGAATAATGGCTCTCTCTGCCACAGAAATATGTACTGCTTTCTCACTGCATTAAGCATTGGCTTCAAGTGAATTTCTCTCACAAGCAGAACTAATAAAAGGACTAAAAACTGCCAGATTCCACTTGACAAATGGCTCAAAGGAGGACGTCTTCTAAATGCTTTTAGCATTTGCAGTGATTGATCAGGGCGGGCTTAGAAGCAGCTGACCTGTTGAGTTTTTTCAGTGGGGGAATGATGGAAGGATGATAATGCTCCGTTCTTCTTGATCACTGTAATTTTTGCTTTTCTGCGGATAATGTATCCCATGTCCAGAAATCACCACCTGTGTTTTGGAACTAGCCCAGGAATACAATTTAAATCCATGTCTACTAACTGTGCATCTGTCTGTCAATCCACTATTCATGTAGTCACACGCTGGGAATCAGATGACACGTGCTGGGATTGTTGCTGTAGACATGGAGAGAGGGACAGTCTTGCCCTGAAGTGCTTTATGGTCCCGAATGAAGGTCACACAAGAGGTCGGATCAGAGCCTGGCATCAGTCACTACAGCCGGTTCCAGCAAGGGTCTGTCTGCAGCCAGGCACTTACTCTTCATTTAAACCCTGTCAGTCTCTCCTCCAAAAGCTCTGAAAGCCCACGCTGAAAGATGGATGAATTTGTGCTTCGCTGGAGCAGGTGGGAGAGGGGGCTCTGGAGCAGGGACCTGCTCGGCACAGGCAGCCCCGATCTCTGGGCATTGCCCTCGGCAAAGCCAGCCCCAGCGGCTCCGCAGCCCCCGGAGCTCGCTTTGAGACGGGGCTTGGGCTGAGGAGACAGACCCCCACGTGATCTTCGACAAGCCACCTCCTTTTAAGAAAGTCCCAATTTCTCTCTCTTTCTGTCACTCTGACTGAAAGTGACCGAGTAGAGCTCCCCTCAAGTACCGAGTGCTTTGAAATCCTGGGGAGCTGCTGAATTTCGGGGTGGTCTGTGCTCATCCCTCAGGCAGACGGGATGAGGCGGGGATGGAGGCTGGGATCTGGGCTGCTCACTGCTCTACTCATCCCTTAGATTTTTCTCATCAAATACATTTTCAAGCCACGGTGACAGTTGTTTTCTCTTTATCGAAATTTAAAAAAAAAATAAATAAGTAATTAAAAGGAGACACACTGTGACCACATCGGGAAACCTGTCCTTTTCTTGCTGAGGATTTCAGACACTTTATCTCCCTGGGGATCACTGCAAACCAGGCAAACCGAGCCCAGACTGTCAGGCGGAAGAATCGATGGCTCTTCCTTGAGCTGTTTGTGCAGGTGAATGCTCTCTTGTTTAATTGATGTCCTATTTATTGTTGAAGTGTTGCCTTTTTTTTTTTTCCCCCTCTTCTCTTCTCTTCTCTTCTCTTCTCTTCTCTTCTCTTCTCTTCTCTTCTCTTCTCCTTCTCCTTCTCCTTCTCCTTCTCCTTCTCCTTCTCCTTCTCCTTCTCTGTCCAGGAACCAAGATTTGGTTCAACGATCAGTCACAAGAGATTAGCAAACAAGCTGAGAACAGTTGCTCTGGATCATGTTTGAAATTAGGCAGCTCTTCCTGACCCCCGGCTCGTCTCCCTCCCTCCCTCCCAGCAGCCTTTCCCAATGCATTAGGAAACTTAGCAGAGACTTTCTGGAGGTGGATTTTCCCAGGGAGGCAGCGGCGCAGCTGCCTGATTTATCATGGTGTGCAGTAGATAAAAGCAATTTCGTGTTATGCTCTGAAACCCCTTGTTCATTTTATGAAGAACTCCTGTTAAGCATCACTTCAGAAGCTGATCCAGCAAAGCAGAGGGGAAGGGACACACATGGGATGTCCAGAAAAAAATGGAGACTAAATTCTGTCTGCGAGTTGGATGCCTGGGGGTGTTTCTGTAAACTCATCCGGGTGGGCTGGTGCTACGGGAGGGCAGAGCAGGCCCTGGAGCCCTGTGCCTGGCACAAAGCCGTTCCCGCAGCTTCTCTTGTTCTCTCTGGGACTCTCTGAAGCAGAGAGATGTGGAATCAGGGCGGCGGCAGCATGTTCTCCACTTCCAGCTGTTCTGCATCCTTGGAAAGCTCTGCGGGAGCCCTTCAGGTGAGATGTAACAGGAGTTCCTTTAACCTTCTGTGGGCTCTGAGCAGCTGAAGTGCAGTCTCTCTCTTTTCAAGCTCCACGAGAGACTGTCCTGGAGATTCAGAGACTTTGAGTCCACGTGGAGTGTCTGGAAGATGGGCAAGAAGAAGCTCCCCTGAGCCATCACCAGGGCTGAACCCTACGTTTAAAGCCCCAGAGGAAAACCACTGACATCCCAGAGGGGAAGGTGGGGCAGGAAGGTGTTAATCACTCACTGGAGGGGTATTTTAATGAGCCAAGGACCTGCCTCAGGGCAGCTGGAACCTGTGGCACATGAGCTGCTTCCAAGCCCAGGACAGCACAGCCCCTTGGCTTCCTTTGATCACCCTGTGCCTTCTGGATCGGTCTGATTTGTTCTGGTTTCTGATCTACTCTTGAGAAAAGGTTGATGCATTTACTTGCAGTTGCTGTGAAGCAGATAATGTGAAGAGGTCCCCTGGCCCCGTCTGCTCACAGTAGCTGGGCACTGAAGCACAAGCAGAATTTCTCTTTTTTGGATTTTTTTTTTTTTTTTTTTGCACAATTAGGCTTAAGAATATTCTAAATCGGTTGAACTAGACTGAAATAAATGTGTCCAGCTGGGCTTTGGCATCAGCTGAACCCTATCTAAGCTGGTGCAATTCCTCCTGTGCTGGTGGTCCCTCCGGCTGGAGTGCGACAGGAGCGCTGAGGATCTGACAAAGCTGAGCAGAAAGAGGAAAGGTGAATCCCCTTCATTTCCTCTTTTAGAAAGAGAAGGAGGGGAGGAGAATACAAAGTACTGAAAAGTCTTTAAACTAACTGGGGCCAAATAGCCTGAAGGATTCCTTTTTTAACTCTTTTTCCCAGGTAGAATGGACGGACCCTCAGCTGGTGTTACTTGACATCTCTGCCACGTCTCAAGCCCGTGGTGCTCTTATTGAAAGTCCATGTCTTGTAAGTTAGACCCTTGGATGCCTCCTCCATGGGGTAAGTTGCCATGAGGGGTTGGGGGCACGGCTCACATACCGGTGCTGCTCATGGAATGCTCTCAGCATTTCTTTTTAAGATGCCACAGGCTTTAATAAGCAAGGGATTAATTACCCTTCCCGTGGCTGCTTGGCAGCTTCACCTCAATGCTCGAGCATGTTAGCACATCATTAGTCAGAGGGCAGGAAAATAATGTCATTGTCCTCCCGTTCTCCCCCAGCTGCTCATTACCTCCTCGTGCAGCTTCGTTAGGTGTGATGGGTTCCTCCGAGGAGACGAGGCTGTGCTCTCGGGCGGAGGGGTGAGCTCTGCTCTGCGGGTCACCGCTCCTCTGCTCTAACAAGTGTAATTGAAGGGATTTACTCCATTATCCAATTTGATTACACGTGAGCTGCCGCGTAAATGAGGGAAAGGGAAGGCCTGGGTGAAACCACACAGTTCAAGTGGCTCTTTGGAGCTGGTCTTAGCAACCTTGTTTATGCATCTGCGCTTGCCAGCACCTCTCGGGCTCAGCCTTTCAAGGTCCCTCACTCGCTGCAAGGGACTCATCCAGCCAGCTCTGCCGCGGTGAACCTTTCTGGCAGGTTTGTGTTTCCTGTTGTGGGCAATTCAGGCGGTCAGGGCGGTAGTCAGGAGTCCAACCACCTCTTCTAGGGAGCAAAACAGTCCTACGTTTGTGACTTCCCTTGAAGAACTCGGTATGACTTATCAGGCAATTCCAACCCAAACGGCACGTGGGGTGTTTCCTCCTTGAGGAGCTGAGCAACGCACTAATGAGAGCAAGACAGATCCTGCTGCTTCCCATCTGATGGGAATTAATGGTGCTGGAACAGACCGGGCTGAAGGCTGGCTGACTTTGCATGAATTGATTAGGGTTTAAGTTTCAAGAAAGTACAATCGAACTGAACTTTTCGATAGAGTTGGAGCCGGGAATGATGCGTTTATTGGTCAATGGGAACTGCACCAAGATCTCTCCCTTGAACAAAAGCTGAGCTGGGGCAAAGCTGCTCCTCCTGGAGCAGTGTTGGTGCTGCAGTGCCCCTTCGATCCCACGTTGAGACACATGCAGTAGCACAGAGACTTAGTGAACCTGGCATTCGCGGCCTAATTTACCTCCAATCAATGTCAAAGTATTTATCTTTGATGACCAAATTGTTTGGCTTAGCGCTGGGGCTTGGCAGCAGAGGCAGTTTGTGTCAGTAACATGTCTTCCCGAGGCTGTCCTTCCCGTATCCCCGCCACACAGGGCTTGTCTTCCTGCTCTGGGCTTTGGGAGAGGATCTGGAGCTGTTGGGCTGGGGTTGTGGGACCGTAGAGCCAAGGTGTCCGTGCTGGACGCGGGACCTGCCCCTCAGCATGGCAGCAGGAGTGGACATCGGCACAACAGCTGCCGATGGGGTTGCTTTTGTCACTGGAACACGTCTAAAGAGATGCATTTAAGTGGAGAGAACCCTTTAAAACCAAGAGCTCTCCCAGTGCTTGCTCGATGGCTCATGTCCCTGAGGAGCCCTGATGGAGGCTCCGGCTCCAGGGAGGTGAAGCCGCCTGCAGGGACAGGACTCCTCTGTCCCGCACGTTCTCCCAGACCATTAATCTCATCCTGGCTCCAGCCACGCAGACCTGCCCACAGCCTGATTGCTTATTGCTTAACAAGTGCATTAGTGTAAATCAAGAGGCATGTTTCAATTATCTAATAGAAGAATTATTGATCCACACTCTCCTTCTGAACATTCAAATGTTCCAGTAGGAGAGGCAATATTTGTATATGCTATAAAAAAAATCTGAAGTGTGTTTTTATGTTTCAATTAGATTATACTTGGGGAGCTGTTGCAGGATGCTTTTGTAGAAGCAGCTGTGGCCAAACCGGCGCTGTGGTCCAGAGCCCGGGTTCTGCTGCTGGGATGCTGGCCCTGCTGGTGGTCAGTGGGTCCTGCAGCAGAGAGGACACTGGATGACATCCCTCCTTCTCCTCTTAGGATGCTGTGCAGGGAAGCCCAGGGCTTCATTTTCAGCTCCTCATCTGCTGAAAAGAGCAGCTGTTCCTCCAAATGCCAAATTGAGTTCAAGTATATTAAATCAAAACAATTTTCTTCTCCCCCTCCCTGCACTGTGGTTCTGAAAGCTGGGGGGGAGGAAGGGGATTTGTGCTCCTGGAAGACATGACATGAGTGTAAGGAGCCTTAGGCATCTCGCCGATAAACCAAACATCCTGAAGGAGAGTTAATACAAAGTGGAGTTATTCTAAACCTTCTGCCTTTCAGCCCATTGTCCTTTGGTAACTGTGTAAAATGCAATTGAAGGATGTTCCTATTTCCCTTTGATATAAAACATGGGGCTATTATAGAAACTTAAAACCCATTCCAGGCTCTTCTCAGCACTTCTTTTTAAAGCAGCTCAGTTCAGCTGTCAGTCCCTAGCTCCACTTTTAATTAAAATAGGTTTGTAGCCTTCACTGACAAGCAAACATCTACAGTAAGTTGCAAACTATAGAGCAATCCTTCTCAGTTTAAGAAGGATGCCAAATAAAATGTCACTTGCCACCTCTCTAGGAGAGCTCTCTCTATGAATAAATACACAAATAAAGTTGTCACCTGGGAAGTTGTTGATAACCTTTTTCTGGGACAGGGAGCTCGGATTAGACACAATAGCAGTTGTCTCTGTACTTCGTGCAGTCCCAAAAATGTTGCTGGGGACTTCGTGGCCCTGTTTGGTTTTTTTCCTCCGTTGTGCAATGTCACACGTTAAACACGACTTGTGCAATGGTGACACTGGTGCGGTGAGGCTGTGGGGCAGCAGAGGGGGGGTCCCGGGGCTTGTCAGAGCATTGGGGACCAGCACCGCCCTCGGATCCAGCTCCAGCAGAGCCTTGCGGGTGGGCAAAGCTCAGGCCGTCCCAAAGCCCCCCGAGCTGGGGTGGCCCCCAGGGGACCCCCTCTGGTAGCCATGGGGTGAAGAGCACCCCGAGAGGTGGAAACAGCCTGGGCTGGAGAGTTTGCGCAGAATATTCTTATTCCTGCAGTGGAACTGTTTGAGCATTGTGCTGACAGACCAGGATTTCCCCGCCGGTAAGAGGCACCTGATGAACCTGTCACTGCTTTCATGTTCTGTTTATTGAATACCTGAAAAACCCTCAGAAAGCAAATAAGATTAACTCAAAACAAACGTGTGGCTCAGAGCACAGCAAAACCGTGCTGCAGGTTTATTACTGTCATCATTATTAATAAGTTTCTTTGCCTGGCTTGGCTGCTTTTTATTGTATTTTTCAGTGTTTAAAGCTTTTAAAGTGCCCTGAAGGCCTCAGGGTTGGAGGGGGCTGATCTCATCTCACCCTCTTTTGGGGGTCAGGCTGGATTTCTTTAAATCAGCAATGTGATCCTGAACTCTGGCTGCTGGGGTTGGAAACTTGGTGTGGCGGGTGGGTGTTTGGGGTAGACGTTATGGGAGATGCTCAGCTTCGGTGAGTGATTCGAGGGGGTGAAACATGGTCCAGGCTGGGGCGGCAGAGCCGTCCCTGGGTGCCGTGTGTCTGGGACATCGGTAGGGAAGGGCGGTTGTCCTGGTTCCCTGGGTGGGAAACGAGCCCAATGGGTGAAATTAAGTGTCTGAAATTCAGGGTAACTACGAATCGAAGCTGCGCAGTGCGAGCCTGTCCCCGGCGCGCTGGCTCCCCCCCAGCCCTTCTACCGGCTTTGTATTTGTTTGTGATTTTGATTAATATTAGCGAGGGCTGCCCAGCGGTAATTACACACCTCCTTCCTTCCCCCACCCCTGTTTCGTGCTGCTCCCGGTTCATAACCCGCAGGAGACGATTGCACACCCCTTTATTGAGCAGAACATCCTCTCCTGGGCTGAGCAGTGTCGTAAATCTATCCAGGTGGGAAGCGTGAAGAGAGGACAGCAGTTATATTTTCACTCCCCTGTTTACAAACTGTTTTAATTAGGAGGGTGCTTTTGATCAGCTAAAGAGAAAGAAAGAAAAGGAAAAAAAAAAAAAAAAAAGCTGTGTCAATTGAAAATAATCTCTCTCTAAAAATTCACTTTTGAGAAAAGTTTTGGTGTTCTCTTCTGCACTGGAACGTGGGCAACGGAGTGAGAGAAATCAATTTTCCTACCAGGTCTAATCATGACCAGTGTGAAATTAAGTTGTCACACAGCACCCCTAATATGCATGTCTAAGTGCACGTTAGGCTGTTTGCTGAGGCAATTTGCAGAAACCTGGTTCTCCTCCATCCCTTTCGCTTGAACTCGACTTCCCTTGTTATAAAACACTTAAGGGCAAACTGGGATGTGACATGTTGACACCAGGGAGGTACAAAAGTTTCAGAGGAGAGAAGTAGGGCATGTAATAGCAATATAAACTGGTATGAATCAAGAAGCTATTTATGAGCCATTTACTTACTTAGCCCTAAAAATAGCTAGGGCTGTATGTGAAAATAGGTGTGTGATTGAAATCAAGCCCTAGACATGATGTAATGGGGAAGGGCGGCTACGAAGACAGATGCAATCGGTTATTCTATAAATAGACCTGCTGTCCTCTCCATGGATGGGGCAAGAGGCTGGTTTGGGCTCTTGCCACCAGGTGATGGAGGGGTGAGAGAGGCTGGAAGAGCTGCCTCATGGTGGACCAGGGTTTGCTGTAGGTCTGAAAGCAACGGGAACACCGGCAGGTGCCCAGGCTGGAGTCCACGGGGACAATTGCCTGCCACCACCTCAAATCCTTCCCCAGCCATTGCCACCCACCTGGAGTCTCCTGTCTCCTGGCTAGGGCTGTCCTGAGGGCTGCCACACTTCTGCAAGGACAGGATGCTTTGCTTTCAAACACAGGAAGGACATGGACCTGTTGGAACGGGTCCAGCGGAGGGCCACGAAGATGCTCAGAGGGCTGGAGCATCTCCCCTATGAAGACAGGCTGAGAGAGCTGGGGTTGTGCAGCCTGGAGAAGAGAAGGCTCCGGGGAGACCTCATAGCAGCCTTCCAATATCTGAAGGGAGCCTCCAGGAGAGCCGGAGAGGGACTCTTGTCAGGAGGTGTAGTGACAGGACAAGGGGTAACGGTTTTAAATTGGAAGAGGGGAGATTTAGATTAGATGTTAGGAGGAGATTCTTTCCTGTGAGGGTGGTGAGGCACTGGAACAGGTTGCCCAGGGAAGTTGTGGATGCCCCATCCCTGGAGGTGTTCAAGGCCAGGTTGGACGGGGCTTGGAGCAACCTGGTCTGGTGGGAGGTGTCCCTGCCCAGGGCAGGGGGCTTGGAACTCGATGATCTTTAAGGTCCCTTCCGACTCTAACCATTCTATGATTCTATTCTGTGATTCTGTGATCTCGCAGCTGAAAGCCGTGGAGTTCAGTGCTGGGGATGTGCTGTTGTCTGAGAGACGGGGGGGTTTCCGAGGGGCATCTGAAAGAATGAAGCCGAGCTGCTCTGACCCCACGGTGGTGTTTCCTGGGTATCTGCATCAGGAGGGCCACTGGGCTTTCAGTGAAGCTACAGGTCCCTCCTTACCCAGGCTGAAGGTGCTGAGTAACTTCTGCCGTTGGGCTTGCTGGAAACAGCTGTCTGCAGTGCAGCCCCTTTGATCCCTTGCTTCCATCTGGCATTTTATCACTCTTGCTCCATAGTTGAAATGTTTTAACTTTTTTCTTCTCTTTTTAACCGGAGAGGTGGCATCCTCCTGGGGTCCTCTCGGGTGCCTCGGTGCTGCGTGGCCATAAACGAGCTGTGCCTTTCTCCTTAACCTGCACCACAGCATCACACGGGGTGCGCAGGGAGAGAAGCTGCTGGGTTTAAACTTGTACTTATTCTAGGTAGTTAATAAAGGAGGGGACGTGTATAAAGTCACCAGCTCTGCTACAACTGGGGAGTTTGCCCAGTGACACTCAGGCAGTTTTCTGGCCTTTTATTAGAGTGGGTTGAGAAACATAACGGTGCTATTGCCACACTGCAATTAAATAAATCCACTGCTACCAATAAAGGTTAAATCCTATAAAATGCAGCTGTTCTGTCCTGCTGGGTTTTAAAAGAAACGGTTTCCCAGAAATGGGTCCAGGTGTGCGTTTGTGCCAGGGTGGCTCATGAATGCTTGTTGGAAGGGCTGTTGAAATATTTTGGCAGATGTTCCTCTGCAAAAGATATTGCTGCAGGGAACGAGTGTCTCTGAATAGGGTAGAGTGGAATAACAGGGGCTGAGAGCCGCAGCCGCTGTGGGTAGCGGAGGGGAAGCCCGTTCTGTGGCTCAGCTGGGCAGAGCATCCCGTGCTGCCGCCCCGCTGGCCCCAGGGCAGACCCCCTGCCCGAGGGGGTAATGGTGGTCCTGGCCCCCCTGCTTTGCCTTAGGCCTAGCGAAAGCAGGGTGCTGCACGCTGACGCCAGCCTGCTTTTTCCTGTTCTCTTCAAAATATGTTTGAAATCAAGGGAGCTCAACACCCCTGTACCCGGAGGAAGGGAGAGGGAGTGCAGACTGAGCCCAGCTCCTGTGCTGCAAGATGGGATTTATGACTTGTGACCATTTTTCAAGTTAGAATCATTGATTTTTTTTATTTTTTTTTTCTGTACCGTTTCTTCTCTTTGAAATGCAATAAATTGCCTGAAGCACCTGGTTTCCTGGGGATCCAAGGCCATTCCCCTCTGGTGCCCGGAGCAGGGAGGCTGCTGGGCTGTGAGCTGAGGAGCTGGGGGGGGTTGGAGCCAGAAGGGGCTGGAGATGGCTTAAAGCTGGGGCTGCAGGGCGGACGGGGGGCGCATTTTCACAAAAGTCTTTAGATTCAGCTTTTCTCCTCATGGCAGTCCTATTTTCCCTGCAGTATTTCACAATCCACCAGGAAGGAAACCCATTCTTTGTTTCTGAGTTACTCTAAACACCTGCCTTTGTTAATGCCAAAACAGCTCTTTTTATGCTGCCTATTCCAATACAAAAGGAAATAAATTCTTTCTATGCAAAACTGCAGATTTTTGCCCTGAAAGTGCTGTTTTGATAATTTTTTGAAAGGCCGCAGACATTTCTATTGGTGGGCGCTAAAACCACAAAGATCTGTGTGCATTTGGGCTGGAAAGGAATAGTTCTGAACCATTCTGCTTCCTCTTGCCTTCGCAAAGTTGATACCCCGGGCACAGCGGTGAATTTGGGGGCGAGAGCTCCGACACCGCCTGCCTCTTACCCCCTCCAAATAACGGATGGTTGGGAGCCCTGGTTCAGTTGTTAGCTCCGCTGCGGAGTCACGTACCATCTGTGATTCTAGATATAAATGGGAATAGCAACGTTTTGTTTTATCTGCTTTACAAAACGGGAGCTGAAGATTGATTAATGCTTGTGGGCTGATCAGAGAGCTGATGGAATGTGCTGTGTGCGGCCAGAGAGAGACAGTTAGGAATGGGATGTCTGTCTGGGGGCGACATGGGTGTGAGAGCGTGCAGCAGAGAACCTCGCTGGGCAACGTGCGGGGACAGGAGAAGATACTAAATATTTTTTAAAAAAACCACTAAAACAGCTCGTTTCAAATCAGGATGAGATGAATTATAATCCTTCGTACGTGAAGGAAAGCAGGCTATTGCTACTCACTTCTGAAGGAACTAAAAAGTATACTGTACTGAAATAGTGGGTCTTCTGGATCTCTTCATGAATATTCTCCTGCAATTACTCAACTCCGTTATAGTTTTTCAAACATTTTTAGATCCTAAAAGAGAAACGCTGTTTATCACCTCTAATTTCCACAACTGGTTCTGAAAACTAATTAGTAAAATAGACTGTACCATATGCTTCCTTGGTATGTGCTCCTGCTATAACTATTTATATTTTAAGTTGTTTTTTTTCTTTGTAAAATTGCTATTGCTTCTAAAATGGCTCGATTCTACCTATTGTTGTTTTATAGTGGAGTCATATTCCGCTCCTTATGTATCTGCATCTTTTCTTGGCATAAAGATTACCTGAGAGGAAGGAAACATAAAACAAAACTTAATCCTTGTCATTCTTTCTGCACAAACGTGTCTGGTTTATATTCCTGGGGCAACTATTGCTGGAAAACACTGCAGAGTTTGCAGGTAAGAAAGCAAAAGAGCTTATGAAACAGGGACACTAATTCTCCATGGAGAGGGAAGAGGAAAATGAGACTCGGAGCCCCTTTGTCCCCTCGGCCCTGCAAACAGGGACGTTACGGGCTGAACCGAGCGTGGAGCTGCAGTGAGTCAGCCGTGGCTGCATGTTCATGGCTATTGGATTGACCAAAAATGCTGGCTTTTGGTCAATCCTGACTCTTCAGAGCAGGACAGGACTGATGCTTTTGCCCCATCGAGGAGTGTTTTCCAGATGAGAGACTGGCAGAGCTCCGCGATGCTCCATGGTCGATATTTCCCCTAATATTCTGCTTAAATTTTCCATTACTCATTTTAATATTATTATTCCTGTTTATACGCTCAACAACTCTTCTTCCCTGCTGTTTCATGTCCTCATTGCGTCTGCTTTCTGGAAGAAAGACTCTACTTGAGAGAAAAATATTATCCTTAAAATAAACTCGGCGATGAAAACTTCTTAGTCCTGGTTTGCATCTGCAGAACGGGGTGATGCTTCCCTGAGCCTTAGCTCCCAGCTGCATCGCACTTGGGGTTCCAAGCCATTGAGGAGGAATTATAACACTGGGTGAGTAAGTCAGTGCTGAGTTTTCAGCAGTTAAGTGGGAGCGGTGCTTCCCCTCTGAAATGGGTGACTGGAACTGCCAGCTCTCCCAGAGGTGGGACAAGAAGATGAAAACTAATAACTCGGACTTGCCGTGTCAAAAATGACAGGCTGAAGCAGCGCCCGGCGTGCTGATGTGCACCTTGCTGGTTGCTCCTTACTTGCTGAAGTATCGACTGTTAACAAGAAAGAAAATTGAAGCGATGGTTGTGGGCTAGCTAAAAAATCTATATGTGTGATGGATGCTGTTCCCACTCCCAGATGCCAAAGATCTTTAGACCCCAGGTTTCTTTCAAGCTCATGAGATTCTCATCAAGCCAACAAGGATTATGCGTGCCAAATACCGCATCTCAGAGGAGAGGTGCAAGATTCTTACTCTGCATGAGCTGAGCGGGTTAGATCGTGCCCTGCTTTTATCCTTCCCTTTGAGATCTCCTAGGCCGGTGGCAGGAAAGCTATTATCAGGTGGCTGTTCCTTTGCCTTGGCTTTGTGGATATAAATACTGATTCCTTGTCCCATTTTTCATGCATTACTTCTTTTCCTGTCCCATTCAAAAGAACAAAAGGAGTTTTGAGCTTTCCGAGCTTGGAATTTAAGAGGTTTTGCTTGGTGGTGGCGTTGCTGATTTTTTCCTCCCCCTCCCTTTGCATCAAAAATAGCTTTTCCTTTTACCTGTGGACATGAAGGGGAGGGGGGAAGAACTGAAGTGACGGGGAGAGCTGGAGGAGGTTTAACCTGCATGCATGAAGCGGTAATTGAAGTGATTTTATTGTTTGGGCTCGCTGGCGGTCATCCCAAATCATCAATAAGCCCTTGCTGTCTCTCTGCTTTGCCTTCCTCGTTAGCTGAAGGCACAACGAGGCGCTGGGTTCCCGTGGCTGGCAGGGAGATGGCTGCCTGCCTGGTTAATTCCCCTCTCCCCTGCCTCTCCAGCTGGCTCCCAGCCCCGAGCGGAATATATACGGGACGGGAGGCGTGCGTGGCTCAAGGGAGCAGGCAGGATTTATGGCCAGCAGACAGTATTTAGTACAGATGTGCAGAGCAGGAACTATCAGTTGCCAACAAAACCTCTGGAGATATACATCATAGGAGAAAGTTGTCAGCAATTAATTTTCAGAGGGCTAAACTTCACCCATTTTTTAATAGAAGAGGAGTCTGAGGGACCACAGAGAGAATAAATCATTTGGACTCGAGGGAGATTTTTAGCTACTTTCCGGAGCAAGTGTTACTACTCCTTTCTCCTTTGCAACAGGTGAAACATTTGTTTTTTAACCACTGAGACAAATATTCTTAAATAAGCAAAACTTAAAGCAAATAAATAAAACTAAAAATGGCTTTTCTTTGTGAGATCCCTTTAATCCTCCCCCAAAGAAAGATACCAGACGCTTAGATAAAGCTCTGGTTGATCGTGTAGGCGATGCTTGGGTGACAGAGGGGAAGGAGGGGGCTGCATAGAGAAGAACCTTTTTCATATTTTTTTCCCCTAACTATAACTGGTGGATATGGAAAGGTTGCTGACAGGGTTGGAACTCTTATAAAACTACCTTGCGGGGTTTTTTTTGGGGTGGTGGTGGGGTGTGTCGTTTCTTTGCAGCTCAGTTCATCTGCCAGCCTCAACCTCAGCGGGGGAATCCAGTCTCCTCGCCGGAGAGATGGAGACAGCACAGTTGCAGGACTGATTTATTGGTGGTTCATGGTTGTAGCTGAATCGATAATGTTTTAATGAGTCTGTGTTAAGAAAGAATAGATTATATTCTTTCTGCAGAACCTCAATTCATCAAAGCATTTCAGCATTTTGCTTAAGTTAAGGATGTGTTTCAGTCCAGTTCTACTGTGCGCTCTTTAAATGGCATGAAAGTGTCCCACACCAGATCTGTGCTGCCAAGCAAACACTAATACTGTGGTGGCTTTCACTGCTAGTCAAGTTTTTCATTGCCATTAAAGTTGACAATTATCATCCTATATTAACAAAAACTTTCCTGTAATCAAAGAAATCCGCAAATCTTCGTGTATTCAGAGTGGCGTTGGCAGCTCCTACCATTTCTCCCCACTTTGCCTTGTTCTTCTTCCCAAGTGCAAGACGGAACGGGTGGTAAAAGCTTCTGGGAGTCAGCGGCAGAGCTGTGCCTGCCAGAGCAGAGCTGTCACTGCCTTCCCCCAGGTGAGGCACCGGTCTGGAACGCTCGGGAGATAAAGAACTGGAGCAGAGTCATTGCAGAAAAATTCCACTCTGTCATATTTCTCTTTATTACCCTTTCCTCTGCGGCCATGATGGGATTAGTGATATTTCCATTTGTCTATTTTATGTATTTTGTTTTTCCCTTCCTCTGAAAAATGATTACAGAATGAGAAGTTTGTCGGGTCTTGGAGTTCAGCAAGACTCTCTCTGGAATTAATTTCATACTGTAGAGCGTGAGCAGGCATCTAGAAAAACACTATTTGATTAAAGTTTTGTTTTAATATAAGAAAATGGTTATTTTAGCTTGTTGGTGGGTGTAGGACACAGAGCTGTGTGGAAAAGGCAGTATTTTTACTTCTCAAATGCCTGAAGACTTAAAAAACAAAGAAGCAGTAATAACGAGGAAAGCTGAGGAAACAGAAGTTTTGCTACAGCTGGTGATTTTCTAAATGTTAGAAATTCTGCGGCAGAGGAGAAAAACGATGGAAACAAGCACATTGTCCTTGAATAAAACACAACACGAGTTGGATGAGCTGAGATGTGTCAGAGCTTGAGGCCCAGCAGAGCCAGACTCAAACGGGTCTGGCATGAGTCGGCTCTCTTGATTTTATCATCCTCTCTGTAGAGTCTCTCAAGGCCCTGATCTAATTGAAGGGGTTTGTTCCGACACCTGCTGCAATCACAGCTAAATACTTTCCATGTAAAATCAGTGCCAATAGTGAAGGCTGTGCTGTGCTCTCATCTCTACGCTGTCTCTCTAACACTGGTTTCCACTTGTTCCCAGTTGCGGGAGACCCTTCTCCTCCGTGGCTCCTTCCACCTGGAGCATCTTCCTGTAGCTGCCTCAGAGCAATTTTTAGCCCAAAAACTTGTGGTTCTTCCCTGCTCTCCTCTTTCAGCCTTCCTCTTCTCCTGCTCGCTGGTCGTGCAATGGACCAAGGCAGCCACGACGTTCCCTGGCCCAGCAACAAGAGGAGGGATGCCATCAGGTCCGGCTGCTTCCATCGCAGAGTAAACGAAGCAACCCAAAATAGCACTGATATATATTATCACTCTTTCATTGTGTCTCACTGAGGAGCAAAACTAGCGCCTGAGCTGAGACCTAGGACCCCTCCATGGGAAATCAGGTCCCTCCTTTCATGTTCAGGCAGGTTTTTTGGGTCTCTGCTGCAAGGGGCTTATTATCTTGTTTTCCGTAATAGCTGAAATAGGTTTTGAGATCCTCCAGTTGAGGCTCACGTAGTATCTACAGTCGTCTGTCATTCCTGCTTATCATTCCCCTGCCTGGGCTTCAAGTGGGAGAATTGCACTTGAATACAGAGCTCTTGCTTCTAATCAGCTGGAAAGACCACACACGAGTGCTGCGAGGTCTGGGCGTGGGATTATAGGGCTTTACAATTGGCAGGATTGTGGCAGTAGTTCTACAGGGATTAATAGAGCCAATACTTGTAAATTAGGATATTTTTAATTTATGGAGGTAAAACTCCCCTGGGAAAGTGCATTCGCTGTTGTGAGGCTTAGAGGTAATTATAATCTCCTTTTTTGACACTGCACTGTTGGGAATGAATGCCAGCATTTCCATTTGAGGGTTTATTTGATTATTTTTCTCATTTTGCAAAACATTATTACATTAACCCGCCACTCCTGAATCCTTATCCTGCCATGGCATTTATGCATGAGAGGGTCTGTGCTCTGAAAGGAACATCAAACTGAAGAATGCTCCATGATGATGGAAAGGCTCCTGTTTATCCTGTGGGTTTGGAATAAGAGCTTATTTTTGGCTTTAGAAGCAAATGCAACCTAGTTTGGATCCAAAATGTAATCTGATCCTTCATCTACGCATTTCAGGTCTTTATTGAGGGCTGAAAGTACTCAAATAGGGTTCTGGGGGTTGTTTTATGTGTTTCTGTAGGAGTTGCTTTTACAGCACATACATATATACACACAGATAACATGCTTCCAGTGGTGGGGGGAGAGTCACACCTCTCCTGTCTGCCTTGGGGCTTTTCTTCCTTAGATGTGCCAGATATCAGTGACCTGTGTTGGGTGGAACACACAAAAGATGCTTTTCCACCAGTCTGGAAGAGGCCCAGATGATGCTGTCTATACCTCTTTTTTTTTTATTATTTTCTTTTATTTTCCCTTTTCCTTCCAGTCTCTGCACACTGACCTGACTGCTATTCGGTTTCTGGCTTATTCTTCTAGTCCATATGATGCTACGTGGTTTTTTTTGCTTGCTTGCTTTTAATTAAATCTCATCAGTTGAAAAATCCCAAGGAAGAGCTTGCAGATCTTTAATTTGATTTTCATTTTCATTAAGCTAAAGCTTCTATGACAAGTTTCCAAAAGCTTTTGCTAAATGCCCCTTGTTTTCAGGCAGTGCTCTTCTGAACAGTGTCCTATTCCTGCCACTGGGATGTGGGCAGGAAGGGAACAGCCACCTGGTTTTTACGACCCTGCTGACCTCTCTTTGTTATTAAGATCGTGGCAAACAGGGAAAGCGATGAAATACTGTTATGTGGAGTCTGCATAGCATTTTTTTAAACTCCAGTCATCATACATCGTGTTGGCATAAAGAGACAGAGGAAGAAGGTTCTTCATGCAGAGCAAGCAATTCTTCTTGGACCTTATGAAATTAATTATTTTATATCCCATAACTGAAAGTTGTAACTCGGTGTAATTGGCAGGAGCAGTCCCACAGTAACTATCGCGGCCCCGTTATTGTTTCCTCTAGTACTCCACTGTGGGAGTGCTGGAAAAACAGCCTCCCGCTCTGGTGTTTATTGGCAAATGTTTCAATAAATCATGCCAGCTTGTCCAATAAGCTCAACGATAAATAATTTCTTCTCTTGAAATGTCTAGTGTTGCAGGAGGGAGGAGGGATGGAGGCAGGCGGGTGGTGTGGTACCTGTTTAGCTGGGATCGTGGTTTGTATCTTAGGAGAGCGGGAAGGGTTTGGAAAACTTTGTTCTCTTCCCAGTCTGCCAATGCCTCGCCATGTGACTGTAACAGAGCATGGATTTATCTTGTCTTGCCTCCCATATTCTGTTTAAATAACCCATTAATTGCGTCAGGCACTGCTTGCAGCCTCGCTGGAGGAAACTCCTCCTCCAGCAGCACCCATCGCATGGCTCCCGGTTCCCACGCCGTGCTTCTCGCTTCCCAGGGGTTTCTCACCCTCTTGCTGCCGTCAGCTCCAGCAGCTCTAGTGAGAATGACCCTCGTTACCCTCGGTCAGCTTAATGGGCTCTGCTCCACCTCATCCTGGAGGAGTCTGTGGAGCTACGTCAGACCCAGCTGCCGAGGTGCCTCCTCCAGCTGAGCCGAGCCCACGCGGGCTCTGTGCCATGCAAGAGCTGAGTGTTTACCCAGGGGCTGCCGCTGACATTCTGTCTCACAGGCCCTCCGAAGCTGCCTCCCTCTAGCAACTTGATATATTAAGATATTTTTTCCTATCTGCCTCTAATTTCTGCCTATTTATCTCCCAGGTGGAGTCTACAGTGACAAGCTAAGCAGAGCAATGCGTCTGTAGGCGCTCACAGTGCTGCCACCCTGACACGTTCCCGCTCGGTGCTGTCTGAGCTGAGGTTCCAGCATCCTCAGGAAGGAGGGGAGGGAAAATGGAATGTTGCTTAATGTCGGCACTCCATGGTGGGACGGCTAAAAGTGAAGGGAAATGGCAAAGCGAGTGATCACCGATGAATGCGACATCTCCATCCCGCTGCTGCTACTAGAAGGAGCATGAACTCTACAGGTAGTGCTTTCAAGGCAGGATAGCTCCTGTTAAATTAGTCATTTATGGACTATTAAGATATAGTAAATGACCTCAAAGACAAAACCATCCACACTCGTTTTCTGTTTCATATACAGAGTATTTTAGAAAATTTAGGTCAAGAGTCTGCATGACTATCTGGGGCTGGGAGGGCCTGAGGGGCGTTTGGGTGGGGGAGAGGCGTCTTGCAATGGGAATCCCCTGGTTGTCTCCTCTGGTGACAGCGACTGGGGAAAGGAAAGAGCCTCTGGGGATGGTGAGTAAGCGGGTGTGGGCTCGGTCCTGCCTGGACTCCTTCCCAATTTCAGCTATTGCTGATGGCAGGTGAGGGAAGGAGCTCCAGGCTCACGCTGCAGTGGGTATGACACAGTCCTTCTGTAATGATGGACGGGGTATGTAGGTGCTCAGATGTCAGAGGATGAGCAGCACCTGGAGGAGGCTGATGATGGAGCTCAGACCGGCCTGGCAGATGCGTCCGGTGGCGGCAGCCAGCTGCATCCCTGCCGACAGCCATGCTCCCTGCTTTTACAAGGCCAAGGTTGCTGCCCGTTGACAGGAGATGCTGTTTAGGCAGTGGAACTTGGAGCATCCCCAGAGAACGCTACAAAATTGTCTGTGTGGTGATCCATGGAGGGAGGTACTTTAGATGTAGCACACTTGGCCAGCTTTGGATCGGAAGTGTTTATCCTCACCAGAAGCACTGAGCCTGTAGCTCCCTCCTGTCGCTCCCCGCCTGCCGGTATTGAACAAAACTTGGGTTTGAAGCAGAACATCCTGCTCTGGGATTTGTTTGTACTTTGTTAAACCCAGCACCCGGGGATCCTTCCTCCGTTTGCTTTCAAAGACCTAGTTTCACCTTCCCCTTGACTCTGGGATGCCAATTAAGTAGCTTGAAGCAGGGAGGGCTGTGGATGTTATTGATTAGGGCTCTAATTGCTTATCTCTCCATGCTGTCCAAGTGAAATGGGCTGTATGGAGATGCACAGAGCAAAATAGAGCTGTGGCTGCCTGCCACGCTGATTGAAGCCTACATTGTTCCTCAACACAAGGGCTGCAGGGATATTTTGGAGCTATTGTTTCTCAGCGGTGCCGGCTTTGTCTCGCCGCTGTCGTCTCTTCCAACCTCGCTGCTTCCAGCGGGGCCCCAGGTAGAGATGGGCCAAGGGTGCAGGGAAGGGTTGTCCACTGCAGGGACACCCAGTCTGCTGCTGGGAGCACCTCCCAAACAGCCCGTGCTGCGGCAGGGAGGCCACGCAGTGTAAATTAGTTAGTAATTAATTTCCCTGCGGCTCAGAACCAACGCTTGGCATTTTCCAGGCGTCGCAGGACAGCAAGGGGCAAGTTCAGGTATATCTCCAAACACAGACCGGAGCCAGTTTTCTGAAAGTCCCCATCTCAAGAGAAGTTAACTATTTGAGGTATAAGTTTTCAAACTATTAGCTGATCACAGCTTTGTTTACTTGGTACCCCTGAAAAGGAGAGGAAACCTCGCCAGAGACTAAAGCAATTGGTCACGGTAAGACGTGGGCAGAAGAGCCAGGACTTTCAGAAAAACCAGCCCTCTCCCCGTAATTCTGGGTTGTAGCTTGGCTGGGGAGGCTTCGGGCCGTTGACAGCCAGGAGGCATGGAAAAAACAAGGTGAGCTATTTGTTAGTCACTGCAGGAATCTTTGCCCCACTGTGAGCAAGGGGATGACCACAGAGTTGTCTAATTGAGCAGACAAATGTTTACTGATGTTCGCAAAAGGATTTCACATCCATATCTGAAAGAGCTCGAATTGACCTGTGAAGTAAAGAAAAGGCTGAATTCATTCACGGCCCCTGCACAAAACTGAGCAACCTGGCTGTGGACAAGAAGCTTCACGCTGGCGCTCTGCTTGGGGTGAATTTCATTAGAATGGGCTGATAATTGCGTTGTAAAGACAGAATCAAGCAGGGTGAATTTACCTTCAAGGCGTATGAAGGACGAGATCAAACCAACCACAGAACACCACCAGACTTTTCTCTTCGAGGCAAAGTTTGTAGTGTAAACACTGGGAGGGCTTTGTGAACTCAAAACATCAGCCTTGCGGATGTTCCAGGCTGACAAGAGCTATTTTCTGCAAAACAGGAAGGTCTGTTCGGTGTAGGGGATGCGCCTTCATCACCGTAACGTCAGGGCATCTTTCAGGGGTACAGCTGGACCTGCAGCTCCTCAAGTGCTTCTCTTCTCCAGGGGAAGGTTGGGTGCAATCAGTGGAGTATGTTTTCACATGGTTTGGGGTGTTTTCTGGAAATGCCCCACAGCTTTGTGTCAGAGAGAGGGGTCTAACTTGCTGATGGTGATCCTCCTTAGGGGATTCTTCATGGATCCTTGGTGGGAACCAACAAGTACCTTGGAGGTAAAAGCGGATACCTTCAAGGTGGCTGTGAGAAGCAGTGCAGGTACAGGAGGACTGAAGACAGTAAAACCGTTTTTAGGTAAATTCTTGGTTTTCAGATCAGGTCTGCATATTTATACCCTATCTACGTGCACACTTAATCCCCAGTTGCAGTGGGACGTGAGCATCGCCCGTTACTGCGAGCTCCGTCGCTGTGCAATTTCCCATTGTTAATGCAGCTCAGCCCCTCGTTTCTGTTCCAGTCAAATCATCCCAGTTGTCTTCTCCGAGGTCGTCGTGCTGCCTTAAAATACCCCCTAACCCTGTGTTCGCAAAGCTTGTGAATAAAGAGCTCTCTCGCAGGAGCTGCCGAGCCAAGTTGCCACGGCCAAGTGAGCATGGACCTGAAGGGGCATTTCCATCCCTTGATGAGCTGCCAGTGCTGCTGCTCCCAGCACAAACATGCCTGGCTTCAGACACATACAGATGTGTAGGCTGACTTTATGTACTCTTCATATCTAGATAATCCTTAGAAAGCCCCACTCAGGCTTACAACAAGATAAATAAGTTTGCAGCACGCAAAAAAAAAAAAAAAAAGAAAGAAACTTGTTTATTCTTGTGAAGTAGACAAAAGCTGGAAACTTAGCAATAGCAAGCATGTTTCTGAGATTTTTGTGTGTCACAACTTCTTACGTGTGTATTTCCTAGAAAAATTGACATTGGTTGTAAAAGCCTCTGTCAGTATAAATGCCATATCAGTCGGAAATGTTTTTCTTAATTTTTCATTTGTAGCCATTGTGTGGTGTGATGTTCCTTAGGCTGTCATCAGACACGCCAGAGCTCTGGGGGGATGTGACCTGGCTCCCCTCAGCCCAGCATAAGGCTTAGGCAGTGCCAAGAGGTGAATTTCTCTGGCGTTTCTGGTGTTGAGTTTCGGCTTTAGCCCCCTCTCTTCCAGACCTGAGGGATGCTTCTACCCCCTGAATTCTTCCTGGCATCCTTTTCCTTACCTGGGTACCCCGTCGGCAGCTTCCTGTAACCTGGATGAGCAGAGCAGATTGTCCATCTGCCACCCCGATGCCGCACTGATAGATGTAGGTATGGAAATATTTCTTCGTGGTAGCAACGTAGGAACTATAATAAAAAGCTAGGACTGAGGTCCTATATTGTAATATATTATAATGTTGTATTAAAATGTTAATATGTAAATGTTATATTAAAAGCAAACAAAAAACAACAAGAAAAGCTCCAAGGGATGCTTCCTTGGATGAATTAAAAAGCAGATAGTACTGAGCCAGCAGCTAGAGGAGCAAAATAGGCAAACAAATCACTTTGCATCTTCTGTTTAAGTTTGTTCCAGCACAAATGTCACCCTTTTTTTGGGTGACGGTGCTGTTAGGGTGCATGCTCTGGATGCCGAGCTGTGTCCCAGGAGTCGCTCATCATCTTGGGCTCTTCCCAGATGGGGCACTGGTTTCCAAATGCTGGCGGTGAGCTCCAGCTGCTCTTTCCTGTGCTCTGCTTCATGTTTCTGAGCAAAGCTACGCAGAAAAATCAGCAGGAGTTGCATTCGATAAATACAGTGGCCGGTCCTTCTCAAAGAGAGGAGAGCTGTGGGGCTGGGGTGGCCCGGCGTGGGCACTGCCTCTCTCCTGCCTATTTAGGCAAGGGGGAGGAACGGAAGAGGTGAGGAACGGCTGCCTCATTCATAGCATCATGGAATCACAGAATGGTTTGGGTTGGAAAAGACCTTAAAGCCCATCCAGTGCCACCCCCTGCCCTGGGCAGGGACACCTCCCACCAGACCAGGTTGCTCCAAGCCCCCGTCCAACCTGGCCTTGAACCCCTCCAGGGATGGGGCAGCCACAGCTTCTCTGGGCAACCTGGGCCAGGCTCTCACCACCCTCACGGCAAAGAATTTCTTCCTGAGATCTCATCTCAATCTCCCTTCTTTCAGTTTGAAGCCATCACCCCTCATCCTGTCACGACATGCGCTTGTATAAAGTCCCTCTCCTGCTTTCTTGTAGGCCCCCTTCAGATACCGGAAGGCTGCTATAGGGTCTCCCTTACATATATATATATATATATATAAGGTCTCTCCTTATTCAGGAGCCGCTGTTTCATAGAGGTGCAAGCACTGATCTTAGAGAGAGGGAGAGCAAAGCTTGGAATTGGAGAAAAAGGGGCTGGATGGCAGTAATAGAAAAAACTTCCTGCCTTTTTTATAAGCAAGCAAAATCTGGAGTGACAGAGGTGGCTCATCTCTGCAGAGCTGCCTCGCTGACGATAAACACGTTGAAGTGTCAGTGTGGGGAGCAGCAGTTTGTGTTCTTGAATCTCTCTGAGAAGTAACAATACGTCGTGCTTCGTACGTGTTCAAAAGAAAACCATTATTCTTCTGAAGATCTTGTCCCACTTTGCAAAGCCTCTTTATTCCTGTTTTTTCTGAGTCACAGAGCGAGAGGGGAGGTCAGGCCATCCGGACTCGTGCTGCAGAGAATCCGGAGAGCATCCCTGGCCAGCCTTACCCAGTGGTGTGCGTTTGTGTTTGAATTTGCTGTAATAAATCCCCTGATGATGTCCCATCAGTGAAGTGAACGGACCGGACCCGTCATTAGGTTAAAAATAGCTATTCTCAGTCACAAAGTCTGTGTTACCTGGGAGTAAATTGGGTCCTGGCCCTTCCCTAGCACCTTCTGTTGCTGCCTGCGAGGCTGGAAGGAGCAGCCCCTTTTTGCATCTCCGCTGGCCCAGCAAAACTTCACGTCTCACCCGGGAGAGCGTGATGGGTGTCGCGGCGGGAGGAAGGCACCGGTTCCCACGGCAGGCTGAGGGCAGAGCAGCAGCTCGGAGCAGGCTCCCAGCTTGGTTTTTGCCAGGCTGTGCCCATCCCGAGCTGTGTCTGCAGCACCTCGAGCCTGGCTGTGCCTTTGAGGTGGTTTTTCCCCTCTGCTGGGAGACTGCTGTAAAGGTACACTTTATCCCGTGCAGCTGCTGGCGTATGCGCACGCATGCAGCAGGCATTCGCTGGAACTGGCAAGCTGGAAAAATAACAGTGTCCTCGGGGAAAATATATACTCCCTTGTTGGTACCTTCCTTCCCTCTGCTGGCAGTTTCTCTGCACATATCACAGCTTTCAGCCTGCTGCCCCTGAGAGCCAGAGAGAGAGATAAAACATTCTCCTCACAGCGATGTTATTTTTCTTTCAAAGTCCTCTCGCGCTTTCATATATGGTTGTTGATATCGAGAGCTATAGATGTCACAGATCTGGATATATGGATAGAGACGTACAGCTGAGTGTGACAGCTGGGCGTCTGACTCTTTTCCATTTCAAAATCTGATCCCTCTTCTCTGCCATCAGTGTGATTTCATGCCCCTTCTGGCTCCTTTTTCAGTGGGGCTGGGAGCTGTGTGGAATTTGAGGCTCCATTTCCAATGAGCTTGTCAGGTCTCAGCCCGCAGCAGTGAACTCATTAGCAAAAATCAACACTGCTGAGCATCCCTTGATTACAGAAGATGTCAGCACGCAGTGTGTCTTGGGGACTGAGCTGCCCTTCTCTCTGCAAAGGCTCTTCTCCTCGGCCATGCGGGGCCCTATGATGGGTTTATCAGGCTGATTTGGACCCCGCTGCTGACACCGCACGGCACTGGGAATTGCACCCTGTCGTGCAGCGGGGAGAGACCCCACTGGGATCCAGCCCGGCTCCTGAACAATCCTCTTACCCAGAAAGCAGCTCAACACCCAGCTCTTGCACTAGTGTGAGTCAGGAGCGATGGGGTTTAATTCGATTGCCGTGACTGTATTTTCGTGCTTGGTGCAATCAGAAATAACAGCACCGAACTCATCAGGAGGGGTTCTCAGCGTGGCACGAGGCAGGGCGGGCACGGCAGAGCGGGTCCACGGGCTGGATCCGTGGCTGACGACAGGGGTGGTCTGGCCCCTCTGGACCGTGCTGTGGCTCTCCCTGCAGCACCATCATCGCTTCCAGAGCATTTCCTGCTGCAAGGCTGAAGAAGCAGAATTACGGCACATACAGCTGGAGCTGATGAGGCTCAGCACCCCCTCGTCTTGTTTCATGTTTAATTAGCTGGCGTGGGAAGGATGGATTGGATAGAACAAGGAAGCAAGAGGGAGAAGGAAGGTTAATCTATCCTCTAGCCTTGCTATTCCTTCTTTCTTGTGATCTTGTGAAGCAAGGAGATGATGTGTCCTTTGAAGTGCAAACTACTCCCTATCCTTCTCCCCGAAGTGGTCTCGCTCCTCCTCCTCCTTCTCCTCCTTCTCCCAGCTTTGGTCCAGCTGCTTTCTGCAAAGCGCTGCTGATGGCAGAGGTGCTGGAGCCGTCCCCACAGGGGTGGGGCTGAGAAACAGGATTTTAGGACTGGCTTTTCCGAGCACCCTCAAAGCCGTGAGCCTGTTGAGACAGTCCTGAAATATTGGGGTGCTGCCCAGATTTAGTGTTAAGGGTTCGGGGTGACTGATGCAGGAGGAAGGGTTTGGGCAGGGGCTGTGGGAAGGTGCGGGACAGCGAGCGGGGACGGCAGCAGGACACCGTGCACGCGGTGCTGGGACACCCCGGTGTTACCTGGGGTCTCACCGGGACCTCAGGACTCACAACCACCCGTGCAATACCCAGAGCTGGGGTTTGTAAGGAGAGTGAGCTGGGCTTCCTCCTCCAGGGGCCTCCAATAGCTCTCTTCAATTTTTCAGTAAACTCCTTCAGAACAACAACTTGGGGATATCGGGAACAGGAGGAGAGGGCTGTCACGGCACGGCGTAACGAACAGCCCTTTCCCCAGGACCCGTGTTCTCCCCAAGTCATAGTAATTGAATTGTTTTAATATTAATATCTTCTCTGGAGCTCTGCTGATGGGAGGGAGGGAGAGATGTTTCTTCCAAAATAGTCTTAAGCTAATGCAGAAAGTATGAATAAATCTCTCAGAGATTATAGCCCCTGGAAAGCTCCTGTGAATATCAGAAAGACATCCTTACTGCTATGGGAGGTTTGACTGAATTACAAATTTGAGGCAACTCCAAAGCAAAACTGATTAAGTCTTTTCTTTTTCACTCTCTTGTAGCTTTTTAAAGCGCTAAAGCTTTTTAATAATTAGAAATCCCCCCGTCCTGTTTCTAAGTAGTTCTAATTGGCATCGCCCTGTCTGTAAGTAGTTCTGATTGGCATTGTGTCCACATAGATGGTTACACACCACAGCAGAAATCTTACCAAGCACAGGCCCGTTATGAGGAGCATTATCACTCGTTATCTCCGAGGGAGACCCCCGTTCATGGCATGGAGGGATCACCCTGGGGTTTGGAGAAGGCAGTGGGAGAGTGAGACGACGTCCAAGAGGTGAGCCCGGGGGCGCTGCCGAGGGTGATGGCCGCAGCGTGAAACGGGGATTGGGCTCCAGCTCAGCCCCGCGATGCAGGGAACTGGGAACGGCCTCTTACGTAGCTCAAAAAACAGGGTTTTTCTTGGCCGGTGTGGAAATAGCAAAGCCTCCTATCCCCAGGCCCAAAGCACTTGCTGGGGGGCAGAGGAGGGTCCTGCCCGGTGGGGATGGCTCGGCTATTCCCGTGGGATGAGCCTGAGCCGTACCCGCGCCCACGGCGACTGCCGTGTTTGATTAACATTGTCACGGCACTGCCGGTATCTAACTCATTGCTTTGTAAAACATTGTCGGTGTAAAGACACTATAGAAATCACCTTATTCAGTTCTCTTCTATTATACCAGAGATTAAAAAAAAAAAAAAAAAAGGAAAAGAAAAAGAAAAGGCATTTTACCACAGAAGCTTCACATCTCTTGCAGGGCTGTCTATACAAAGAAGACAGCTGTGGTCTTTACCAGCCCTTGACAAGTGATTTTTCCAACAATCAGATGGGAGAACATGCTCTGTTAGGCTTATAATTGATAATATACCACTGTTGAAATATGCCTGTCAGTTCTGCAGGTAGATAAAATTATATCATTGATATTTCATAACAGTTTTCACAGGCAGCATCTGAAACCACGTCCTCCCCCGGCAGATAAAAGGTTAGATGGGGAGATGTGTCAGCGGGATCCGGCCTTCTCCGCAGCGTGGGAGAGGGGAGAGGGGAGAGGATCCCGCTGCAGCCCCGATCCCGGCTGGGCTCCGCGCGTGCGGAGATCACAGGCGCCTTTGAAGCCTTTCCCAGGGCCCGGCAGAGACGCTCCAGCTGGGTACGAAAATGTCTGTATCACAGAGGGGTTAAAATAATGAATAGGGAAATTCAAACGATCTAACCCAAGTCATCACGCCGACTTTTTAAGCGGAGGAGGCAATTAACTGTTGGACACTTCAGAAAGCGCTGCGATTGATCCCTCCCGCCCCGGGGAGGTTCTGAAGATGAGCACGGGCTTTTGGGGAAGGTGTTGTAGTGAACATCCAGGCTGCCGAGCGCGGGGCAGGATGGACCTCGATTCAAAGGGGGGACAAGCCCAGCCAGAGGTGTCAGAGGGTCCTTTGTGGCTCTGCCCATCCCACAACCAGTGTGGTTAAACCCACCAGCAGAACCCAGCAAAGCTCTTCAGCAGCACTGGGGTGGCTGGTGTACAGTTGGGGTGAGGGGCTCTGGCTGCCTTTGAGGTTTCAGGGCTCAAAAAGTGCTCCCTTAAGAGCTAGGTGTGACAGAGCCCCACAACATCCAGAAATCCAAGAAATCCAACAGCTTTTTGGATCTCTTTCTAGAAAGCATTTGCTGAAAAGACCTAGAGCTGAGGCAGGGAGGGAGCCCCAGGACTCACCACCACCACCACTTTGCTTTGCCTTCTCTGTCCCACCGCCAGCTTGGTGTCTGCCCAGTGTCAGGAGTGACGCTGAACTGGGTTATGAGAACGATGCGTTCCCAGCTGTGGTGTCCAGGATCCTACAAGATGGTGCCTCTCCTGGGTTGCACGGGAAGGTCCTCTCCTTGTCCAGACCGTGGGCGCATTTGCAGAACCACACCAGTACTGGTGCTAGAGAGAGAAAACGGGTTTTACAGAGCAGAGACTGGAAACAGCTTATGTTATGGGGGAGATGGAGAAGGGGGCTCCAGGGGTTATCAGCAGGACTTTGTTGCGTCAGTTTGAGGAGATGTTGCTCTGGATCTGGAGTTTGTAGGCAGGGAGGGGAGACGGTCTGGTGTGTGCGTGGATTCAGTGTCCTGCAGAGTTAACATGAGAAAAACTAAAAAAAAAATCGAATAAGGAAAAAAGTGATTGTGGAAGCAAAAGGAATAAATTCCTTTTTGCTGCTGACCAGGTGGAGAGCAGCCGGTGAGCCCCAAGGTGGGGACCTGGCAGGGCTCACGGCTCCTCTTTGCCAGCCTTGGCTCGGGGGAAGGACACAGCGGCCTCTGCTTTCTCTGTCCTCCCTTCTCTCTCTTCCCTTCTTTCTTCCTTGGCACAGAACTCGAATCAATTGACTGCAAGAGCAGTTACGTGACATTTCTGACACCTCTTTTCTCTGTCCCATGAATCGTGCCCCACTCGGGTGGGTGCTGAGCTCCACCAGCCCCTCTGAGCCCAGGGAATCGGCTGCCAGGGCGGTTTGGAGGGAGGGTTCTTCACCCCCCCCTTCACCCAGTTAAGCCCCCAATTAGCACCTTGCACCGAGACGCCGGGACCTGCCTGTGCTGTGACTTCTTCCCATTCGTTAGTGTTATTGACTAACATTTGGAATCAAATTAAAGGCGTGTAGCTAATGGCGAGCTCTGAATTCTCTTCAGGGTTGGCTGCACTGAGTGAAATTAAAGTTCCCGACATCCCCATTCCCCTTCCCCCCTTACTAATTAGCCCTCCCCGACTCTTAGAGACTGACATTTAAGATGAACTCAGCTAAAATGAGTATTTTTGTAACCAGGGGTTTCAGTGCTGGTAATAGGAACACAGAGGTGAAAAAAACCCTGGTGTGGAGGGCAGCCGGGGCGATGGGATGGAGAAGCCACAGTGATGGGGTGGATGGAGAAGCCGGTTGTCCTCAGTCCCCCCGCGTGTGGGCAGCGCTGGCTGTGGCAGGACAAGCCCTGTGGCCACCCAGCCCTGACGGCAGCGCCTGGGAAGGGGCCGTGAAGGTCCCTTGAATTGATTCATTAAGGGGATTTTAATTTTTTTTTCACGACTCCCTGACGAAGGTCCCTTCGTGAGAGATTTCTCCCTTCGAGACACAAAGGCCAGTAAATTCTGGGCTAAGTCTGCAAATCCACCGCTGACGTTTGTGACTTAACTTACTCTGCGGAGTAAAACGCCGAGCATAAAGACAGGAGTTTTAGCAGCGCTGTGTGACCAGGCTGCCAGGCTCTTAAACCTCAATTTCCTGGCTTTTGATGGGTTTAAATCGGGACGGGCCTAATAATAATGATAGTTGGTACTTATATGCCACTTTATCTTAAAAGCACTGTACAAACATTAATTAATTATAGACACAGACAGTGTCTGCGAATGTATAGCGGCAGATGCACCCGGCTTCAGAGCCACGCACAGCTTTTAGCCAGGATTCTCGCAGCATGCGAAAGCACAAATGACATCTGCTGCAGCCCCTCTGCGGGCTCCGGGCTGGTGGTACCCTCTGGTGGTGGCCGCTACAAGGAGGTGACCCCAAAAGGTGGTTAAAGAGACAACCCGTGTCTGTCTTGTAAAGGAACCACCGGCACAGCGGGACCGCAGCTCGGGCGAGTGCCCCGCCGGGAGCTGGGGTACAGGCTTTCTTCACACCACTTTATTGACGTCTCCCCGGTTAAAAGGAAGCTGGTGGAAGGTCCTGCTGCCGTGTACCAGGTGCTATGATTCTACGGTATCTTCCTGCATCTCAGTCCTGGACCAGTAAAAGGTCTGGACCTGCTTCCTATTCCTGGGTAGAGGTGATGAGCTTTGGGGGTTAGCTCCTGGTTTGGGGCCGTTTGCTGTGGCTGGGCAAGTCAGAGAAGGAGTAACTGAGTCCCGCCGGGATTATTAGTCTCCTTGTGGTCATAGGTGTTGCTCTTTTGGGGGATGCTGTGGTCCTTTAAATTTGCAGGCGACGCAGAGATTAAAAACTACTTCTCCAAATTAAAACAAGCACCCCAATACTGCTCGGAAGCTTGCTGTTGGCAGTTAGAAGCTGTGGCTGCACCAAGCCCTCCTCTCCAGACAGACTGGGATGCGATGGTGTGCGCTGGGGATGCTCCCTGCCGGGGAGGGAGGGATGGAGGGAGGGCAGCAGCAGCCATGTAGGGAGGCAGGCTCTGTCTTCACAACCTTTCCCCATCTCTGACCACATGCTGGACATGCAAAAGATCCCGGTTTCCTTGGAAACAGGTTCTTTCTGCATGTGCTGCAGTGAGTCGGGAAAGTTTGCCTTCATCAAACCCCCATGGTGAAGAGAATAAGCTCCAGAGATGCTGTCCTGGGGACGGCAGCCTGATTGCTGCTGCTTTCCTTATTTACATCCCTGTAAGAAAAGGAAAAGGAAAATGAAAATCTCCCTCCTGCCCCTTGCAGAGGAGATCTCTCCTGATTCCTTGCGAGCCTTGTGGGTGTCTGAGGGCAGAGAAAATCGCTTCAACCGCAGACACATCGCTGAGCACCCCAAAACCGCGTATGCCCTCTGCAAAGCTGGGGCTACAAAAGTTGCTCCCCCGGGCGGTGGCAAACTGTGGGCAGCTCAGCGTCACCTCGCTTCCTTCCTCTTCATTCGCTTTCTAGTAAATTTAGCATCGAGTCAGGCTTTGAGACAAGAGACCCAGAGGCTCTGGAAAGGCTGTGTCCGTGGGACCCTGTCGCCAGCCTGGCCCTGATGAGGTTGCAGGCAGAGGCTGCTGCCGGCTCGGAGAGCAGGAGCGGGGACAGCCCGGTGACACCGCACCGGTGGGTTCTCCTTCGCTTCACCTGGGAATCAGGGAAGTTGTTTCTTTTCCAAGGACAGAGCTGCAAACACAGACACCCCGGGGAAATCACAGCAGAGACCCGGGGACGTGCGCTGGGCCAACTTTCTTCTGGCTGAATCATCTCTGAGTCTGTCCGGAGGGGAGGTGGGGCAGGGGAGCGGGTGTCCCGTGGGTCTGCCGCCTGGATGTCTGTGCCGGCCGTGTCAGAACAGCTCAGCACAAGGGGCTTCTTGGAAGGTGCATCACAGATGGGTGACAGCACGCAGCAGGTTTGCATTTTCCTCCCTCTTCGCCAGGTTTGCCCCCAGTCCCTGCACCGACCCGCCCGGGACACGGCCGGGGACACCCCGGGGTGGTGCTGGGGCGATGCTCCGTGTGTCCGAGGAGCTGGTCACTGGGAAGGGACCGTGGGAATGGGAAAGCACAGGGACAGTCCAGTGCGGACAGTGAGGCTGGAGGCGAAAGCGAAGCCCAGCGCCTGGGAGCGGGTGTGGGGGTGTCTAACCCAGCGTATGTGAGCGCTCCAGGCCTGCGGTTTAGAGAAACCTCATACATATTTTAACTCTGGGAGGATGAAAGGAAAACAAACAAATATAGGTTTGGGCCTTTGGGGCGTCGCTGTGATCATCTCTTTAGTGAAACAGTCGCGTCGCTGGTACTTGGCTCCGCGGCGTGGGGGGGACGTAGCTGCAGCGTGGGGGGACGTGGCTGATTCAGGCAGAACCCAGGGTCCTGGGGCGACGTGGGGCCTGAGCATCCCCCCCAGCTGCAGGCAGGGCTGGAAGAAGCTGTGACGAGGCAGCTGTTAATAAGAGGTGATTTATAGCAGAGACACACCCGAAAAAGCCACACTCCAAACCCATTTCATTCATTTTCTGCCAAGTATTTCCATCCAAATTGATTTTGGAGAGAGGGAAAACCAAGAAAAAAGGTCAAACGTTTCTAATGAGGGTTTGTTCCCCCATTATTCAACCAGGATTTGCCAAACTAAACCAGGGATCAAAGCCTTGAGTTTTGATCCGGAAAGGGTGGGCCAATGTCATGAACATTTTTGCCATCCTCCTGTGCTTGTTTTGACTGCCACCACCTCTAAAGTCTTGTTTGAATTTGAGAGTGAAATTTAATTTGATTATTTTTACAGCTAGAAAGCAATGAAGAATGAATAAATACTCTTTGCTGAACATTTCATTTGAAAAATACACTAAAAACCACTGAATTAATGATTCAGTGATTGAGGCTGTGAATTTTGGTTAATCGTTTTAAAAGCTACGCTGATGGAATTTCGCGAGCTGAGGAATATCATAAAATGTTTCAGTTGTTTTGCTGTCGTAATTATGCAAGACAGGGAGGGTACAGATGCAGTTGTTCTGGTACACGGGCGCCGCCAGGCTGGTACGAATGGCTCTGGTTGCCCAGCCGGGCCAGCGCTGGCCCCTGGGTGCCACCCCCCCCCCCCCACGGCTGATGGGGTTTTGGTGGAGCTGTCGCCGTTTTGACCAGGGGAGGTGGTTTAGATGCCAGCAAGCGTTTGCACATTAATGCCAGGCATTAATTACCTGGATCTGTTTGGGACCCGCTCACCGCGACTCCTCTCTAAATATTGTGAGAAAATTCAACACCCACGAAAATCTCTCGGTTCTTGGAAATTCCGACCTGGTTCACCCGGAGTGGCTGTGGGTTTGCCCAAGTCGCTGGCAGCCCTTCCAACCATCGCCTCAGGTCGCTGCCTGCCTGCTGCTCCTGGGCGTCTTTTGAAGAGAATCCACTCCCTTTTTTGAGCAAATACGGATGCAGTTCATGGAACCCGTGCTCAGCCTTTGGTTTCAGTCTAAATCCCAGGAGAGATCAGCATTTTGCTTTAAAATCTTTGAGCAGCTCAAACGGAGGGACGGATAAAGAGAAATGTTTGCACAATCTCTTTGCAAATCAAATCTTTAACGCCGTGCGTTGCTGTGGAGAGGCGGAAAGGAAAGATAATCCCAGATTTTGCCTCTGAGCTCGCAAGGCAAAGCTGTCCTTCGTTGTAAAATCAGTGGGAGTTTGTCCTGATGCGGAGCCGGAGGATCTAGAGTCCAGAGACATCAAAACAAATTACACCGCGATCTTTTCCTCAGCCCGACGCCGGGAGGTTTCGCCTCGTGCCGGGCGCACGCAGAGTGTGAGCGTTTTGACATGTTCTCCTAATCCTGGGATTTATAAAGCGCTTAGCGACACACACAGAAGTGATTCATTACTGCAGCACCACGTTACGTGTGGCCTCGTCTGCAGAGCGGGGAGAGGGGCCGGTCACAGCCCCTCACCCCCAACCCCCCAGCGCTGACGCTCGGGCAAAACCACCTCTTTCCGTGGTTGTTCTGGGGGCTGCTCTGGGTATTGCCCGATGGCAGAAGCTCCAGGGCCATCGGTGCCTCCGTCGCATCTCCTGCACTATGGAAAAGGGAAGAAGATGCCAAGGAGAAACCCTGGGGTCCCAGCCTCATCCCTGGCACCCGGGTCCCCAGCGCCGCCTGGAAGCCAGGGCAGCGTTTCCCGTTTTCCTCTTTGCAAAACTCCTGATGCCTCAACATCTTGAAATTCCCAAAACGTCTGTAAATTTGAAATACCGGCCCCTTCCTAACACTTAAAAAAGCTGCTGTCTTGCGCTGCAGGCTGATTCCACAGGTAGTGAATAAATTCTGGGGTTTTATGGGTTTTGGGCTGAGGTTTAGCGGCACGGAGGCGCCGCTCAGTATCTTTAGGACCTTAAATGCCTCCGCAAAGCTGGTGTTTGGTAGCCAGCCAGGGAGCTTCACCCAGCAGGTGGCTTGTAGCCAGCCCATGGTGCAGGGAACCAGCGTAACGCGTGCTCATTATCTCTGCCTCGCTCAGAAAGGATATTGTGATTTTAATAACTTCTTGGATCCATTTTTTCCCTGGTAGCTCTTGTTGCCTTGGATACAGGCTCTGGAGAGGCTCAGCCCTGCTAAAGATGGTAGATCATTTAAATGGAATAGAAGATGAGGTTCGGATTTGCAAACTGCTTTAGCTCTCGTGGAGAGCTGGCTGGGAGCGCTCCAGCAAAGCTGAGCTTCCTTGGGACGCGCCAGTTTGTGAGGAAGGGCGTTGTTCACGGGAACGTGGCACCAGAACTTCTTTTGGGGATGGTTGCCAAGGCTGGATGTAGTGTCGGATGTGTCTGTGTGACAGCACCAGTCTGGAAAAAAACACAGCTCCCAGGGTCTGGCAAGTGGCATTGCACCAGTTTCCAGGGCGCTCCAGACCAGGAGCAGAGCTGGACCTTGGACCTTGGCACGGGGCTTCAAGGACCCCACTCTGCTGCCATCCTCTTCCTCCTTAACCACGGCCTTCCCTCTGGACTTCCCAAGGTCCCACAGGACCTGAAGGGCGAGTTGAAGGCCATCACCTCCATCACATTTTTCAGCGTGTGTCCGTGGCTGTGTCCGTTTCTCCTGGGTGCTTTGATTCCAAGTGTGATTCCCATTTCTAGCACCCCCTTATTCACTTTTTCCCAGCCCTCTTACACACGCAGCTGATCTGCAGATACGCCACGCGAATCGGAGAAATTCTCATTTCATGCCGAGAGGTTACCCACCCCTAAAGGTCACCAAAGCTATTAAAGAAAAACCCTCGTGCCCAGGGCTTTGGACACCTAATTTGGCTTGCTTTGGTCAAATTTCACGCTGCTGTAGTTTTTGATTTATGCACTTTGAAAGTCTTTTGCTACGCTGGAGAAAGCCCGCTCACGGTGCCTGTTGTAATCAAATAGCTCTAGCTTTTCTGAGACGCCTCTTCTGCTTTTAATGACTCTGGGGTGTCCGGGCCCATCCTGATGGTAAACAAACTAAATGAATTGCTTTTGCTTCCTGGTCCTCATCATAAACAGATTTGGATATGACAGCTGCCTGACAAATCATTAGGATCATTTGATCACTGTCAGACTAAATCAGCCTGACTTGAGACAATGCACTGAACCTCAATTTGCTGCTGGGGTTAGCGAGTGCAAGATGCTAATGACACTCCGCTCTTGGAAATTATTTCTTAATTGCTTTGTAGTAGCTGGCGGAGATCGTAGCCTCGCTGTGCTGGGCGACACGGCACGGCGGAGCCGGTAGAGGCACGGCACAGCCAGAGACACCCAGCACCCAGCCAGGCCAGGAGAGACGAGTTGGTGGGGAGGTAACTTGGGATCCTCAGCTCTTTTCCCGTGAGCGCGGAGCCAGGGAAGTCCTGCCATCGCATCCCAGCTGGTTTTCCCGGTTTCTGCCCATGGATGCCCCTGTGCTGGATGGAGTTCCTCACCTCCATCCGTGCCAGCCCTGCCTCCAGCCCGCAGCCCGTGGGAAGGGCTCCCCGGAGGCCTCGGGAGTTTTCACCCTTCGTGCTGCCTTGGGGAGAGGGCAGCAGGGGCCCAGGAGAGGAAGGAGGAATCATTTAGGAAGTAGGAGCAGAACAAAGAAGAAAAAAGCCATCTTTTCTCTTTGCTCGAAAAGAAATCTCAGCCTTCCTGGAGAGAAGAAAAGAAGGGGAGGGAGGTAGATGCGCCACACAAAGAGAAGAAAATGTGCTGAGAAACCACAAGGCGTTTAAAAGCTCACAGAGGAAACCAAACCCACTTTGATATCCCCTCTCATTGGAAGCGTTTGAGGACAGAATAATGCTGCCATGATTTATCACACAAAGGGATGAGAAAGCGAGTGGATCCGAGAGCTCCTTTGGGGTTCTTAGGACAAAAAAATGCTTTGTATTAAATTACAGTGTATAAGCAAAAAACCTTAATAAAGTGTCTATTTGCAGGCGTGTTTTTGTTGAGCAGCGATGCCTGTGCCCTTCCAGGAACAGGGAACTGTGAAAGCAACAGCCGTGGTGCAGGAGAGGAGCCCCCTTCCTCGGCGTGGAAGGACATTTCTGCATCTCTCATCCCTTGTTACTCTCCCCTGAGCCCGATGCTGCTGGGGGTCGCTCCCACAAAGGGCCACAGCGCTGTCTTCAGCCTTTGGGAAAGGGCTGGGTTTGGCAGTCGTCGGGCCAAGGGGAAACTGAGGCACGATCGGGCAATTGTGAGGGGTCTGGAGAACAAGTCGTATGAGGAGAGGCTGAGGGAACTGGGCATGTTTAGTTTGGAGAAGAGGAGGCTGAGGGGAGACCTCATTGCCCTCTACAACTCCCTGAAAGGAGGGTGTAGAGAGGTGGGTGTTGGCCTCTTCTCCCAAGGGAATAATGACAGGACCAGGGGAAATGATCTAAAGTTGGGGCAGGGGAGGTTTAGATTAGATATTAGGAAGAATGACTTTACTGAGAGAGTGGTCAGGCCCTGGAACAGCCTGCCCAGGGAGGTGGTGGAGTCGCCATCCCTGGAGGGATTTAAGAAACGTGTAGACGTGGCACTTCAGGGCATGCTCTAGTGCCCGAGATTGTTGGGTTTTTGTGTGTGTGTGTGTGTATGTTTGGACTCTGTGATCTCAGAGGTCCTTTCCAACCATGAAGATTCTGTGATTCTGTGAATTTTCCCGCGCCAGAAGCCTGTGAGCACAGCATAACCCATTATTCCAGGCCAGAGCTGCTCGCCTCAAAGCATTGTCTGTGCCTTAATTTCATCTCTCCTCCTGTTTGTCCAACAGTTCCGCTCGATAGCCTTTATTTTTATGCTTGTTTAAGTTAATTTTATAATTAGCGGAGAAAAGAGGCGTTTTGGCTGGGTGGTCATTCATGGCTGGGTCCAATGGGGGCGGCTGTAGATGGTGGCTGGTGCCCGAGTGCTGAGCAGATGCAGCAGAGCCCGTGTCGAGCTGGTCGGGTCTGTTCGAGGGAGAATGCTCCGTGCCAACTGGTAAATTTGCAGAGAGGCAGATCGGTCCCGCTTCTTCCCCAAATACTGAGTGGATGTGACCCGAGTCCTTCACGGGAGGAGAAAAAAAACTCAGCGAACTATTTTTTCCTTAAGTGTTCATCCAGATATATGGTGCAGCAGTTACCGCTGAACGAATGAAATATGGAGCTGCATCAAAATCAACTTTTTTAACAGGGAAATGTTTATTATATACTGTGCTTTTTTTTTTTCCATCTGCTGGAAAAAAAAAAATGTTCGAAATGAACATTTTTTAAACTGATGAAAAAATCAATGTTACAAAAATAAATGCTTAATTTTTCATTTAACATGTCCTCATTTTTTAACTTCCAGATTACATTTTCAATAATTTGACTTTTCTGTCTGTCATAAACAAACTCTATCAGGCTGTCTCTCTGGCTGGGAAGCCCGTGTTGGTATCTGTCTCTCTCTGTGCTTGGGAGGGTTGTAGCAGCTCCAGAGCAGGGTATAGCCAAGCTCTGCCAGGAGACAGAGAATGAGAAAACCTCAGTCCACGACTGTTGGAGCCTTGTGTCTTCTCCCCGTAAGGGAAGCAGCTTTTTATATGTACCACCCCTGAATTTCCACCTGGGACACATTTTGTGTCTCTGTCTGAAGGTGGGAAAGGGAAGGAGAACACAGAATCATAGAATGGTTTGGGTTGGAAGGGACCTTAAAGATCATCCAGTCCCACCCCCTGCCCTGGGCAGGGACACCTCCCACCAGAGCAGGTTGCTCCAAGCCCCCTCCAACCTGGCCTTGAACCCCTCCAGGGATGGGGCAGCCACAATCTTTGAGATCCTCAAAGACATGTTGAATTTTAGGTTATTCCAAATCTGGCTGAAACTGTGGAAAACTGAATCACGGGAGAAGACGGTTATGGATCAAACGAACACAGAAAGTGAGGGAAGGTTTGGAATAAGCCTTTTAATAAGCCCGAGGACTAGAAGGGGGACGGCTCAGCAGCCCCCTTGAAGTCCAGCTGATCCCATGGAACCCTCTCCAAAGTAATTACAGGGGAAGGCGCAGAGGCAGAGGCCAATTTGCATTTTTAACAGCGCTGGCCCCGAGGTCTCCCTGTGGCCTTTGAAGGTTAATGGGTTCCCAGCACGTCCTGCAGCCACCGCTGGGTCCTCAGCGCGCGGGGCTTGGAGGGGAGGCAGCTGCCTCCGGTCGGTGTCCATGGGGGGAGCAGGATTTTAGCCAGCGAGGATGCAGCCGGTTTGCTTTGAAAAGTCAGTGGCGTTGAGTTTCTTGCAGAGGGTGAGCTGCTGGTGCTTGGATGGATGAGGGAGTCACTTCAAAGTCACCCCCACCCCCTGCACCGCAGCCGGGTCTCTGCGCGCCTCTTCTTTGAGATCGCGGTTTTTTGGGGAGCAGTTTGGTGTCCTGGCAGCAGCGGTTTGGTGAGGAGCACCGCCTCGGGCACAGCCCTGCAGCCACAGCCAGGAATCATCTCTCCGGGGGCTGAAGGGCACAAATCCAGGCAGGGGAGCAGCGGGGAGCTCTGCTCACCCCGTGCCCCGACTCTCGGCGTCGTTTATGCCACCGCTGGAGAGACAAGACATGCAGATAGTCCCCTCTCCCCTTCACGGGCCACAAACCTCGCTGGGACCCAGCGTGAGCACTTGATGCTCGTCCAGTCCACGTTATCCACCGATTTTCTTCTGGGTCTAACGTGCCTCCCGAGGAAATCTCTTCCCAGTGAGGAGCAGATCCTGCCTCTTCCCAGTCCCCACGCCTGCCTGATGACACGGTGTTGTCTGAACACACACGCCGTGATCTCTTTTGAATGGATGCATTCATCCTGCTATGGCAGCTTCGGCCGAGGCTGCGTTACTTCTGACCAGAGCCTGAGTCTGCTCCCAGCTCCCGTGATTTATCTTTTTTTCCCTGTGTATGCGATGAGGTGTAAAGCAACCCCTGCCACCGTCAGCATCACCTGGGCTTGATTTGCTCCAGCAAGAGAGCGCTATTTTTTACTTTTATCCTAAGCAAAATGCACGTTTGAATGGGATTAAATCTAAGCCCCTTCAAACGCTTAATTCTGACTGGAATGCAGATGGTCCCTGCGGACGGCGGCGCTGGCTCCAGACAGCAGGGTGAGGGTGGCGGTTGTGTTATGCCTCAAAAATATTTTCAATTGCAAAACAAAAGTGGGAATGGAGGCCTTAAATGATGTGAGAATAACACTGTTTGAATTAATGTGTCAGCCCTGATGGATGCCTGTGCTACCCAGAGTTTTGAAAGGGCTCTGACGGGTAACACATTACCAGGTGAGATTTACCTACAGCCCGTGACTCCAAGTCAGCAAAATCATAGATGAAAACCTATCCTTCACTCTCCCCTGACTTCCAAAGAATATTGAATCAAGATAAAGACCTAGAGGGCCACATACACAAAGGCATTTTGGCATCTAAGTCCCATTCATTTCGATGCAAGTTTTGGCATTTTCAGATATTATCTTTAATTTAGCCCAGCACAGGAGGGCTTAACCCCAGCTCCCTGGGTGTGTGAGCGCGGGCAGGGTGCTGGCTGTATAAGGATTCGAATCAGCAGTGCCCCGTTCCAAACAGGCACACTTGTTCCTGGATAGGACTGTTCTCATGTGCACATCTTTTCCTCTTCCTCCACTCCTTCTCCTCCTCCCCAGGCCCTGGGTTGGTGCCGATTCGTGGCACTAACCCCCAGAGCAGCCGGTTCCCAGTGCCCGGGGCCAAAGGAAGGGAGTGAAAGTAGGAGCAAGCAAAAGGCAAGGATCACAACATACATGCTGGACAAAATCCTGTCTCCTGACCTTTGAAAGAGGCGGTTGATGCCCATGAAGGTGGGGATGTATTGCTGCCTTCGGGCCAGGCGAGGGCTGACAAAGCTGCCGGAGGAAAAACAGCTTTGAGATCCTGAGGGGCTGCCTCCGAGCAAACGGGGCTTTTACTTACCTTCCCTTTGACTCTCAAGGCGAGAGGAGCTTTCTTTTCCTCTTTCTTCCTTTCTGGTGCAGGTGGGGATGTGCACTGAAAAGGTGATAAAAATAGAAAGCACCAAGGGTTCTTCGGGGAGGAGAGTGGCTGCAGATGAGCCCGGGGCAGTGGGGACCGGGGCGCAGGAGGTCCGGGCTCCCTTCCCCTCGCAGCTCCACCACGTTCTCACCCTAGACTTTTGTAAGTCATTAATGACTGGATTCTGCTCGTATTCAGTGACAGAGCTGGAGAGGAAATTGGTTCCTTAACCCCGATGGTTTTACAGCAGTGTAATTTCCTTCTCCCCTGACCCCTTTGTGAAAATACCGCCGAGGCTTTTCAGTTCTTCTTCTTCAGGAGAGAAAGCGCAGATCGCTCACAGCAGGGTGACTCCTGCCCCGGGAGAAGAGCGGTGCGTGTCCCTGCTGTGTCCCACACCCCAGGGCACAGCCTGGAGGAGCCTGTGCTGCCGGGGGTCCCAGCCCGGGGACTGAGCCCTGTTCCCAGCGGGGACGGGGACGGCAGCGCTCCGGGATGGGCAGTTCGCCCCCAGTCCCGTGTGCGGGTCCACTGCTGCGCTGGTGGCATCTGCAGGGACATTTGTGACATGCTCGTGGAACCAGAGGTGGGGCTTTGCTGGTTGGACTCTCACTGGTCCATGGAGAATCAAGGGCCTCAGTCTCTCCATGCCTTAGAAAATGTCATCTTCATGTCTTCAAAGTTAAATTCATGCTTTGCTGGTCCAGGGCCTGTAGGAATACTAAAAATGCGTTAAAACATATCTGGGATAAAACTAGTTTAACCACCTTCTCTTCCTACCTACCAGGCAATTACCAAGTGGATACTGAAATAAATAAAACATCCCCGTAAATAGAGACATGCAAAGGAAATTAAGCACCTTCTGTTCACAGCTGGGGAGTTCCCTGGCCCAAGGCAGAGCTCGCTCGGGGCTGGGGGTGGAATCCACGGTACCCCTCAGTGCCTTTCCCGGAGAAACAGTGAAGCTGTCCTATGAATACACTTATTTCAAGAAATGTGGGTGGGACTGACCGCTGGAATTGCCGGTCACATCCTGTGTGAGCCCCGAGTTGAGTTACTTTAAACATGTGGTGTCTGCAAAACACCCCACCGCAGATTTGGGAGGAAATACCGAGCTGCTCCAGCTGCTTGGCTCCATCAAGTGCTTTGAAATCTCGACAAAGCAGCTCGAAGAAGTGGAGCTGAGGATGGATCTCATGGGGTTTGATGCTCTGTAGAGGCTGTTGGCCAGCACACAGCCCTGCCCAGGTGAGCTCGCTCCTCCAGCAGATGCCTTTTGGACCTGTGCAGCCTTAATTACCCCTCATGCTAAGGAAGGTTTTCACATCCAGGTGGGAGACAAAGGTGGGGTAGAATTGTTTTCCTTGTTCTCAGGATCCAGGAAGGCAAACTAGGTCTTGTCCTACCACCAGCCCAAGGTCACACCACCCACCAGTGCCCAGTTAGTTCAGACACTACAGATCCTTGGCACTCCCAGGGACCAGCGGTGGGGACGTGGAGCAGTTGTGAGTGGCCAACAATACTGCCGTGAGTTGTACAAATAAAGCTGTGCTTCCTTTTGTCTCCCCAGGTCTGAGGGATCACAGATCTTGGGTGATCTTGGGGATCACAGCCCCTGCCTCATCGCTGCCCGGCCATCTCCACCGCAGGGTTTCCCCAGCCCCAGCTGGCTCCGAGAGGTCAAAGCCTTGGCCATGGCACAGCTACAGGAAGGAGAGAAAGAGGAAAATGTGTGTGCACATTAGGGAAAGAAAATCCTAAAAGAATATTGATAGTGGATGATTTTTATTGCGAGGGAGGAAAAGCATCCTAAGAAAAAATGAGGCTGTGTTCTGTGTAAAGCTCTTTGGAGGCTGAGGCGAATATTTTCTGTTTGAACATGTAGCATTTAAAAGCCAGTGCTCTCTCCCCAGCAAGATAAGTAAGGTTTTTATGTGAAACTTGCCATATCTACACTTGGGCAGCTGCGAGGAGGGGGAAGCTCTGCCCGCCCCACAGCCCCCCAGCTTCTCCTCCGCCTGTCTCCCCCCTCCACCTCCCAATCCTGGGACTCAAAGAGCCCGTGGGAAGGAGCATCCCTGGGTCCTGGCTTGTTTGAGACCGAAATGAATTTCAAAGCGACTCCCACTCTGCTTGCTTTCGCTGGGCGTTCATGAAACGGGGAGGGCCGTGGGGTCGTGATCTCTGCCCCCGTCTTCGTGTTTCATCCCGCTGTCCGTCCGCGGCGTCTCGGAGCATCTTCCACGTAAATCAATAGCAACAGAGATTTCTTCACAGGCCGCACAGCGTCAAGGTTAAAATTCAGCGCTGTACTTTTAGATTTTTCTTTAATTTTTCAGAGGTGTTTTTTTTTAGGAGGTTTTTGATCATTTATATTTAAGATCTGAGGATGATCTTTCTTACTGGCTTGAGTTTGCTGCCTTGGAGCTTTAAAGCGCTTTCTAAATAGCTGCTGTTTTCTTTGCACGGGAAAGGGGAGCAGGCACGGGGAGAAGCACGTTGCACCAAGGAGCCGGTGCCGCTGCCCTGGCACTCGGGCTCGGTGGAGTCTGTCTGTCCCTCTCAGCAGTTCCAAAGCCTGCATTTTTCATACCCACCCAATTCTGCAAGAAGAAACATTTGCAAATGGCTCTGGAGTGATTCAGGAGCTGTGAGCCATCCATCCCAGCAACGTGGGAGGCGGAGGGGCAGCTCCAGCTCACTGCATTGGTGTTTGATGGGGAGGACTTTCTGAAACAAGATAAAGGCAGTGATACTTTTATTAAATGTGGAAGTGGACAGGAATTTGCATTAATGTCTCCTTTCTGGACAGCAGAAGTCTACACTTATCTGGAACATCAAATTCTTATCTCTGTGAACGTAAATATTTGTCCCTGACGACACAGGAAATGAAAAGTTTCTCCATTATATATTTATCTGTTTTAAAAAGATGGTTTTTAAATACTAGAAGACAAGGAGTGGGGGACAAGAGGTTACCTGTATTACTCTGAGACATGAGCGAAATCAGCATTTCAAACATGCCATTTCCTGCACGACAAAGTCCTTTTCCTTCGCTGTTATCTCCTTTTCTGCTCTGCAACCTCCAGTGAGGGATTACAGGACCAGCAGCCCTTGCTAATTACAAGCCCTCCCTGCCCCCAAATCAATCACCAGTTAGGGATATAACTGACAAGACTGAAAAAGGAAATACTGATGGTTTTGTTTGGCCTTCTGCTGTGAGGTCTTCCCAACTGTGCTTTCTAGCGCTCATCCACACACATAAGCATCCCTGGAAAACCAGTTTCTGCCCCATCACCTGACTCCGGGAGCTGGTGCCGAAGGAGGAAGCATCAAGCATGGCTGTGCCAATCCCGCTCTGAGTTCTTAAACCCAGTGAGACCGAGACGGTGCGGCTGATTTCCGACTCCGTGGGTGAAGACTTGGCAGCCCCGTGGCCTGCAGCTGGTGCAGAGGTGGGGTTTGGGGACCATCTCGTGAGGAGCACGGCACACATCACTCACTGGCTGGAGGTTGGGTGGCTTTTTTGTGACTGTTCTGCCGCTTCAGCGGCTCTGCTGCTGGGCCAGGGTGGGAAGAGGAATGGCTCGTGCTGTTCAAAGGGTCCAGCTCCTCCTTAGGTAACTTTAAACTCAATCACGCCTGACTTTGCTTGCAAAGAAATCTTAAAATGCCTCAAAAGCCCGGTGCTGCCTCATTGACTCTCTGTTCCGTTGACTTTCCTCCTGCACAAGCAGGCGGAACCGTGCCGACTCCTTTTTGTGGATTTGCTGCCAAACCGGGGTGGGATTTCAGCGTGAGGAATGAGGGCGATCTGGGAGAGAGCCCAGCAGAACGTCCCCTACCCACTGCCGGGATTTGTGGTGCTCCTCTCGTGGAGCCCCTGTGCCAGGCTGCCATGGCTCGGTGGCTCGGTCCCCGTGCCCAGGGCAGACCCCGACCCCGCTCCGAGCTGGGGCTTGCAAAAGAGGGGGCGAGATGGTGGCAGCCCCCCCCGGGGCAGCGCTCGCAGCCTCTGCTTTGGGGTACCCCTCTTACACGTGCCCCTTCTTGATGGCTGTGTTGAAGAACCCATCCCTGAGCCCCAGGATTTGGCCCATCAGGCAGTTCCTCTCCCAGCACTGAACCTGGGACACGTTGAAAACTTCCAGCTTTTTCAGACAAAAAGCTCTTTGTCTGCTCTCTAAGAAAATTGGGCCCCGATTACTGATTAGACCTAACGACTTGCCGAAATATTGAACAAACATGAACAAAACTTTGAGCGGAAAAAAATCGTGTCAGGGAAGCGTAAGGCACAAACCAAGCCAGTAATAATGTATTATTAATGCATTAATGTCAGCATTAATAGTAACGCAGTGTTTTGCAGCTGGTTTAGTAATAATACTACAGCTTTATGTATTAATAAGCGTAGTAATATTAATGCCGCTTTCCGCAATAGCATTGCTTCTCAGGGGTTGTTTAAAGCTTCTGCTTCTTACACTTTTTGTCCAGCCCGTGTCCCTGTCCCCGTGGAGTCTCCCCTGGCAGGGCACGCTCGGTGCAGGGTGACAGCGCTCGCAGGGCTACGGCACCTCCCCGTTTCTGCTGCTGGATTTTCTGGGTAATTCCCCAGAAATTCTCTGGGTAATTTTCCCCAGAAAACCCCCCAGGACCAAACATCCACTTCATTTTTTTATAGGCTTGAGTTCTTTATTCCGTATTCCTCCGCAGGGGACTTGCTACCAAAACCTTGGAGGAGAGGATGGAGAGAGGCACCTGTGTCCTGTTATCTCTGGTCTTCTGCCAAGCCTATGGTGGGTTTCAGACCAGTCAGGAGAAAAGGCTGTGATTAAATCAGCAACTCCATCTGGTTCAAGGCTCTAATAACAAGCAAATGAGTCCTTCCACCTGGTATTTAATGAGACTGCTGCCAGGGGTGGTGGCCATGAAGGAGCTGCTGGGGAGCAGCCTGGAGGTGCTCCTGGAGAGAAAGTCTGACTGACCCAGAAGCACACAGGACTCTAAATACAGGATTTAATGGAACTGTTGTGGTATGAAGTTAGGAAGAAGCGTGTGGAAACCCACGAGGGACCAGCCCCAGGTAAAGCCGGTGGCTGGTGAGAGGAGGGGGCTCTGTTGGGGCTCTGCTGTGGCAATCTGGTGCTGGTTGCAGAATGCTGGAGTTCAGTGTGGAGATGCAGACTCATAAGGGATGAGCCATGGTGTCTTTTGGGGGCTGTTTGCACCAGAGATGGAGCGTGTTGCAGGCACACGATGAGAGCTGAGAAAACTATGGGTTGGAGAAGCAGGATTTTACTCATCAGCAGCATCTCGCTGCTGTCCCAAGTCATGGCTCCTGGTCCTTTTCCTGGTGGAAAAACCCAGTGTATGAGACTGTTGGGTATCATGATGCTGTTAGCTAAAAATTAAGCTTTGTCACTTGGCTGATGGTTTGAATTCTCTCCTGCCCTGTGCAAAGCTTTCGGATCTGCAGTGCTGGGAATTGGCCATCAGAAGTCTTCTAGCTTGTTTGCGGTGGCTGGGTTTTCCAGCGAGGGGTAGGTCAGCTTAGACCTGTTGTTTTGTGAAGCGCTTGTGAGCCTGCAGGCTCCTTGTTGCTGTTTTTCTTTCTTAATTGGCTTTGAGTGCGTATGTGTGGATGTGTGTGTGCCTGCCTCCCTCATCAGCAGCACCCCTGGTATTCAGCAGAGTAATTAGAACATCTAAATCTTCCCTATATGTCATCCAGACTTTGTAAAATTAACTGTGATTACTGGCACCAGCCTGCAGACGTGCCGGATCCCACCCCGGTTCCCGATAAGCATAATTGCTCCTCATTGTTCCTCTGGAAAGTCTTGTGCTCGCTGCCACGCGTGAGCTCCTTCCCGCTCGCTTTTGTGTGAGCGCGGAGTTAAATGGCTTTGGCTTTTGTTGACTCTGGGAGGATTTACGAGGAGTTGCACACAACCCAAATCAGAAGTGCCTCTTGATTGCTGAGCAAACAAAAGCCCTGGGTTCCGTGATGGTGCTTGAAATGAATCCTGCCCCTTCTCCTGCTTCCCTGACCCCCGGCTGGGTTGAGCCGCTGGGGGGGCGGTGGGGAGCCCCAGCCCGTGGGGGAGCAGTATCCTCTCAAAGAGCCCTGAACCTCCCCAAGGGCAGGGGAGGGGGGTGTGTGTGTCTAAATATATATATATTTATATGTCTAAATATATATATAAATATATATTTACTGTACTATATATAAAAATAAAATACTGTAGATAAAAATTTAAAAATGCGGGCTGTTTGGAGGGCCCGGTTCTGTGCCTTGCCCCACAGGACGGCGTTATTTCCATGGTCTGAAGTTGCATCTTCCAACACAAGTGGCCATTCATCCGCTTGGCTTTGCCATGTTCGTGTGTTAATGACCTGCTGTGGGAATGTGCCAGTTCCAGTAATGAATTGGGGCAGGGGAGGCGAAGGAGCAGGTATTGATCATTTAGTTTCTTGTTAAATGAGATGTGATGTTAACCACTTACCTGCGTGGTAAGGAAATGGGTAAGTGGGATGAAGAAATACAGCATTTTTCTTTCTGAAGTTTTCTTTTCTTCCTCCTCCCTTTCGCCCCCTCCCAGCCCAACTGGCACATAGAGATCGGCACCACACCTTCTCTTCCCAGCTGGTGCTGCCCCGATGTCTTTCATGTTTCTCTTGTTTTCCTTGAGGATGCTGGGGGGTCTCTCACACTGTTCCTAATTAAAAGGAAAAAAAAAAAAGCCAGGGATCTAACTTTGCTAATGACTTTGACTGGAATCATTAGGACATCTCACCATCATGGCTGCTCTTTTCTCTGCTTTCAGGAGCAATATTGATTGCTATTTTAATTTAAATCTTGGACTAAATCCTTCATTTTTCTCCTGAGTTCTCCGGCGTGGCTCGCTGTGAAAAGCGATGGCTGTTTCTTGGGGTCGTTGCGCAGGGGAGCAGGAGGGATGCGGAGCCCTGGGCAGCATCACCTCCGAGCAGTGGGGGGGCGATTCCCCCCCCCCCCCCCCCCAGTTCCAATCAGGGAGCTGGGGGGTGTCAAGGACCTTCAGGGAGCACTGAAAAACTGGTAATTGTGGGGAAACTGCTTCAAAATTCAACCAAGAGGAGGCAAGGTTGGCATTTTCAGCAGGGAAGTCTAGTGCTCTGGCGTCTCTCTGCTCTCGTTATATACTTTCCAATTGCTCTTATATATGCTTCAAAGGTTAATGTATGTTTGTGATGAGTGCACTTCGTATAAATGTTAATTAGCCCGGGTGCAATTCAAGGGATTATTCCCTCAATAATAAATGCTTTTTCCATATTTTTAGCCACCATTTTTATTAGTACTTGCTCCGCTGTTTATCCAAGAGGTGACTCGGGAGGGAAGGCTGGTGGGGGCTGTGGTTTGCCCCCCAAAAGCAGCAGAGTTTTGGGTGTTTTGGGGAAGGTGCTGGGCTGGTGCATCTCCGAGAGATCCAGCCTGAGACTGGGACCAGCCCGGGCAGGGGCCGAGGGTGTTGTGGGACTCTTTAATGTCACCGGGTGATTTAGGGACCCGGTGTGGAAAATGGGGCACCCCCCCCCCCCCGGGGCAGGGCCTGCTCTGCCAGAGCTGCCTGTTCTCGTGCTGGTGTTCTGCTGTTCCAGTGCTGGAGAGATGGACCCGTGCTCCCCAAAAGCTTGCAGGTCTGGGGTTCTATCATCCCTAAGCGACGCGATAGCCAAAGTCCCCCTGGCCCCTCTTCTGTGTGGGTTTACGGCACGTCCAAAATGCTCAGGGATGGGGAAGCTTGAGCCACAGACTTCATCTCTGGTTTTCATGGGTTACGAAGTGAATGCCCTTCCATTTGCAATGTGGGGGGACAAAAGGAGATTTCAATCAGTGGGAAGGGAGAGACGATTTCCCAGCTCCCATTAACTGGTAATAATTGCTTTGAGAGCAGAGGTTTAATCTCAGGATTTCATACAGAAGCATCCCTCTCCGAGTGAGTTTCCAGTGATGTCCATTCTCACCGTGGGGGCCAGCCCTTTCCCCGAGTGCTCCATCTGAAGTCTCCTTAAAGACTCACTAAATCCCAAGTAAAGCTGCATCTCCCATGGCCCATGGGGGTTTGTAGCCTGGAATTGGGAGACAGACACCCACAGCGGTAACGCTGTGTCTCGGAGCGGGCTCCCCCCTTGCCTCAACCCCCGCATCTTTGCAACACAAAGGTCAATTGAATTCATTACAGTGTAAAAAGTGAAGTTCTCTGATTGATTGAAGGTTCCTCTTTAACACTTCAAATAAATGTGTTGGTTTTACTTGATGGAATGCTTTAAAGGTCCATTATAAAATACCCTTTTATATGAGAAGTAATTTCTTTACATCATTTTTCTTTTCCCTAATTTTTGTGGAACATAATTATCCTTTTCCCCCCTCACCTCCTTTTCTTTTTAATCGATTTTTTTCTATTCCCTCCCCAGTGGAAAGCAAGGAGCATTATTTCAAGGGACACAGAGATAAAATACAGTTGTATGATGGATACAACGGATGGAAGACGAGATGGATCCATCCATCTCAGGCTTTCAATGGCTCCCATTACTCACTTGACTTCAGTCTCCTGTTTTCAGGATGAGCGAAGTTGGAGGACAGTGGGATGCTCAGGTTCCCATAGAGCATGGGAAGGTTCAGCCACCCCTTCTTTGTGCTTGTGTTGGGAAGGGGGGGTGTGTGGGTGTCCCTGGGGCTGCCAGACCCCCTTTTCCTGTGCCAGCTGGCACCGTTGTGTCCTGCTAAAGGGCGAAGGAGTTATTCCTCGGGGCATGGTTGCGGCACCCACCTGGATGCTGAGTCATCATCTCCGCAATTAATTCCTCTGCCCTGATTTGCTGGGCAGAAAATCCTGAGTGCACTGAAAAGAGATTTGCTGCCCATTTGTACAGCGCTGCTGAGAAGGGAAAATGGGGACAAAAGGGAGAATGATCCCATTTGAGGCCGGGTGAGTAACAGCTCCCTGCTCCGGGGGAGGATGCGGCAGGCATTATAATTCATGACGAAGTCATGATAATGAATGACTACATCCAGCTAAATGGAGACTGAATAGGAGTGAGTTACTGGCGCTTGAGGCAGGGCCTGATGTGAGCCCAGGAGCAAACAGGAGCTCGGTGCTGGAAGGGTCGCGCTCGCCTTTCGGAGCAGGTTATGGTGACACTGCCCGTGTCTCGGAGCATCTCGCTGCCGGTTCCCAGGTTGTCACTGGGGATGTGACAGCGTGATGCCATGCCACTTCAAAGGGAGAGGCAAACCCTGGGCCCGGGGAGCAGGCAGCTCCTTCGGCTGGGTTTGGTTTGGTACCCAGCAGTGCCCCACTTCCACGGGGGGTTTAACACTAAAAGCCTGGCTTGCTCTTCTCGCTTTGCGGTTTCTTCTCTCAGTTTTTGGGTTGCAGTGACCTTTCAAGCAATAGTTTGGAGAGACTGTCACTACAGAGGGCTGTAATGCACCCGAGAGCTCCCCTCCTTGTAAGCAATCAACAGTTTCAATGAATGGCTTCAAGTAACAGCTAAATGAGGGGGGGAAAGAAATCGGATGGTCCACAAATATAGTCTGTCCAGGAGAAGCAGAGGTTAATGTGTGCAGGTGATGGTCTTTAAAGCTAGGCTTAAAAGATCAAAGGGAACAATCTCAATTAGTTCATTGATTGATTATAACTTTTATCAACAAGAGTGGTGAGCAGAGGGTGTGGGACGTGCCCTGGGGTGGGAACACGCTGGGTCTGGGCAGGGGGTGCCCAGGAGCACAACATCCTTCTGCTGGGCTTGTACGTGGGGATGGGGCATCACTGGCATTGGCAGGTGGGTGCAGCCTCAACTGCTTTTTGGGGGAGCCTTGTTGATGTGGCCATAGAAAATAGGGGGAGAAGGGGCCCTGAAATTCACTGCCCTTGCCCCAAAATGGGATGAGGCAGCGGTGACAGGCTCTGTCTCCTCCCTGGGCGCTGTAGTCTGGGGTGTCGTTACACTCAGTCTTGGAAAACTTTGTCTGCTCCTTGTGAAGGTCACTTGTCTCTCCTTTCTGTGGCTTTAACTCCCTGCTGGAGTGGAGCCGGGTGTTTCCCCATGGGGTAAGGGGGGGGAAAAATGGCACCTGCAAACCCTGTGGTGTTTCCTCTGGGACAGGAGGAGGTGGCTCCTCGTGTCACCGTGCCCCACAGCCCCATGTGCCCAGCAGGGGTGATGTGCCAGGGCTGGGCTTGCTGCTCAGCGGGGCTGAGGGAACTGAACAAGACAACGTGCTTAATTCCCATATTAAGAAAAAGAAATCCCGGTGTCTGCGGGTGCCCCAGGGAATGGTCACCATGGACCTCTGTGTCTGACGAGGTGCCAGTTCTCGTGCAGCACCAGTAATGCTCCTTGTCAGCTCCGATAAAATCTGAAATCTATCACCAGCCCTTTCCTCCAAAGGTTTTGTTACCGAGGAAAGTAATTACAATTTGTCCTTAATTCCAGAAGTGTGCCTAGAAAACTGGCTGGGAGGAGGCTGGGGAGGAGGGGGCTGGTCCAGGGCAGAGCCACAGCCTCGGCCACCTCCCAGGGTCCTCAGCAGCCCCCTCGGTGGCTGTTGTCACTGGAAATAGTGTAGGGTGGGTGTCAGAAAGGTGAGGAGGTGGCTGCCCTCGAGTGAGGACTGTGGTGCTGATGCTGCAGCCGCTGGTCCTTCAGCAGCTCTGGGCCATGCTGGGGAGGAGAGATGGCCCCTGTGATGGTCTCCACAAAGCCCCTGCCCGGGGCTGGGCGCCTGGTCCTCACAGTTGATGGATTATGCAGAATTTGTTTTTCAACCCCAGTTGTTCAGCGGAAGGGGAAGAACTTTCCCTCTGCTGCTGGATCTGATGCAATGAGACATCTGAGGCAGAAGATGAATTGAGGGCTGCATCTGAAGTGCCAGATACATAATCCATCCTAAATAGGCTTCATTAGTGGTAACAATTAAAGTTACCATTGTGGATTGGATACGTTTTCTATTAACTTTGCCCTTGTCTCCAACTTGGACTCACCTCATAATAATGAGCTGTGTCACTTCTGATCTATTTCTCCTAATAGCTCCTTTCTCCTCTAAATCTGGGCAAAATATGATTTATAGGCAGGACTGTCGTCGCAGTGTCAGCCACCCAGCTTCCGCCAGCAGGAAGGGGGTAGATGTTGACTGGAGTTTACAGCCTTTGCTGGCTCCTTATGGATGGCAAAAGCCATCCTGGGGTTGGGATTTGGGGTGATGTCCATGGCCTGAGGTGTCAGGACAGAGCAGGGAGCTGGGGCGGGAGCCTTCCCATGGGAAACCGGCCTCCCGGAAAGCCATAGTCCTGCCGGAACAAAAGGAGTGAAACTATCTGAGGATTAAGTCTGGTGCTCTCCTGCCTCCTGAGAGTTTCTTTTATAGAGGGATTTAAGGCTCGGTGAAATAAATTTTTAATTTCCTATTTTTTATTTTGGAAGCTGAAGGTGTTGGGGAGGGGAGGGGAGAGCCACCCTCCTGGCAGGCTCTTGGAGTCTTCCAGTGCTTTCGTTAGTGCAGGGCTCTCCGTGTGCCAGGCAGGGGGATGGCAGCTGGGGGGGGACAACAGAGCTGGCCGTGCTCTCTGTGTGCCCTGCCCAGGGGGGATGCTCTGTCCTTGCTTTCCTTCGGGCTCAGGCACAAAGAGCAGGAGCTCCCAGGCAGGGTTTGGTGCAAACTTTTCCTGCAGACAGGGCTTGGCTTCCCTATGGACATGTCACACGTGTGTCCTGTGACCGAGGCTGGCCCGCTGGTACCCGGTCCCTGGCATTGCTCCTGGGTCCTGTAGTTGATGTAGTCCAAGGAACTGAGGCTGGAGTCGTCCTCCCTGTGCTGGCCGGAGCTGCGGAATGGTTGGAAACCTGCCCCTGAGAACCTGCTCCCATCCCCTTGGCATCTGAATCATCTCTGCCTCCGATGAGCTCCTAAGCCTCTGCCAAATGGAGAACAAGCCACAGCAGTGGCAAAAGCCCTCCTGACAAATATGTCCCCCCTCCTCGCAAAGCTGACTGTCATCTCATTATATCAATAGTGATTAAGAGAGGAAACTGGCAGTTAATCCCCTACGAGGTATTTTGATGATTAAATTGAGAGTGCCTGGTATAAAGCTGTAGCATGTTAAATTTGACTCTGGGCAGATAAAAAGGGAGGCAGCAGCGATGTGACTGTCTTCTCCGGGGCACCGTGTTTCAGAGGAGCACTCTCAGCCTGGGCATCTTTGAGTTTAAATAATTCTTTTTCTTTTTTAATGTGAATCCCATGTTTCATGCAGGCACAGGCAGAGCCAGGAGAGGTTCTCACTTGGTGTTTTTGTCATGTTCCCCAGCCCCTGCCTGAGTCCCAGCTCCGCAGTGGGACACGGCGGGCAGAGCCCCAGCACAGGGTGGTTCTCCAGGGCCAGCAAACCCTGTCTGCCCCCCCCCGACCCCGCGTGGGTTTGTCTCTGCAGCTGGTTTGCTCTGGGAAAAAATATCCAGCAGGAAAAAAAAAAAAATAACGGAGCTGTGACAAATATGTTTCCGTCAACCCAAGTTAAACAGACTGCGATGCTTCGGGACCTTTCCTGATAATTAAAAGCAACATGATGGCTGTTTGCTAGTGAGAATTTATTCTGTCACTTAGACTTACAGAACCATCCTTGCCTGGCTGTGTTGCACGTTGGTGTCAGGGCTGTGCAGAGCTGCCGGAGTGCTCCGGTGTGGCTGGTCGTGGTTGCCCCCTCTTGCAGTATGTAGTCATGGGCAGGCAGGGCTCCCTCCTGTCCCTGTCACCCTGTTCTGATGTCCCGAGCAGCCGCACGCTGCACTGGGGTCACATTGGTGGAATTCGCATCCGTCCCAAGAAAATACTTCCCATCAGCAAGGCAGCATCGCGGCCAGCAGGCGGTTGCCATGGCGATGCTGTTCAGTAACGGCCCGAGCAGATGATTATTGTTATTTATTATTTTAATCTCACCCTGGTCCCCGTTGCGGGAACCGGGGTGCTGTGAGGCCACTGGTCCCTGTGAGCTGGGGGCTGCTGCTGGGCACGGAGTGGGGAGAGGAGTGGGTCTGGGTGCAGGAGGAGTGGGGGGGATCTGCTCGGGAGGGAGGGGGGGTCATGTCCATGCCAGCACTGTCTTGTGGTCAGTGAGGACCAGTGGTGGGAGAGGTCTGGGATGGGACCAGGCTGTCCTTGGGATGCTCGAGGGGTTCCGCAGCCCCGATGAGGACCCTCACCCCGTGTGCTTTGCTGGTGCTGCCCGAGGGGGGGGGGGGATGCTGGAGCTGTCTGAAGGCAGGTGAGACTTCCCCCCGCCTGGTTTCAGGCTATTAAAGAAGTTTGTCTCCATGCAGGGTACGAGCATGCTGTCTCCCGCCTGTGGATCGCTCTGGAGATACAGGCAGCTGGTCCAGCACGTTTCTCATCCTCCTGTTGTTGTTCGTTTGTTGACACCGGAGCAGTCACAGGCAGCCTGGTGTGTCCAGTGGTACAGGCAGAGGCACTCGAGGGTACTTCAGTGGGTGTTGCACACGTTGGTGCCACTTGAGTTGCAAGCAATGGGATGAAATCTGTCAAATGCCGTGAGTGGTGTTACCTCCTGGTGAACGGAGAGAGAGGAACTTGATTTTTCTTGGCTGGGGCTGAAGTCTCAGTGTCACGTCAGCTCAGTGCAGAGCCCCCTTGGAGCTCAGCTTCGCTGCTGGGCTCAGCCCGGGGCTGGCAGAGCCACCGGTCGTGTTCCCCCCCATGCCGTATGGGCAACAGCAGACCCTGTATCACCCCCAGATTTTTCCCCACTCTTTGGCTGGCCGAGCTGCAGGGGATGGGGTTGTAAAGCTTTACCAACACACTCGCCCCTCGCTGGGGGCTGTTCCCCTCTGTGGGGTGGGTGGGGGGGCGGTGAGGCTTCAGCAATGCCCACGTCCTGGCTGCGTGGGGACCCCGGTGACAGCCCATGGTCACCAGGATGTCATAGCAGACCTTGGAATTGAGATTTCATCTTCTCAAGCTGCTCTCAAAGCCATCCTTCATCCTTCCTCGGGGAAGGTTCTGCCTCGCCCGGAGGCACACGGAGCTTTTCATATATGCGGTATCAATCTCCGTAAGGGAAGCACTTTTATATTGAAGATCTGATGGAGGAATAAATTCCCGTGGAAGTAGAAAGCAGAAGCTAATAGGCTTTTTCACAATGAAAGAATAGATCTGCTGACAGAGGCATTTCCAGGGCATCAAAATAAACTGTATTTTCTGTGAAGACCAGGGCTCTTCCAGAGCTCCTTCACCTCTGCAGGGAGCCTAGCCGAGAGCAGCCACCCAGGCCAGTCATCTTGGGGACACTTGGGCCTGGCTCCTGAGCCCAGTTGGGGGTTCTCCCATCTGTCACCCACACCGACAAGTCTCATGCATGGTATATCTTGGGTCAGTTTTGTCCCTCTGCTCATCCCCTGGACACCACACTCTGCCAGCCAGCACAAGAGCATCTGACCTGCCTTGCCAGAGCCCATCTGCTCTTTGTCCTCTTTGTTATGGAATTTCTGAGGCAGGGGCTTTGCTGGGCTGTCTCAGGTAGGGTTGTCTAAACCATCTTTTTCTAGGGAATGCTTTGGTTCCAGGGAATGCTTTCATTCCCAGCATTGCTGGGTCTTGCCGATGTTGTCTTTGGCAGTGATTGTAGGATGGGGAAGATCATGCTGCCCAGATAATCCTTCTGTTTAAGCTCCTTATCTGAAAGTGTCTCTCTGGAAATGATAGGCAGAGTTAGCGCTCGACCCGCATCTTCTGTGCGCTGCAGGCAGAGTTCCCAGCTGGGATAACCCTGCACATCACGTCTTCTTCACTGTCTTGCATCCAGGTGCCCTTCTCCTTGCATGAGGCTGGGCAGGACCGTGCCACCACGTCCAGACTCAGCTCCTGACCCCCTTTCTCCTGACAAACCTCCACCCATGGCCCTTCTTCTCCCTTTTCCCCATCATTGCCCTCGAGGCTGCCCCGGAGCAGCTCTGGCACCGCAGCCGCTTCCCGCAGGCAAAGGGGAGGGCAGGCTCCGAGTGCTGGGCTCTCTTTCTCATTTCCCCTTTTGAAAAAATATGTGTTAATTTGTCTTTCCTATCAATTGATTTTCCAGTTAAAACTGCTTTCTGCCTGCCCTTGATTCCCACCCTGCAGGAAAATAAGCCCTATAAAAGAAATGGATACCCCCGTTGCTTAAGAGACTAAAATTTACTGAAGACTTAGGCGCTCCAGGCCCCAAAGGGGGCAAGAGGAAATGATTTGTTCAATTAATTATAAATGTTTTAATTTAAATGGCTAATGTAGAAGATAGTCAGATATAAACCAGCAAACTACTGAAGTGTTTTATGGGTCCTTAAAGACCACTAAATGCTTGTTCTGATTCTGCTAAGATCACTCAAACGACTTTTCCTCTCGCGTTCAGGGTAGGGTGCAGTGGGAGGCGAGGGGCAGAGCTTTCCTCTTGTATTTTACATACCTCCGGGCGAGTTGTGATCAATGTTTAGCAATTCATTTCTTTGGAGCTGGAATTTGCCTTTGAAAAACAGAAGTGTGGCCCATGCTGCTGCGGGGAGGTGAAAAGAAAAAAAAAAAAAAAAACCAAAAAGAAGAAAAACTTCTGGGTCAAGGTCACCTCTTGCTGAAGGAGTGATCCTCCAGCTGCCACAGCCCTGATGTCCTCCTCGGTGCCTCAGCTGGGTCCATCACATGGGACGATGCTGCCTTTCATCCCACGGTGGCGGATATCTCACAGGCATTTCTCTGCGTTCCCCGGCTGGGGGAAGGCAGTGAAGCCCTTCCTATCACAGCATCAATGAGCTGACTTACACGAGGAGGGGTCCTAACCTGCCCTTCATCTTGTCAAAAACACTGACTTCAGAAGTGCAGGATTATGAGACTTACTGTAGAAAGAAATAATGCATAAAAAGGAGAGATCCCCGAATGGGATTTTCCTGAGTGAATGAGAAGGAGCCCGTGTGTATGTGTCAGTGTGTGGCTTGGAGCAGAGCACGCTTCCCAAGCTGGGACCTCGCTGCCACCAGGCTTTTCCTCCCAGTTTCTGCTCCTATCCCTTCTTTTTGCAACTTCTTGCCATTCAAACTGTTGCTATTGCATTATCCTCTCTTTACTTGTCCTCCCACCACGCTGCCCCTGTACCTTCCCTCCTCGGTGACTGCTGGTGGTGCCACCACTAGTTCTTCCCGTGGTTCCTATTTTGTTGCTGCAAAGGAGCAGACAGAGACTGGGAAGGGGATAAATTGGCCACTTAATAAATGCATTGTCTCAATTTCTTTTTCCTCTTCTGTCTTCAGACTGTCCTACCCTGAAATGCATTTTCCTGGAGTTCTCAGTTTGTTGACCCCTAGAGCTCTGGAGCTGTTACCTAAACTAAATGCCTTTTCTTTTCATGCTTCAGCAAAAATCTCTCTGGCTTCCAGCACAACCCATCTCCTCCCAGGCCACACAGAAACAATTACAGCAGCGAAAGACTTCTACAGTCATAATTATCCTTCCTTGCAATGCCCCGGCAGGCTGTGCTCTGGGAAGGCAGATGGGTTTGGGTGGCATTGAGAAATCCCCAGCGAGGCTCAGCCCCGGGGAGCTGCTGTGGCCACCTCATCTGTCCAGGCACCCACGGCTGCCTCAAACCTCAGTGTCCATGAGGTACTGATCTCTGGCACTGGGGTTTATGTGTGTGGGTGCAGGAACGTATTCACTCTTTCATAAGTAAATGTTTGGGGCTTATCCCACAAAAGCACCTGAAGCACTGTTGATAAGAAACAAATTACTTTCTTATTCTCAATTAATGCTGGCAGCAATATTTGCTTTGAAACTGGGATGTAGAGCAGGAAAACTGGGGAGGCCATGGGAGACTTCTGTTGGATGCTTCACAAAGTTGACCACTCTGGTCCAAAAACATCCCCGAGGAGTCCTTTCTCTTGGACTATGAACTCGTCACTGGCTGGGGAGAGCCTGCTCTGCTGAGCTTGGAGTCTTTGCAAAGGAATTTGGATCTTGGGATTGTAAAGGGGGTATTTTTTAAATTAATTTTTCTTTCCCAAGAGGAACACACCAAGCCTGCAGGTTTCAAAGCGGGTTTTGCAGGGCCATCAGGTTTTTATTTTAATTGGCGTGGAGGTGGCCAGCTGGCTCCATCAGCTGGACAGTGTGGCAGGGGAGGATGCTGAGGGACGTGGCTCCTCATCTATGCTGCCATCTCCTCTCCACCGTGCAGGAGAGATTCCTTGGGTATCTGTGGCCACGGTGCTGACCTGAGCAGGAGCCGTGTGGCTGCCAGGGCAGAGCAGAGCCGGCACAGCTAATTGAGGACTTGGGGGACGCGCGGGTGCCAGCCATCTGGAGGGGTCATTAGCAGTGCGTGAAGCTAGGGAGCAAATATTGTGTTGGTCAGTCGGGTGGTGTGAGCCTTCGCCTTGCGGGGGGGCGAGCTGGGATGGGAACGAGCTGCCGGTGCCATGGCTTAGTGGTCCAGAGTGTGAGCGGAGGCTGGTGCGGGCGGGCACTGAGGGATGCAGAGCCGGGGAGAAGCTGCGGTGCTCTCCTCGGGAGCAGCAGCGTGCGGCTGTGTGCGCAGGGGTGAGCTGTAACCTGTCTTGTTAGAAAGCAGAAAGTCTCTCACAAATGGATTTCCAATTTCCCGTCCACCTGCTTAGCCGAGACGGATTTCTTGCGTTATAATTACTTTTTGGGTACTTACAGGATCTGGTATCCAGGCAACTTGATGCCTCTTAAATCCTCTTGCAAATCTGGTGGGTTTTTTCCTGTTGCTTTTTAGGTGTTAGAGAAACATCAGCCAAACTCCTAAGGCAGAGACTGCTTTCTTCATGGCTGTTTCTCTTCCCCAAAGTGCGCTGGGTAGATGCGATGCCGCGTCAGCGCTTTGGGGGGTCCGGGTACGTGGTGCAGCATCTCCCGTGGATGCTGCCGAACCTGGCAGGGCACCAGCAGCGTTCACAGCCCCGGCAGGTCTGTGCGGCAGCTCTCGGTCTTGGTTCTGGTAAGACACCAGCCAAAGCCAGCTCCCGAGAGCAATGCATCTTGTCTCCCGGCAGCATCTCGAGGCAGCGATGTCCTCCCGTGGCTCCACAACCCATTTGGGCACATGTTCAGAAGCTCTTCATTATTTTTTTTTTTCAGAGGGCTTTGTGCCCATCTGGGTCAAGGACCAGGTTGTAAATGCTTTTATTAAAGCCAAGGCACAGTTAATCACGGCGGTGAGCTCTGTGGACTGTCCGTCACGGGGCTGAAGGTGACCCATAGCTCCCAGCAGTGGCAGGGAGCGCAGGGACCGGGCTGTCACCCCATTTTCAGGTCCCAGGCTCAAAATCTCTTAATTACTATGCGAAGAGCACAGGCAAGTCGATGCCCCCCACAAAAGGTTACGCCCTGACATGAGCTCAAAGTCTTCGACCTCTGTTGGGTAAAGTGTAATTTAATTAACTTTTGCTTGACTGTCCAAATGCTGGAGTCATTTGGAAATCTGCATGCAGGTCGCATCCCGGGTGCTGCTGGATGTCCCGTCCCTCTCGCCTGGCCACCACGGTGTTTTCCCCAGAGGGCTGGGCATCCTTCCGCACAGAGCACTTGGGCTTAAAGCGATCGCTTGTGGTCACAGTGGCAACAATTAGGCCATCAATCAATAACCTAATACTCTCATTTACAGTCATTAGGGACTGCGGATCTAAGCATCTGCTTTTGCTAATGAGTTTAAAAGTTAGCTAAATATGGCAGCCCTGCTCTCGGGGAGAAGGAAGCAACAGGAGTTTGATGCGGAACTGGACTCTGGTGAACATGGCATCAATTTTAATTAGCAAGCATCTACAGTTTCCCAACTAAACCAAAATAAATGGGGAAAGGAGGGTGCCACCGGGGAAGGGGCATGGCTGCAGGCTGCTTGGGGCTTGTTTTGGGAGCCCAGCTCCTCAGCCCCTCACCCGGGCATGGGGGTCCCAGGCAGCTCTGCTGGGGCCAGCCGGCCCCCCAGTCCCCTCCCAGCACCAGAGTTCTATGGCCCAGCTCGTGCTCAGCACTCCCTCAGATGTGCCTCAGCTACGGCACTTCTCCACTGTCATATATATCTTTTAATGTGGCGAGGAGTCATTTATTTACACCTCCAGGCCTAACACACTGGCTACCATGGGGATGCTGAAGTTTGAACAGCCCTATCATAGATCTGTTGTAGCTTAGAGGGAAGGCAAAAAGCTTTTCCTCCACCTGCCTCTAAATGACTATAAATGGTTTTTTTTTTTTCTCGGGGATCACGGCTCACGGGGGGTTGGCAATTGATGAGCTGGTGTTTGACCTGATTGATGGAGACCTCCATCTGCCACTTCCCGATCCCGCTGCACCAGGCAGCGCGGTTTGGCTACGGCCATCGGCAGAGTCCAGAGACCACCTCTGGATCCTGCACGGGAGGTCCCTGGGTACCAGCCACCCAAGGTGCATCCTCCCAGCACCGTCCCTCGCTGCCGAGCTGGAGAAGGGCCGTCCCGACTCCGCAGGCAGTGCTGCTGCCTCGTGACAGCAGCTTTTTAAGGGAGGGGGGAGAAAAAAAAAAATGAAAGAGAGAAGCAGAGAGCCATACATCTAAATCCTTTCACCGATGACTTACATTCCTAACTTTGACAAGTCCTTATATAACTGGAATTAAGCTCCAGCTGTATTAAATCTTCAGCGAGTTAGGCCTGCAGTGATTGTATTCCCTTGGGGATGAATGGGCCCCCACGGGCACCCCAAAGCACCAGCACTCCAGGGTCCCCCCGCTTCCCAGCTGGGGTGGCCACCGCAGAGCCGTGGCTGCCAGCCCGGCCGGGCTGCGAGTCAGGCTGCGATTTTTCAGGTCGGCTCCACTCAGAAGGGAGTGAAAAACAAAGCTGAAATTTCTTCCGCAGCACGATTGCCAAAAAACGCCTCGACAGCGGAGCAGCCGTGCTCGTTTTGTACCTGTGTTGTAAGACTGGCTGAGCGCTGACATGCCTCCCAGCAGCCCAGCTGGGATTTCAGCAATGCAGATAGCAACATGCTTGCTGTTTTTCCACAAAATGCGTTTTCAGGTGAGGAAGAACCCAACCAGCCCCCCCGCAGGAGCAGCAGAAGAGCCCCCTTAGCTCGGCAGCACCCGGTCCTGCTGCAGCCAGGGGCCTGATCCTGGACCGCAGGGATGTGCCAGAGTCTAAACAGGGATACTCTTATTCACCTAAATCAATATTCTTTTTTTCTTTTTTTTTTTTTTCCTGGGCAGGCTAACAGCATCTGTAATTAAAGGGAAGATATTGAGAAGGCAATTATGCAAAGAGAAATGTATTTTTAAGAAAATGCAGAATGTTTTTGAGCAGCAAGCCTGGCAGATCCCTGGTTTACAGCCCGGTGTCCCTCTAAGGTCTGATGGTGCGAGTGGCTCCGTGTCCTGCCCACGTGCCCCCAAAACACCCTGCCCAGTGCCCCACTGGGTGTTAAACCTGGGCATGTTCTCTGGGGTCCCGTTGGGCAGGGGATGAAACCCTCCCCACCTCGCCGAGCCCGACCCGTGGTCCTCTCAAAGCAGAACCGTTATTTTCCTGATAGATCTCTTTCTGCAGAGTACCAGACAGCACGGTTTTCAGGAATCTCGTGTTTCTCAGTGCAGGTTAAAACAGCAGATAAAAGGAACCATTTGAAAAGTCCTTTCTCCTTTTCTTGTGCGCTCTTCAGTGAGTCAGATTGAGGCATTACCGGCTGTCAGGGATGTTTTAAGGCATGGCCTTCTCTGGATAAAAGCAAAGTCCAGACACAGGATTTGGCTTTCAGTGAAGATTTCTTTTCCTGAGCCGTTACTCCCCGGCTGCCCCAGCGTGTTCCCACGTCCCTGCTGTGTGTTACACCCCCTCTCAGCCGTCTGATGGGGACAAGGTTATGGACAGCCCCCTTCTGAGGCTGGTTTTATTTTAGCTCCTCAGAGGAAGTTCTGATGAGTTTTTAAAAAAGGAGAAAATCAGTCTTATTTTACAAGGTGGTAGGGCTACCTACAGAAGTCTACAGATCCAGAAGGGTGGCATGACTGAGGATAATTGTTGCTCGCCCTTGGTGCCACACCGTGCCAGATGTGCACAACTGGTGGGCAGGGATTTGCAGTAATTGCTCAGAAGGGTCAGGTTTGGTGGGTTCCTGGGGCTTTCCAGGGACCCCCAAGCAGCATCCGTGAAAGGGTGAATAAGCAAGATCTGGCTTGGGGAGGCTGGAATAGGGGAAAACCTCTTTCTCTGAAATAAAAGCCTGGTGGCTATGGAGCAGGGGGGAGTTGGCAGTGTTTTCTAGGGAGGGAGGTGACCCCAGAGGTTGCTTGGTGGCTGCCGGGGGGAACCCAGTGCGATGCTGCACCCAGCCCCTGCCGACTGCCCAAGGGGGTATGTACATGCGTGGAGGTTTGTCTGCTCCAACCGAGTCCTCGCCAAGGGCTGGGGGTGAGGGGGGGCTGCTGGGGCTGAGGGGGGGGCTGCTGGTCAGCAGAGCCCCTTTTGAGTCCTGGCTGGGGGAGCCCGGCCAGGGGAGGTGAATCAGCAGCAGTCGGGGTGGGGGGAAGGCTGAGCGTGGGGAAAAGCTGCTGCAAGCTTCTGTAGCCGCCGCTCTTGATGCTCTTTTTAATACATGTATTAAAAGGGTGATAATAAGCAAATCCGTCAGTTATGCAAATGAGTGGCAATTGCATCTTGAAGAGCATCCCACAGTTTAATTACATCATAATTGCAATGTAACACTTTAATTACCATATGCATCACAAAATCATGAGCACTGTTTCTAATCTCTTCACTAATATTTCAAATCAAACAGATTGCACAGGGCCGGGCGTCGCGCTGCAATACTGCGCACAGAAATAGCGGGGACATCCTCCTGCGGCAGCGACACAGAGCTCTGGGGGTCGGGAGGCTGCTCTCAGCCTCCTCGCCCACCCCTGCCGTTAGCAGATGGCCGGATGAGTGTCCTTGGCCGGTGTCTCAAACCACATCCAGCCGTGGGGGGGTTTGCAGGAGATGGCCCTTGCCGGCCAGCGGGCAAGCTGGGCAAGGGCAAACCCCAGCACCAGGGACCTGCCCATGGCAGGGATCATGGAATGGTTAGAGTTGGAAGGGACCTTAAAGATCATCGAGTTCCAAGCCCCCTGCCATGGGCAGGGACACCTCCACTAGAGCAGGTTGCTCAAAGCCCCATCCAGCCTGGCCTTAAACACTTCCAGGGATGGGGCAGCCACAACTTCCCTGGGCAACCTGTTCCAGTGCCTCACCACCCTCACAGGAAAGAATTTCCTCCTAACATCTAATCTAAATTTTCCCCTCTTCCAATTTATAACCGTTACCCCTTGTCCTGTCATTACATCTCCTGACAAAGAGTCCCTCTCCGGCTCTCCTGGAGGCTCCCTTCGGATATTGGAAGGCTGCTATGAGGTCTCCCCGGAGCCTTCTCTTCTCCAGGCTGCACAACCCCAGCTCTCTCAGCCTGTCTTCATAGGGGAGGTGCTCCATCCCTCTGAGCATCTTCGTGGCCCTCCGCTGGACCCGTTCCAACAGGTCCATGTCCTTCCTGTGTTGAGGACTCCAAAGCTGGACATGGTATTCTGATGCTGCTCGGGTAAAGGGATGAAGATTTGCAAATGGCTGTGTTGGAAGAAACGGTTTGGTGAAAATGCTGCCCTCGATCCTCCCTTCCCCTCCCAGCACAGGAAAACTAATTTCACGTTCTCCTTCTCACCCCTGAGAGGGAAACAATAACGCTTTCTGGATCCCGGCTTTAGCTGGAGACCTGCGAATTTGATTTAAACCAGTTTATTTTGTAAATCTTCCCAGTTTGCGTGCTTAATTTTTCCTCCCATCCACCTTCTTTCTTTCCCCAATAAAGGTACGTCTAATCAGTGACTTAAGAAAAATAACAGATGGGCTTAACAACAGCCTAAAATTCATGACTGGGTACGGGGAGAGGAACGCTCTCAAGCAGTGGTGTGTGTGATGGAGTGATGGATGTGGAGAGAAGCATGCTGGGGAGGTGAAATCACTCCCGTCTCCGTGGCTGTGCCTGAGCTGTGCTGGAAGGGGCTTGGTGCCCTCGGCAGATCCCGGTGCCCAGCTCTCCCGCTCCCCGAGGATCAGCGGGACTAGCTGCCAACCCGGCCCTTCACGTCGCCGCTGCTTTTGCTGCGGGTTGCAGATTGCTGCTTTGCTTCGCCGTGAGCTGGCAGTGATTTAAAATCATCCTGTGCTAATCCATATAAATTCTTTTAATCGTGGTTTTAATCTTTTAAGCATGCAGTAATTAAATTACACGCCAGTCAGAGGCACATCAACGTAACGTGTGAGGTTTGCAGCCCCGTGGGCAGCGGAGAGAGCTTCAGGACGGCCAGCCCCGTGGCCGGGACGTTCGGTCGCTTGCTTCCTCCACCATTTCCTTGTCGTTGTTTTTTCCCGTTCTCTTTTTCCCAACCTTTTGGAGATAGGAAACGCGCTTCTAGAAAGTCAAAGGTGGGTATTACCTCAGCAGAGCAGGCTGAGGAATATCCTAGGAGAAGACGCTTCCTCTTGCGCCTCTCTAACCTGTCCCCAAAACCTCCCTGTGTCCCTTGGGAGCCATGTTGGTCCAACAGCATCACCCCGGGCAGGAGCTGGCTGAGCGCTGGAGGCACATCTCCTGCTCTCTGTGTTTGCAAATGCAAGGAGGAGGAGAAGACAAAGCCCCAGCAGGAGCTAATGGCTGGGACAGGTCTAGGTCTCCTCCATATGCTGGAGTACCCTCAGAGAGCAGGAGGACAGAGCTCTGGAGCTCCCTGTACCACTTGTGATCGTTTATTCTCCTCCCTCGCTCTGTGGCCGTGGTCCTCACTCGCCCAGCCGGAGGGTGGGGGATGCTTTGATGGGCTGGCGTTAATGGAGGAAAATACCGTGACGTGAGAAGCACATTAACAGATTAAACTTTGTGGTGGGAAGGGGAACTGCTAGGTGGGGAGATGACTGGCTTAGGGAATGTGACAATTACTGTACTTAATATTTTTTTTAGCATTAAGAGCCAAATAGGAGCATATATTTAATTCATTAAAACAGTATGAAGTAGCTCCCTCCATCCCAATGCACTTAATCGGTGCTCTATAGAGAAGTATCGGGAAATAAGTGTCTCCTAATGAACGGGTCCCTGTAAGGTCAGCCTGCCGCTTGTTAACTAATCGGAGACTTATTTGTTTTGCAAATTGGTCTCCCATTTTGAACCGCTGTGCAGTAATTTCCATGGCGGGGAAGCAAGAGAGAGTTCACGGGGCTGTTTTTGAAGCCCTCAATCTGTCATTGGGAGGAGGATAAAAATAGCCTTGGGAAAGCGAAGGAGCAGGCTGCTGGGCTTGTTCCAGGCGATCCAGCCCCGTCATCCGCAGCCGGGGATGGCAGGAGCCAGGGGTGGCCAGAGGGATGTTGTGGGCAGTGGCACTGTCCTGCGGGACCAAGGGAGCATGTGTGACACTGGCAGCCCCTTGCCCGACCAGGCACCGCTCTCCTCCCTGCCCTTTCCAGCTCTGCCATCAGCCTCCCAGGGGAGCGGTGCTGCCAGGGAGTCGTGTGGTCCAGGGGGGTCCAGCTGCCCGTGTCCTCTGCCCAAACACCTGCATCATTAGATGCACAGAAATAGGATATCTGGGCCCAGAAACACCTTACCTGGGACCGCGGTGTGCCTGGTAGGTCTGGCAGGAGTGGCTCCATGGGAACAGGGGTGGTTTGGGATGCAGGGACACAGGGATGCAGAGCACAAGCCCCCAGGACAGCAGGTTACAGACCAGCAATTGTGGGAGATTTTGGACAGATGATGAGCAGTGTCAAGCGCCCCTTCTGCACCCAGGGAGCCTGAGGCAAATGCAAAGCCAGAATTAGCTGTTTAAGGCATTTTCCTCCTCTTCCCGAGGGAGCTGCGGCTCTGGCTGCTGATCTGAAGCACGGCGGGTCCACTGTACCTGGGGGTTCATCTTCATCTCTGCAAGCTCACTTATAGAGGAGGCATCTCCCACCACGTCAGCATGGGTGAAGACCCTTCTCCCTCGCTCGATTCAGTTATTTATTTCACAGATGCGCACATGGGAACAGGCTAGTTGATGAGGTGTCCCTTTGTGTCACAGCGCAGAGCCGTCCCCTGGGACAGGCAGGGCGCAGGGACATCTCCTCGTTCCCCTCCTGCCACCCCCGGGGCACAGCCCAGCGCGGGACAGAGCGAGGAAGGGCTTTGCTTTGGGGAAACAGGGAAAAAACCTTGCTTTTTTTTTTTATTCTAAGTAGAAAAGCAGAGTGATGTATAAATTGGGCCGGTCATCCTTTCCCTCTTCCCAATTCCTCAGCTCGGGTTCAGCCGCTCTCCCTGCCCAGGCTGCGGGTGATGGAGAGCCCGACGGCCGTCGCTGCCAGTTTTGCTCAGATATTTAGAAATCGGGAGCAAGAGCGAAAGGCAGAAGCTCCCTGCGCTCGTGCTGGGGCTGCCCCAGCCGTGCTGAACAGCCACCCCGGGCCCCCGGCGACCGGCCTGGGGCACAGCTCTTTGACCGTGAACTTTTGGCAGTGGTTTTCCCCCGATTTCAAAGCAGGATGACTGGGAGCACTGGGAGCAGACCCCGGCTGTCCTGACTGCTCTGCTCTTTCTGCTTGGCAGTTGTTTGGATGTGGTGAGGAGGTGGGAGAAATAACCTTTATTTCCCAGTATCGCAGACACACAAAAAAAAAAAAAAATAGCCTTTATTTTAATTTCCCCCTAAAGTAATAAAGTCTATAGTGTAAAAAAAGCATTCCACTGAGGGAGAATTTTTTTCCCAAATGTCATGGAAAGGGAAGAATTTAGGCAACTGTATTTGTGTGCAAAAGAGAGGAGAAAGTAGATTAATTTTGAAAGGTTATATTGATTGCAGTCAGGCATGAACCTGCAGCCAGGAGCCCTGTGCAGCTCCCCACCCCGGGCTGTGCGGATGGAGCTGCTCCTCTCCACGGGGCCGTTCGGCTTCAGCATCTCCCCAGGACGCTGGGGCATCCCCACTGTGATGCTCCATAAACCCTTAACTGCGAGGGACCGACCACGTGTGATCCCCAGCGCCTGGGAGGGACCAGCCCTGGTTCCTGAAGCACAAGGATTCATTCGTCAGTGTGTGAGCTTGGGGTTGGTGTCAAGAAGTTCCCCAGGAGTAAAGGAAGAATTGAACTTTCACTGGACTTTTATTTCTCTGCAAGAGCCCTCAGGGCTGCTGCTGCGTTTGACGTCTGGGAAGAGCTCCTGGATCCTTCAGGATAATGAAGGTGATTCCCTGCAGCTTTATTGAACCAGCATGAAGATTGCCCTAGGAAGGAGCCTGGGAATAATGATGCCTCTCCCAGCCAATTAATAACACGTGTCCTGCTGCCTGTGACCCTGGCTGCAGCTGCGGTGGGCTGGGCTGCCTGCGGTGCAGGAGACCAGAGGTGGGCTCCTGCTCCACCTGAAGTGGTGGGAGGTTGGCAGAGAACAGGCGGTTTGTCCTTCTCCCTGGTGCTGGTGGTTTCAATGATGAGATCCTTGCAGGGCCAGGAGTTCAGAGAGAGCTGTGGGAGAGGGAGGGCAAGCTGCCCAGACCACTGTTTCCAGCTGGGCTGGAGGAGACGTGAGGGTCTGACATGGTGATGGAGCAGGTCAACTTCAGTGGGGTCCCTCCAGCCCAGCCCCTGTTTGGGGGCTGCAGTCCTGGCTTGGCTCTGCTCCTGAGGGCACGGGGAGCTGGGTGTGTTTAGAAGCTCCTCTTGGAGACCTGGCCGGTGCTCTCTGATGCCCCCTTCCAGCATCTCCAGAAACCTTGTGTTTGGTTAATTCCTGGAGCAGTTTGTAAGAACCAGAGACAGCCAAGTCATACACGAGGGGCAAAGGCAGCCTGGAAGCATCAGTTGCACAAGGAAAGTCTTCTGGTAGCAGATGGGAACTGTGAGCATCACCAGGTGAGTTTGACGTCTCCTGGGTTGCTCCTCTAATGTTTTTGGTCCCTGGGATAGCTCTGCTGACTTGGCTTCACGTCAGCGCCAATGGACCTGATCACCTTCTTCAAGCACTTGCTGAACTTGCGTTATGCTGCCTGCTCTGGGCATCAGCCTTTGCTGTGGGGGCTGAATGGACCCAGACTCCTGGGGACTCATTTTTTTCTCTTGCCACCAAGGTAGCTCCGTTTTCTACTCATGGATGGTGCTAGTAGCAACTTCCATCATCTTCCAGGGCAGCAAGGCACAAGCTGGCAGCTCTCCCAGCAGCCCCGAGTGACCGCTTGCCATCGTAACTCATGGGATCTCGTTTTTCTCACGAGGGCTAGAGTTTTGTGCAAAGTTGCCCAAGCAGAAAGCAAGAGTCATAGTCTTTCTCATGAGAACACGAGGAGATTTTTAAATCCAGTGGCCAAAGCTTCCTCCCAGAATACCTTTTCTCCTCTTCCATAGGGAACAACCTCTCTTTGGCACCAAGGCAGGTGCATGAACGGTCCCTCCGCTGCCCGCCATCATCTGAGCTACGGCATTTCCCACATCAAGCGTGAACCAAGGCTGACCTTCCTCCGCATGCGAGAGGCGGCAGAGCTGTACGTGTACGTCTGTACATACATCTCTGTCTCCACGAGGCGGTCTCTGAGCTTGAAAGCCACCTTCGCAGGGTCGTGCCCCGCAGCATGGGGCCGGGAGCAGGTCCTTCCCTCACTCGGCGCAGCCGGCCGGTTCCCCGCGCAATGCCGGGACTCCGGGCTTCAATGGCAGGAGGAGGAAACGCTTCGCCTTGATCAGGAGGGATAAGAATAGCGAGCGGCAGGCGGCGGACGGTGGGGTGCGGATGAAAGGCGTCTGGCTCTCATTCTTCCCACGCCCGGGGCGATCTGCCCCTTCTTTTTTCCGAGCCATAATTGCATGCCACGCCGCAGATGAGTGTCACACTCCACCAAAGCCGGAGCACCGCGAGGCCAGGACTCCAGGCTCTCCGTCAATGAGCGGGGAGGCAGGGAGGATGCTTTTGATCCCGCTCTTCTTCCTCTGACGTGCTGAGGAATCATTAGGCTCCGAGGAAGGTATTTCTCTGCCTTGAGCTTTCCCTTGCTCTGCAAAAGGGACCAACTGCTGCTCTGCCATTTCCAGAGGGCAGAGGGCCCCGCGGTTCCGGTGGCCTATGCAGCACCAGCCCATCTCACAGAAGATGCCCACTGAGCTCCAGGCCAAGTTCAGAGCCAAAGCCAACATCCCCGAGCCCTTGGCAGTGCCCAGCCGTCACCATGGTGGACGCTTGCATGGCCCTTCCTGACAGCGGTCCCTGGCTTTTGGTGGCTTCTGCTCTTAGATGTTGTGCTGGAGACAGCCTTGTCTGGGCCACCAGGGCCCGTTGAGGTGGTGGGGCACCAAGATTTTCCAAGACCAGCAGCCGTGGTGGGGTATCGTGGCCTCCTACTTTCCCATGTTTTTCAGGTGCATCTTCTGGCTTGGCTTTGATTAATTTAACACATGCACACAGAGCATAAGGAGTCTCAAACCTCCGTCTCCAGCAGCTGAAATCCAATAATTATCCAGCGTAACCCACCTAGAGAAGCATTCTCAGCTGGTCAGCAAATTGTGAAGAAATTCACCATATCCTTTAGAGCAAGAAATTATGCTGGAGTGTAAGTTATGACTCCGGCAGCCTTACAGGTACAAAAAATAAAATGAAAAGGGTGGGTGAGACTGGAAATTTAAATGATGCACTAGAAAACTCTGAGCAGGTGACACCTCGATCTGAGATAACTTTAGCTGAGGGTTTTCCGTTTGGATGAAGGGGATGTGGCAGCAATGTCGGAAGGAGATAGAAGGGAAAACCCTAGCACTGATGGTGACACCAAATGGGGTTGGAGGTAGAAGAACAGCAGGGAAGCCTGCGTTGCCTCAGGAGGTTGCTTTCAGGGGGTCCTGCAGCTCCATCCCCTTCGGCAGAAGGTTGGGGGCTGCCGGGGACTGGGGGATGGTGCTGATCAGCTCCGTGTCACCCCTGTGCTCAGGTCCAGGTCATCGAGGTGCCGTTCAGGGGAGATGCCAGAGGAAAACAGGTCCAGGGGGTGACAGCTGGGACCATTTTCCCCTCAAAAGCACCCTGCATCCCCCAAACCTCACCCTGCTGGCTTGGTTTGCTGTGCCAGCCTGTCCCTGCCTCCCTGGGGATGGTGGCAGCGTGTGTGGGGGCCGCCGTGCAGCCGTCCCCGCTCAGCCAGGCTGATGGAGTGGCTGAACTCCAGCTCATTAAGTGTCCCACTGTGTTTGCTGCACATCCCAGACCGGCACCTAATGAATGTCGCAGGGCCCTCCAGGTTAATGAAGAGGTGATGAGACATGGTGGGAGCCCTGGGGAGATGCCGGGAGGATGTGCCGGGGCACATCACAGCCATGGGTGACTGCAGGAGCCCGGGAGCATCACCTTGTCTCCCCTGGGGCAGGAATCTCACCGCTGAAGCCCTCTGATGCCTGGCTCCTCCCTGCATTGGCACGATGCAGTTCAGCTGAGTGCGACAACATCCCTACAGCTGGTTGGTATTTTGGGGGGAGGCTATTTTGTCCTATTTTTAGGAAATGCCAACATGGATTGGGAACTTTTTTTGGGTCTGGGAGGGAAAAGGTCAGCTTGAACAAATTTCTCAACCTGAACTGAAAAAAAAGAGAGGGGCAAAACAGTTTGCTAGCTGTTTTCCAGACAGACCCACTCCAGCTTCAGATGGCAGCTAATTAAAGTGCTGACATTTTAAGACACGCTGATGTGAAATCTCTTGCTTTGAGCCAAGTCTGGGCCCTTTTCAGAGTTCGCTTCACACATTTGCTGCCCGGAGTCCCCAGGAGCGGCACAAGCAAATTAAGGGGAGGCGATGGGTTGTTTTTAATTTAGTGTTTTTCTTCGGGTGTGAGCAAGTTTTTAGCCTTTGGAAGAAAGCTGTAACGTCAGGCTGCCTGGGCAGAGATCTCCAAAAAAAGCTGAGCTCTGTAGCAGAGGTGCCTGTGAGGGTGTTTGAGTTTTGGCTCTGCTACGTCTTACCTTGCGCAGGCAGAGAGAAGAGGGAAGGGGGAGTCCCAGCCCCACGGGATGGGAGGCTGGGGCAGGAGAGCATCCCATGCCTCCGACACCGTAGCATCACCCCAGCAGCTCCCACCTACACGAGCAGAGCAACCTCAAGCCTGGCCATGCCATTTTCCAGAGGGCTGGGGGCTTTTGGATTGTCCCCAGGGCGGGAGGAGCGGGAGGGCTGCGGTAATGTTGTGCCGTGCCCTCTGCCACCGGCAGCGCAGAAGGGAGACGCGGGCCGTGAGGCTGGGGCTGGCTGGAAGGCAGTGAGCTGCAATCAGGAGATGTATTGTGGCTGTTGGGCTGCCGGCACCATGCAGCGCTTGGGAGACAAAGCGCAAAAGTCGGCTCAGCTCAATGGGGATGCAGGAGGTGATTTTGGGGGGGGGAAGGAGACCAGGGGTGGAGGCTAGAGGTGATGGGGAGCAAGTAAAAGGGGAAAGAGCCTGACTCATCCCGGCTGCTGCAAACATTTCTGGCTGGGGTGAGACTATAAATACTGATGCAGCCAGGGGAGGGGGTGAGCAAGATGCAGAGGGGTGGATGGACAGACAGATAAACAGATCTTGGCAGGCTGATCTGGAGGGAGGGGTTGATCAGGACACAGGAGAAATAGCTGTTGGAATAGGGGGAAGCACCCTGCTGAACAGCATGGTCCGAGGGTTGCTGCAAGGCTGACAGTGCTCCTTCTCTCTCTGGACATGAAGAAGCTTGTGAGGGCACTGCTGGGGGACGATTTCTCCCCCAGAATATGTCCAGTGACACCAGTTTGTCCTCACCCACCAGCAGGCTGTGCTAGGGGAGGCAGAGGGACACCCAGCCCCAGGGACAGCAGAAGGTCTGGTGGGTCCTGCCAGGCTGCAAAGGACACATGTGGGGATTGATCCCACGGGTGAGATCTGCAGTGCTGGGGGGGAGCTGGCCCGGGGAGTTCCCCTGGCTCAGGGGGCTGAAAGGCTCATCCGTCTGGGTGCAGAGCCCCTTTGCTGTCATTGTCTTATTGCTGTCACAGCCCCGAGCTGGCTGGAGGCTACAGCTGCAGTCGCTGCCCTGGGGTGAAATGCCGGCACTGGGACGCAGAGCCTGTCCCTGGCAGAAGCCTCTTGAGCCCAACCATCCCATGGCCCGGCATTTTGGGCCAGAGGGGTGGCGGGTGGCAGGCAGGGTCTGCCTTTTGGGGTTCCCAGGGCACCGAGTTGGGGGGCATCTTAGCCCCCACTGCTGCTCTGCCTTCTCCTGCCTGAGCAAACCTGCCCAGCCCCTGCCCTCTCCAGGGTTAATCCTCATCCACCTCTCCCTGGCTGTGGGGCTGCAGCCCCCAAGTCCCCACCTCAGATGTTTCCCTGCTTCCCCACGGACCCCTCTGCTGGTGGTCAGGAAAGCATATGCCCAGTCTGCAGGAGAAAAATCTTCCTTTTCAATGTGAAAGGAGCTGGCAGGTTTCTGGTGCCAGCAGGGGAGGGACGGGTCAGCAGCAACATTCAGCTTTGAACTCTAAAGCCCCAATCCTTGTAGCCATCCCTGGTTTGGGGTAGCCGGGGCATGCAACCCCCACCGAGCAGGCACCCACAGCTGTGCCGGTGCCAGGGAGCAGCGAACGGCCCAGTGGAGTCCAGCCCCCTCCTGCTTATTAAAATATATATATATATATAGGGAGGAACTATTTTATTAGCTCAGCAAAGGGGCTCAGCGCCGTGAGCTCTGCTGTGCCGCCCCGCCGCAAGGTTGGTGCGAGGCTGAAGGTGAGCTGGGAGCCTCTCGCCGGCAGAGACATTTTCTGCTCCGTCATCCTGAGTTTTCTGCTCTGCTTTGCCAGACTGTTCCAGGGAAGGCACCACACGGCGCGTTCTCCCAATGCCATCTAGCGTCTGCTCCAGCAGCCCCAGACAGTTGTTTTAAGGCATCGAAGCTTATTTATTGCAGAACGATCTTTGAGGGCCAACAGGCTGCTCGGGCTGGTTATTAACAGCGGTACTTGCGGCACGGATAACTAACTGGTGGGTGCACAGGTTGAGCTTGATTATTTTTACTATCACTCCCGTTTCGCACTGAAAGCCCACCCCGGCAGGATGGAGCACGAGGATGCGACGACATGTCTGGGGTGATTAAAGTCTTTCAGCCTTCAGCCACTTGTCTTGTAGCCCCGACATCACCTGAGGCTTAATCACTCAGAAAAGTGCTGTCATGTCCTATTGTCACCGTATTGGGAGCACGACCTCTTTCCCATTTAGCTGCCATTTCAAAATAATATGACTTGCCAGGGGACAGGCATGACTCAGGAGGCTGGTAATAGGATATAAAGACTTTGACCGGTGGGTCGTCCATTTGAATGACACCAAGGTCAGCGGCAAGGGCAAAGATGTCATTTGCACGATGATTATTTGGCCAAACGACGCAACATGGACGTGACTGGACCCCTTTGCAGCAGTCAGCAAGGGCTGAGGGCTGGGTTGGATCCTGCTTCCCCTTTGAGAGCATCCCGGGACCCCGACCCCTTCCCACCTGGGTGTAAGACCCAATGGCTGCCTATGATCCCTTCCAGGTTATGGGTTTGCCCTCTGTGTTCTTCCCTTGCCATCATCACAGGGTCATGGTCTGCACAGACTGGAAATGCTCTTATTTCTGTCCTCTTATGGGCAAAGTGCCAGAGCAGCACCTCCCCTCTGTGATCCCCCTCACAGCAGCATCTCCCCTCTGTGTCCCCACCACGTTCTTCCCAGTGCAGAGAGATGTCCCTGTGCTCGCTCCATCCCCTTCTCTGCTCACCACCATCACCTGCCATGATTTAGGTCCCTGCTAACTTCGTCCCCGTCCTCAGCCACCACTGACCATGCGGATTTATCTCCTCGGTAGCAAACCATCTCATCGAGTCAGGTTGATTCCGTGATTAATTAAGCTCTTCCTAGAAATGAGCTTACTCCCTGCAGTCTCGCTTATAAATATTAGCAGATTAATGGGTCCTGGCCATGTTAGGTGGCCGCTACCAGGCTGGCCGTGGAGGGTTTGCCTGCTCTCATCCAGAACAGAGGTTTGCAAAAGGAGAGCTCCTGAACAGACCCAGCATCTCTGCAAACCACCGTCCTGGCCACGTGAAGGAAACCTGCACCAGGGAAAGCATTATTATCAGCGGCTCTTGGGGCAGAAATGAGGCAGTGGAAGGTCCTTTCAATGTCTCGGTGCTGGGGGTGCAGTGGGGTACAGCACGTGAGTACAGCTCCCCTTGCCTCGTGGTACCTGCAGCTCCAGCCGCTGCAGCGTCTGTTCCGTGATGCTGGATCCAGACACCTTGGCCAGGCAGCACTGCTCTCCCCCTCCTCATTAGCACGCTGCCCTCAGCCCCTGCTGTGCCGGCAGGGTGCTTTAATTGCTGTGGCCTCGTTAGCAGTGCTGCCTCAGGACAGTAGAATCATAGAATGGTTTGGGTGGGAAGGGACCTTTAAAGGTCATCTAGTCCAACCCCCTGCAATGAGCAGGGACATCTTCAACTAGATCAGGGTCCCATCCAGCCTGGCCTTGAATGTTTCCAGGGATGGGGCAACCTGAGCCAGTGTCTCACCACCCTGAGAGTAAATTATTTCTTCTTAATATCTAATCTAAATCTCTCCTCTTTCAGTTTAAAACTGTTCCCCCTCGTCCTATGGCTCTTCTCCCTGATCAAGAGTGTCCCCCCGTCTCTCCTGGAGCCCCTTGAGGGACTGGAAGGGGCTCGAAGGTCTCCCCGGAGCCTTCTCTTCTCCAGGCTGAACCCCCCCAACTCTCTCAGCCTGTCCTCCCAGCAGGGGGGCTCCAGCAGAGGCTGTCCATGTCATTGATGAAGATATTGGTCAGGATGGGGGAGTGCAGGATGCAGCACAGCGGGGATGGATGGGGACGGGGAAGGGGGGGATAACCCAGGCACAGAGCAGTCACTTTGGCTGCAGCAGCCACGGACCCTCACACGACTCTCCCAGGGCTTTAGCCACCATCCAGCCTGCCCTGTGTGTTTAGTTTTCACTAATCTGTTTGGGTTCTTTAATTATCTGCAAACAAGGTGCTGCTGCCTTGGAATAACAGGGGGTCGGGGAAAGGGAGCAGCGGGCGGCTGGTCTGTGCAAACAGAGCTTCCCTGCCGCTCTCCACCCGCCCTCCACCTTCACCCAGCACCTATTTTCCTGTATTTATCCAGCATCGATAATGGGATTCCGCCCTGCTGAGCAGCATCTGCATGCTCCAGCACCGAAAGCAGCAGCGATTCCTGCTGAGTTAGTGTGTAAAAGCCTCCGCAATCATCTTGTGCTACAGACCTGAAGGAGGGTTTAAATACAAGGCTCTTTAATAAGATGAAAATAGCCCTTTCCCCACTGGGTGTCTGCTTGCTCTCGCATGCCGCAGGAACCCTCGGGTTGTGGCAGGGCCCGGCTGTATCTGGGCTGACGGGTTTCCTGAGACACCGAACAATTCCCGTCCCTGCACCGTCAGCGCGACGGCAGAAACGTGGCACCAGCTGGAGGAGGTGCCATGGGCTATTTCGCCCCCAAAACTTCTTCAGTTGGACTTTTTTTTTGGTCAAAGGACCAAGAAAAGCTCTGAATATTATTATTGTTGTTTTTGTTGTTGTTTGTAAAATCAAAGTGGAAAAACTTCCTGCTGTTCCAAAACCTTCAAGGAAAAATCAACGTGTCAGTGGCCCAAGGAAGCGTTTTGCTTTTCTTTTTTCTTTTCTTTGTTTTTTCGGCAGCTCCTGTCTGACGATCCCCCCACGAAGCGGGTGGGCTGGACGGAGATGCCCCACGCAGAGCAGGTGGCCCCAGGAGCTTTAGATGGGTGGCATCCTCCGACGGTGGGCAGAACTGCGCTGGTGGTCTCACCTGAGACAAGCATCGGCACAAAGCACCACCGGTGCCTTGGAAGAAACCTCATGCCTCAGTGTGTGCAGCAGGAAAAAGGGTATAATCCTATTTACCTGCCTCCTCCAGAGCTGGCTGTGGTGTTTGATTCATGTCAGGAGCTTGGCTGGTGACTCCTGGATGAATGACGCTATATAAATGCAAAGTGTTATTAATATTTCATGTTGTAGTGAAAATGTACTAATGGGGCTTGTTCCTGGAAGATAAAGTGTTGCCATTAATACACCTCCGCGTCCCCAGCACCGTGGGCTCGCGCGGGCTGGCTGGTTTCAGCCGGTGGAGGGTGCAGCCTTCGGCACCCCCCCTTCTGCCCGTGGGAAATGGAATTCTCCAGAAAACTGAAGCGGTGGGACAGGAGCTCTGGCTGCGGGAGCTCGGTGCCCGCCAGCCCATGGGCAGAGGACACACCAGGAGCCACTGGCTGGGGACCAGAGGCACTGGTGGGCTCTGCCTGGAGCCCAACACCAGCGTTTGGCCCAGAACCTGCCCATCACGTCTGGCAGATCCCCAAAAGAGGGGATTTTAACCCAGAAAGCCACAAGCGCCCCTTCGGACACCCGCAAGCCTGGGGCAGAACATCCCCCTCACGCCCCTGGGATGGCTGTTGCTCGATGCCCTCCTTGCCTGCCCGCGGGGGGACACAGCCCCCGGGAACCCCCTTCCTGGCACAGCCACCACACAGACACGTTAAAAAAAAATAAAAAAACGGGCTTGTTTGATTTCAAACTGCAGAACTCTTCCCTGGAGCCATCCGCAAACAGTGGTAATTTACTTTACAGCTGTTTAGATTTGTTTCTCTACTTTTTTTTTAAAAACCCAGCAGAATTGCAAATGAAATGTGTGTTTGCTCCTCAAATGACTCCAGCTGTACCTGGGCTCTGGCACCCCTTGCCGCAGCACCCGGTCCTCGGACACCCCCCCCAACCCATCTGACCCCCACCCCTGCTCTGTGCTCCCCGCTGCGCCTGGGGGTCAGGCATCAAAAAGGGGGTTCTCTGAGCTGGGGGCTCATCTTGGGAGGGCTCCTGGGCTTTGGGAATAGGGAGAGGGTGATGGGAAGAGACTTGTGCCAGCTTGCAGGTGAGGGGAGCACAGGAAAAGCGGTTAATTAATTCCCAGTGAAATAATCAACTGCCGCCCACTCGCCAGAAGGTGGGGAGGGATAAAGGCTCCTCTAAGTTATTGCCACGGTGCAAAGTTTAGGTAAAAAGGGATTATAGAGGGAGGTGTCCCGGTGCCTCGGGGCTCCCAGAGCTTTGGCCACATCAAGTCTGAGTAAGCAAAGGCGGCCACAGGGAGGGGGTGAAGGGACCCCAGGTCATGCTGGGCACCCTGTGGCATCTGGGGGCAACTGGCCCCGAGCACCCACCCTGTGCCCTGCTGTGGAGCCACCGATGCAGCCCTTCCCCGCACGGGGGCAGGATCGGGCCCCCGCACGCTTCGCCCCAGGAAATCTGGCAGTTTACGGAGCACATGCCCTGAACCCCATCCCTTCCCCCTGGGAATCTCCTCCTCACTCCCAGGAGCCCAGGGATGACTCACGCGGCGCCGGTGTCTCTCGCACCGGGCGATGAGCTCCTGCCCGGTGGGCAAGCACCGACCGGCAGCAGCGCCGGCCTCGGCAGAGGGACACCCCGCAGGTAAGCAGCATGGAAACACCCCCCTGCTGCAGCCCCCCACCCTGGTGAGGTGCGGCTGGGGCTGGGGAAGAGGCGTCTGCTGCAGAGCCCGACCCGACACCGGGGTGATGGGCGCATCCTGGGCTGCTGCCAGACGTGTGTGCGGGGAAGGAGAAATCTGGGGTTGCTGTGTGAGTCCCTGGGGATCGCCCCGGTGAGACAGGAGCTGCCGGCTCCCATGGGGGGGTATGTGCCTGGGGAGCTTCTGTGGGCCCCCCCAAGCCCTGCGAGCAGGCACATTGCAGACCCCGGGCTGTGCGGAGCAGCGGGATGTGTTCACTCCTAAGAGTGCTGCCAGCGAGGGGGAATCTTGTTATTTTACTTATAGGTAAGATGTTTAAGGAGGGTCAGTGCCAAACGCAGCCCCACACCACATGGGGTGCGTTTATCCGGCACGATGCAATCCAGGGTTAAACCAGCTGCCGGGGTTCCTAGCGCTGGTACGGGGTGAGATTGGTCTGAACCGATGAAAATTGGTTATCGTGGCTGCCCAGCCCTGGCTCAGCCCCTCGGTGTTGCCTGGGGCTCTGCAGCCCCCCCAGCTGACCCGCTGGCCCTGCTCCGTGGTGCCGGCTCGCTGTGCCCGGCGTGGCCACCCCGGCGCGTGGGCACGGAGCGGGTGGGCGCAGGGCTCGTCCCGCGCTGCCTGGGCGGGAGAGCGGAGGCGACGGCAGATTCCAGCGATGGGAGAGGACGCGGCGGTGGAGCCGCAGAGCTGCCGGGTGAGTCATGTCCCGGCTGCTCCTATTTGTCCTCTGCCTGGGCCGGGCCTGGCAACGTAAGGGAAATTAATAACAAATACCTGGGCAACGAGGCGAGAGATGGGGTGGGCAGTGCAGGATGGCATTGGGCTGAGGCTGAGCAGGGCATGGACCATGGCGGGCAGTGGGTGAAGGATGCTTTTGCTGTGGCAGAATCAGGAAGCTTTGCCAGGTCCCCATGACCCCGCGGAGGGGGGGGACTGCTCTGCGGACACGCATCACCCGGACCAGGTCTGTGCTGAGACACATGTCGGTGCATGTTCCCGCGTGCAAGCAAAGGCCACAGATGGTTCCCCGAGGCCACCTGGGCAGGAGCTTTGGGACACGCAGGTGATGCGATGGGGACCTCTTGCTGCTTCTTCGGTGTCACTGTATGTTCTCTCTCCTCCCAGGGTAGCTAACAGTATCAGGGGACCATGAACTGGGGGGTGTTTGAAGGGCTTCTCAGCGGGGTCAACAAGTACTCCACAGCCTTCGGCCGCATCTGGCTCTCCCTCGTCTTCATCTTCCGCCTGCTGGTCTACGTGGTGGCAGCCGAGCGGGTCTGGAGCGATGACCACAAGGACTTTGACTGCAACACGCGGCAGCCGGGCTGCACCAACGTCTGCTTTGACCACTTCTTCCCCGTCTCCCACATCCGCCTTTGGGCCCTGCAGCTCATCCTGGTGACATGTCCATCCCTCCTGGTCATCATGCACGTGGCCTACCGGGAAGCCAAGGAGCAAAGGCACCGTGCTGCCGGCGGGGACAACTGCCGCTGCATCTACCCCAACCCTGGCAAGAAGCGGGGGGGGCTCTGGTGGACCTACCTGCTCAGCCTCATCTTCAAGGCTGGCGTGGATGTGGTCTTCCTCTATATCTTCTACCGCTTCTACAGGAACTACACCCTGCCCCGGGTGGTGAAGTGCGAGCTGCCCCCCTGCCCCAACGTGGTGGACTGCTTCATCTCCCGGCCCACCGAGAAGACCATCTTCACCCTCTTCATGGTCGTCACCACCTGCGTCTGTGTCATGCTGAGCCTCATCGAGGCCGCCTACCTGATCGGCAAGCGGTGCCGCGAGTGCCTCCTGGCCAGCAGTGGGGACAGCCGCCGGCACAGCCAGGACTGCGCCCTCTCCCACCCCGAGCCCGTGGGCACGGGAGGGCAAGTTTTCCATGGGGTGGACTACAAACCCCCCACGGCCTCCATCCCCCCCACGGACTCCAGCCCCAGCACACTGCCCGAGGAGGAGAATCTTCTCTAGAGCTGCCCAGGGGAAGGCAGGAGCCGCTCGCCCACCCTGCACCATCCTTCTCTTCCATCTCCATCTCCTGGTGCTGGGGGGTGGCAGCACCCTGGAGTCGGGCTGTGCCCAAGGGCTCTCTGCCTCTCCCATCCTGGGGAAGGCACATTGCTTTGTTCTGCTGAACTTGGGGTAACCCCAGTGCTGTAGGACACATGCAGTCCCCGAGAGCCAGCAGGGACGAGCAGCTCTGCGGCGGCTGCGAACCAACAGCAGTGCCGGGAGGTTGAGACCATCCCAGCTGTGATGGCTTTAGCTGGTCCCGAGGGTGTTATTGCAATGAATAAAAATGTCTGTCCCTACAAAGTGATGGCCAGAGCGGTTGTTCTCCTGCTCCTTGGGCACAGCACTGCCAAGAGGGGAGTAAGGGCTCCATCGCCCCTGGAAAGGCATCGCTCCCACGGCCAGCTCTGGGCTGGGTTTGGACCAGCTGAATTTGGGCAAACCACTGGCTGCAGGTTCAATTCTGCTGGAAAAAAGCCACTGAAAATTGGAGCAGCCCCTGGAGCTGGGCATGAGCGATGGCTTTGGCCAGAGAGGGGGAGCGCCAAGGCTGGGCGGGTGGTTTTTGGGATGTGCGGGGTGTTATGAGGTCTGTGCTGCCTGGGAAAGGGCTTGTCCTTACACCCAGAAAGTCAACAAGAGAACTCTTGCTGCATTCAGCAGGCACTGGATGTAGGCGAGCAAGGAGGACAGCTTAATTACCTCCCTGTAATCCCTGGCTTTAAAAAAAAATAAATAAATTCTTGATTTAAGATGGGCTACTGGGCACAGGCAGACACACCCAGAGGTGTGAACATCCCTGGGGACCCACGCGTGGGAGATTTAAACATGTCACAAGTTTTCAAACCAGCTTGGAGGTGTTGTGGAACAGGGGCCAGCCAGGACAGGCACCCTTGAGCCCCCCAGGGAACCCCTCTCCCTACCCCTCACCCTACATAAGCAGCACCGCAGGTGTCAAGGCCATTTCAGGCTGATGCTATAGTCATTAATAACACTCATTAGCTGAGTGGGGACAAGAGCGGGTCCTTGCTGTGGCAGCAAAGTGCAGGGGTGAGGATCCGGCTGGGCAGGCAGAGCCCGCCGTGGGCTGCCGGCTCTTCCTGCCCGGCCAGAGAAAAACACCTGAGCAAAACAGCTGAATAAAGGAGAGGAAAAACACCCCAACCATTGATTAAACAATAACATTAAATGGCAGAATATGATCTTGTTTATTGCTGTAATATGTCGCGTTCTGCGATGACTCAGGCGGTACTGCAATTTCTAAGGCCATCAACAGTAACTGAGCATTAGCCGGGATGAATAATTAACAATAATTTCATGGCAAATGCACTCGTAAGTAACATTAACATTGAACATGCAGCTCGATCTGTTACTGGTTTCGCTTTATTTAGAGGGTGCGATTATTATTTTTTCCATGAATACCGGCAGCCCCAGTGCTCGCTGGCTCTGCCGCAGAGGAAGCGGACCTGGGGTGTGGGAGATGCCGTCAGCCCCTCCTTTCAGATCGGTCACTACAGCTGCTGCCCCTTTGCAGCAATCCCGACCCACCTGAGACCCTCCCTGGGCACAGCTGAGCTCTGTCCCACAGCCCACCCTAGGGATCGGGACCAGCCGGGGTGTGCTGATGGGGATGCAGAGGAGGGATGCCAAGGGCAGGCAGGGCTGCAGGGACTGCCCGGCCACCCCACAAGGGTGGGGATGGTGGAGGAGCCCTGGGGGGGATCTCTGCCACCAGCCCAGGACCCTCTGGGCACATGGTGGCTCCTTGTGAAGACACCAGTGAGTTTGGAGACCTTTGGGGTAAGAGAGGCAGATGGTGAAATACGGGTGGATTTCTTCCCTCTTTATGTGAGGCTGTGCTGAACTCTACCTTCCTTCTGTCTGCTCCCGTTGCTGTGCTTGTTGGATTACCCACCTGAAAATTATTTTCTTTACTGGGGCCTTTAATGTCAGAGGATACAAGCTGTCCTTTGTGTGCAAGCCGTTGCCTCTGATTTAAAGAGCGAGGGCTGAGCTGTTTGTTTTCCGGCGAGGTTGGCTGCTGTTGATCAAGGCTGCCCTCGATTAGCAAGAATCCCGAGGTGTTCCCCAGCTGCAAGCGCTTAATCGCTGCGGAGATGGGACCCGGAGCAACCACCCTGCCCGCCTGCCCCGATTCTGCGCAGCCGGAGCTGCTGCCCGTTGCGAGAGACCGGGCCATCCAGTTGCCGTGTGTTTTTGTGCTGCTCTATCTCGCTCCGAGCAAGAATTGCAGCCGCTCCGCAAAGCGCCGGCTGCCTTGCGCCATCCAGGCTTGGGATCAGCGGCGGCTGGCGGGACAAACGGGGACACTTGGCTCCTTCTTTCTGACGTGTTTCTGGGCTCCGCACCAAGGGGAGCTGAGGTTGCCCCTGCTGGTGCTGCAGAAACGGGGGGCTCAGGGCTGCGCCACCTCCTGGGATGCAGAAGTTAAGAGGCAGGACTGGTGTCGGTGATAAAGCAAATTATTTGGGGGTTGTCACAATAAAATCTGAGTATGACTTTGCATCATCATACAAGGGATTAAATTTGCTTGTAGGATTTAAAACAAACCCATCACTAACTCCAGCCCAGCCAGGGATGTGGAGGGGCTCAGTGCGTGGTGGCACAGCTCAGGGACAGCCTCTCCTTCCCAGTGGGGGTTTGTTTATTCCCTGCCCCAAAACTGCTTGTTTGCTGGGAATTGAAGGGAAACTCTTTGATTTACATCCAGCGTGTTGGAGCGAGCGGCTGCCCCGGCTCCCAGGCTCCCGTGACTCCCCGTGCCCCAGCGCCGGCCAGAGAGGTCTCCTCCCCAGGGACACGGCCCGGAGCGGGACAGGCGGGTTGTCAGGATGCTGTCGGCAGGCAGGGAGCTGGAGATCAGAGGAAGGGCTGGCTCCCAGCCCCCGGCGGGCGGCCGAGTGCTGCCTTCTGCCATTTAAAGAGACTTTGAGGTTTTCCTCTGGTTTGGCGGCCGCCTGCTCTGCTGCTTGGTTTTTTCCTTCATGGAGAAGCCAAGGTGGGGCTGCTGGAAGTCACTGGGTGTTTTTAGTGTTCACTTCTGGCACTGAAGCCAGTCACCCATCGCCCCACCGAGCAGGAGCGGGGTGACAGCAGGGTGACATGCCCGTGCATGCACCCAAGGCTTCTCCAAGGGCTCCCCGGTGCTGGGAGCTGCCAACCCGTATTGGCACCTTGTCCCCGTCCCCACACCAGATCAGTCAGCAGAGAGATGGCAGAGGGGGTGCAGGGACTTTGCCCTTTGCTGGGATGCCCAACTACCCATCTCAGCTCCGCAAAACACTCCAAAACACGGGGTGTTTCCCTTCCCCACCCAACTGCCGTAGGGGAAATCTTCTGCCTGTTCCAAAAGGCACCTGAACTTTCTCGCCGTTGCCATGTGGCCTCTCCTGAAATGCCAAAATTGCAGGTAAAAGGCTACTGGGGGGGGGTCCTGCCCTGCTCTTCACCTGGCCCTTACAGGGTTTGCCGTGGGGCAGGGAGCGGCTGCCTTCGCAAGACATCAAACCTGCCGGTGGTTCTCATCTTCCTGGGTTTTTCATCTTGAAGGCCACAGCCCCCAGATTCCTCATGGAGAGGCTCTCCACAACAACATAGCTCAAATTCCTGATCCTGCCGATAGCGCTGTGCAAAGGCAGCTCCTGGGTGAGGGGCTGCTCCGGAGGCCTCCCTTTGAGGGTGCTGGTGCCTGCCCCCTGCTCCAGGCTCACCCCCCTCTGCACCCCCAGGCTCCCAGGAGGGTTTGCTTTGGGTCCCACTCCCGTGGCCTCTCCCTGCCATGTCCCCACCTCAGCGAAACCCCCCCATGCTTTATTTCACCTCCTGGAGTCAGAGAGCTGCTGGGTGAGTGGCTCCTTGTCTGCCACAAGTGTGGGGAGCAAACCTCTCACAGCATCAAGCACCCGGCAGGGCTCTTCAAACGTGTCCCCATGGGAGGGGTGGCCCCTGCCAGGTGCCCCAAGGGGCTCCACAGGCCAGGGAGCCCCTGGGAAAAATGCCTTGGAGCGCTCGGCCCTGGGGTGTGCCAGAGTGATGCCAGGAAAGCCTCGGGGCAGCCACGGGCGAGCGGAAACACATTCCTGGCCGGGCCACGTCTGCAGAGGCACGAAATGGGGCTGCTCCAGGGGAGAGGCTGAGTCGGGCACCCGGCTGACACAGCCCCCGGGAGCCACCACTGCTCTGGGGCAGGGACCGTCCCTTTAGGGATACATCCCGGGTTCCACGAGGACAGGACTGGAGGCAGCTGGCAGGGCAGGGTCCTGCTGCAGGGGTCCCTGCTGCCGTGCTCGGTCTGTGCCACTCTTTGGGAAAGGTCCCATCTGGGACGCCCCGGCGCTGGCAGGGCGGTGGCTGCAGGTTGCTGTAGGTTGGAGATACCAATGAGCTGTTGCAAAACTATTACTAAGGCAAAATCATTAAAAAGTGGGTTATAATTGCGTAATTTGTGATTCTTAGCAATGGTTGCTGGCTGACAGGCGGCTGGGGGGATGGTGCGAGCCCAGTGCTGGTCCCCAGCCACCCTGGTCTTGCCCGGGGTTTGCAGTGCCCAGAGCCGCCCCTGCGGGGGACGGAGCATCACCCGGCAGGAACCGCTGGCGTCGCTTGTGGAGGAATCTGGCTCCATTGATCTCGCTGCAGGATTTGACCTGCCTTGATTGTTCAACCCGAGCGTGTGTGTGCATGTGCACAGACAAGAACCTCCACGGGAGCTGTTTGCCGGACTCACCCAGTTACTGGGAACAGAACAAACTACCCTTCCCCTCCCCACTCACACTCAGCGCTGCGCACACAAAGCCTGGGCACCCGGGAGGGCTGAGGACGGGAAAGAGCTTCCAAAAAGTACCTGGATCCTGCCACCTCCCTGTGTCCCTTTACCGGCTGGGCAGGTACCTCCAGGACAGGGGGGTAGGGACAGGGGGTGCTCGCAGGGCTGCTGGGGACCTGCAGGTTATGGGGGGGGGACACGACAGACCCTGCAGTGCTAACGGGGTGCAGCTGTGTTAGGTGGCCAAAGGTGGGGACCCCGACAGCTCGCAGTGCCGTGCTGGGACCCCAGGGGCAGTGCCAGCATCGCTGGCCCATGGGGCAGCGCACCCGGGGGGCAATGCAGGGGGATGGCACAGCATGGCACCCTGAGGAGCAGCAATGGCCACCCCAGGCACCACTCCTCCATCCCACCGCCCTCCCTGGTGACCCAAAAAGGCCGAGCCCCCCGAGGAGAAGGTGCACAGCCCCACTCTGTTGGGTTTGCACCCCAGGTAGGAGCTGGGCGCTTTTCGGGCCCAACGCCCTGCACCCACGCGGGGCAGGACCTGGCGGTGACGCAGCGGGCTGGCATGCTGGGGGCTGGTGAGGGTTGCCGGGCTTCACGGCAGGCAAACCGGCGCTGCAGGCAGAGCCGAGCACACCGGGAGCGTTGCCCCTGCTCTGCCTGCCTGCCAGCCAGCGCCAGCCGGGCCGCGGGGCTCCCACGGCACCACCCTCCACATCCCGGCACGGGGCTGATCACGGAGCCCACGTCCCCTTCCCACCCCGCCGTGGGTCCATGGCCAGAGCCAGCGCTGGGCTTAGCTGGGCAGGTGGGTGCCGGGCAAGTGGGCACTGGGTGGCATCAACCGTGGGGACCTGGAGATGGGGACATGGGTGAATTGGCAGGCTGGCGAGGGGGCACTGGCCCTGGGTGCACGCAGGGGCTATGGGCTCCACCACGGGCACCGGCTTCTGGCTGAGGAGGGGAAAGGGCTGGGCGGGAGCTGTGGGATTTCTCCCCACCCCGGCACACTGCTGCGGGTTTGCTGGGGAGGAGGATCTCCCGGTTTCGGATGAGGTGGTGAGTAGAGGTGTGCAGGGCTGGGCAGAGGTGCTGGCACTCGGCACACACTGGCACAGGACCCCAGCGTGGCCACTCCTGGCTCCAGCCGCGCTTCTCGGTGCATCCCAGTCCAGCAGCGTGGGAGTGCGGCAGCGGGTTTGGGGCTCACTGAGGGGTGGCCCCGGCCAGTGACGGGCTCCAGGCAGGGCTCCAGGCTCTGTTCCTTCCCTGCAGCCCCAGGACACCTCGCTGCGCCTCACAGCCCTCCCTGGACAAGGGGACCGTGATCGCCCGTGTGCCATCGTGCCCCTGGCCATGCCCCACACTGGGCACTTCCCACCCCGCAGCCCCCGGTGAGCGGGGAAGGAGCCTGAGCCTCTTCCAGGTACGTCTCGGAGGCGCCGGGTGGGCACCGGGCAGTGGGAAGGCGACTGCGTGGCACTGATTGACCTGAGGAGCTGGGGTTGAAGGAATTGGCATTTGGGGCTGAACGAACTGAAATTGGAGCAGCCCGTTTGCTGTGTTCTTTGAGGGCTTAGCTTACTCTGGGATCGTGGGGTGCTTCTCTCTGGTCTTCACCCCCCCACACACCCCCCCGTGCTCCCACCAGCGGGTGTGCGTTACTCAAAGCAGCTCCTTAAAAGCCAGCGGTGCGGGACGGACCCAGCCCGCTGTCCCGTGGCGCTCTGTCACGGGAGGCACCTTTACAGCAAGGAGTCAACAGCCGCCGACTCACCTCTGGGTGAAAATCACCCGGGGTTTGTAAATCCAGGCAGCAGTAAAGTAAAGCTCCGGATCAGGCTTGGAACGCTGTCCTCCTCTCACCGGGGCAGCCCCAGGCTGAGCCGTGGAGCCGGTTTGGCCGGCACGGAGCCTCGGGGCTGCCGGCAGCACTGCCGGGAGCGGGGTGGGAGCGGGGTGGGAGCGGGATGCCAGCCAGGGCGACATGCCGGTAACACTCACGGACTCTCACTTTCAGCAGCCCCGCTCTTGCCCGTGCTCGGGCTGCCTCGGGCGTCACCTGCGAGAGAGAGAACCTGTCCCTGGTGTGTCCTGGCATCGCTGCTCTGCAGCTGCCGCTTCCCCTTTGGCTCTCAGCGTTAGGAAAGCGTGGTGGCCAGTTTAGCCCATTTTACCCACCGAACTGAGGCTCAGGGAAGGCTGGGACCAAGGCTGAGATCCCCTGGAATCTCCCTAATGGCAAAGGCCCCCATCCATCCCCAAAACACGCTGGTGGAGGGCATGCAGGGGAGCGTGGCTGAGCCGCACAAAACCCTGGGGAGGAAAGAGGACTGGGGACCACAGACCGGGAGCTCTGCTGGTCCAGTGCTGCACCCACGGGGAGCCAGCTCAGCCCTGCCCCTGCCCGGGCATTTTCCCACAGGGTCCCACTGTACAGGTGGGGCTCTCACCACCCCCCATCCTTCCCACCGCAGCTCTGATGCATCAGGGGCACTTGAAGCAACCAGTGAGCCTGTGCCTGGCTGGCAGAAAGGGGGGGTAAGGCACTGGGGGGTCCATCCTGGTGGGCATCAGCACATGCCCCTGCGAGCAGCAGGGGAGAAGGAAGACAGGGTCGTAGATGGAAATGTGCTGTGGGGGCCCCCTCCTGCCCTCATCCCAAGGGACCTGCCAGCTCACAGGGTTGGTGTCCCCACAAGCCTTTCCTTTGCTGAGATGCCAAGTGCCCTGCACAGCCGACCCCACCTGCCAACCCCCCCGGCACGGCCTCCCCTTGTTGATCCTGGCCCGCGCCGGGGGATTGCGCTGCCAATGTACACCAACATGCGCAGTCAGGCTGGGGACTTGGCCGGGTGGCTCATCCCCTACGGCAAAGCCTCCATCAGAAGGAAGTGGAGAGAGGTTGAGTCACCTCTGACTGTCACCAGGAGAGCACAGGGCTGGGCTTTACTGTCCACGAGTGGGATGGTCCCTCCACCCCAAATGAGCGTAACGTGGTGAGGGAGAGATTCTGGCAGGTCCATGAAATTAAGTGCGGTGAGAGATGAGCTGCCCTGTTGCAATCTCCCACCGTTCTTCACCCACCACTTCTGCTGCTGTTTCTCCAGGTCAGGTGACTCTGGCCTCCACCGGCTGCCATGGATTGGAAAACGCTGCAGGCGCTGCTCAGCGGGGTCAACAAGTACTCCACAGCCTTCGGCCGCATCTGGCTCTCCGTGGTCTTCGTCTTCCGTGTGCTGGTCTACGTGGTGGCGGCCGAGCGTGTGTGGGGAGACGAGCAGAAGGACTTTGACTGCAACACGCGGCAGCCGGGCTGCACCAACGTCTGCTATGACCATTTCTTCCCCATCTCCCACATCCGCCTCTGGGCCCTGCAGCTCATCTTTGTCACTTGCCCTTCCCTCCTGGTCATCATGCACGTGGCCTACCGGGAGGACCGGGAGAAGAAGAACCGGGAGAAGAATGGGGAGAATTGCCCCAAGCTCTACAGCAACACAGGCAAGAAGCATGGTGGGCTGTGGTGGACCTACCTGCTCAGCCTCTTCTTCAAACTTATCATAGAGATCCTATTCCTCTATCTCCTCCACAAGATGTGGGACAGCTTTGATTTGCCACGGCTGGTCAAATGCACCAAAGTGGACCCCTGCCCCAACACAGTAGACTGCTACATCGCTCGGCCAACTGAGAAGAGAGTCTTCACCTATTTCATGGTTGGAGCCTCCTCCATCTGCATCGTCCTCACCGTCTGTGAGATCTTCTACCTCATCTTCAAGCGGGTTGTGCGGCGTGCGCAGAAGTGGAAGAAGTCCACCAAGCGCTCTGTCAGCTACAGCAAGGCCTCCACCTGCCGGTGCCACCTCAAGACAGAGGAGAAGGACAACAAGTCCCAGACTAGGTGTGTGGCAGCCCTGTGGGCCTCTGCTCCCAACCTGACTGCTGTCTGATGGGGTGCTGGGAGGGGAAGAGGGAGGGAGATGTGTCCAGGGATGGTTGGCCTCAGAGTTGGCCACTGGGGATGCCACCACCAGACTCTTCAGCCAGAACCTTGATGGCTCTAAAGGGGAAGGGGACACATCCATGGGAACTCTCCTGTTTGAGGTCATGGGCATGTCCCCACCCATGGGTGTCCCAGCAGCACGGACACGCTTGGTGGCAGGCGGATGCTGGCTGCCCATGGGCACACCTGAGGTTTTCTCTTCTTTCCACAGAGGAGAGGAGCTATGAGCTCGCCCGTCCCAGCCGGTTGGCCTTCCCTTGGCCCAGCAGCTTTCCAAGCCTGCCAAGCCCCCGAACCCTTGAGAGTCGACCCATGTGAAAAATGACTAAAGCCAACAAATTAAAGTCCCCTGAGAGGCCCCTGGGTGCCCGAGCAGACGCAGGTAAGGTGAGGGCAGCCTCAGAGCTCTGCCACAGTGGTGCCACAGGGCTTGGACATCACACCGACACACAGACAACATGCACGACCCTGCCGAGAGGCCAGCCCCACCGTGGCAGCCATCGCTGTCTGACCCAGCCCAGCCCAAAGCTGCAGGGATGGAGCTGTTGAGCTTGAAGGGCACACGGGGACTAGGGCTGGCAGGAGGGAGAATGGGCATTCTCATGGTCCAACAGCTTCTCTTGGGTCCTCCAGCTCTGCTGCTCCCAGTACAAATGCATCAGTCGGTGCCTGGTGAAGGCTGGTGTCACCCAGTGCGGTGACAGTCCCCAGTTGGCAAACTGGGGTAGGAGCAGCTTTTCCCCCTTTGCTCATGCAAACACCATGCCGACGTCCTGCCCAAATGGCTCTGGTGCTTCCCTTCGGTGCCTTTGTGTCCCCCCTCACTCCAGACGGATGCGTCAGACACAGCATCAGCTACGGATCCAAAGGCCAAATAAACGCTGTGCTGTTTGTGACCGCTGGGATCTGCTCTGCACACTGTAAATCGAGGGGAACTGGTGAGACCAGAAGAAATGGATTTGCAGAGGTTCCCCAGGAGCCCACGGCCGGGTGCTCCTCACTCCTCACCCAGCCAGGGCAGCACGGGTCGAGCCCCGGGGCCGGAGTGCCCAGCGTCTGCCCGCTCTGCCACCTCCCGGCTTGTCACGCGTCGTTAAACTTTAATTCAGCAGAACCGCACGCTGGCCCCCGAGGAAATCAAGGAGGGATCAGCATCAATTATTTACTAAACCTTGATAAATATTACAATAAATAGAAATGATTTCCATTTAATCTCTCCTTAAGCAGCGCCATGCGGAGGGTCTGCTGGCGCTCCAGCTAGCCACGTTTCCAGCTCTGCTGGGCCCACCCACGCTCCCCCACAGCCATGAGCATGTCACGGTGTGCGCTGACACAGCCAGGGCTCGTGCCACTGCGAGTGGCAGTGACAGTGATGCCCGTGCTGCCAGGAGGGTGACGTGTCTCTGTGCCAGGACATGGAAAAAGCGCTTCCAGCGTGGGCTGCTCCCATGGGCACCCCAGCACCGTGTCACCTGTGGTGCCAGCCCTGGACACGGGGAAACCTGTGCCACAGGAAAGATGCTCCAGAAGGTTTAACAGCACAGCGTGTCCCACTGGGAGGTGGCTTGGGCACCAGTGTGGGTCTGCTTTGGGACTCCTGCATGGCTCACCGGGGGCCTGTGGCTGGTGTGGTTAAAGCCCATGCTGGGCACGGTCCTCCTGGTGGGTAAAGCAACGTGGGAGCCAGGACATCCGTGGGTGAGGGCAGCTTTGGTTCCTTTGTGGTTTTGGAGCAGTTCCCGGAGGGGATCGTTTCCACCCGTTGAGGGCTGGGGGGCACAGAGCATGGCTGGGGACAGGCACCAAGAGGGGACCATGCCGCTTGGGCAGCCACAACCCAGGGGTGGTGGGAAGGGGAAGCAGTAGTCACAGTGGGCCAGCTGGGAGATGGACACTGGGCTCTGCAGCACCCTGGTGCCACAGCATGGAGTGGCACATGGGCGTTATCTGAAGCACAGCAATTATTTTGTATTAAATATAACGATGTTGTTCTGGCTCTGCCCTCCGCTCAGCCCCAGAACTGTCTGTGAGGAGGAAATGCCACGTCTCGGTGTGGGAGAGGCGGCAGCTCCCAGTTGTGTGTGCAGACCGCCCTAATTTCTGGCTTCGAGAGCCCAAGCCCAAGCCCGCAGCCCTCGGGTGGCCCCACGCAGCCCCTGCCACGTGTGCCAGCCCTTTGCGGCCACTGCAGGACAGTGAGGGGGGGCACGCACAAGGGTTTTGCACCCCGAAGTCAGCAGAAATTAAGCCTGTGCATAAAATACGAACCTCTGCCCACCCGCTGTCTCCCCCTCCTTGTTGCGGTGCCTCCGCACCCCCCGCAACGCCCCGCCTGAGCCCCCCGACAGCAAAGCTCCGCTTAGAACCTGCTGCCGGGTCCCAGCCCCGGGATCCCCGGCGCAGCTCGGCCCGGGAGCCGGCGGGGGCCGCGGGGCCGGGGCAGCGCCGGGCTCCGGTGTGGCTCCAGCACCACCCAGCGCCCGTCGCGCCTCACGACCCGCGGGGGGACCCGCCGAACGCCGCGGCACCGGCCCGGCCGGAGCGGGCAGGGGACGGAGCATCCCGGGGACGACCCACCGCACGCCCCCGGGGCATCTCCCCTGGTGCCCCCCCCGCCCGCCATGCGCGGCCGCTTTGGGGTGACTTGCTCAGGGTCTCACCCGTGGGCAGGGTCCCCCTGGTGGGTCCCTCCGCCTCTCGGCGGGTTTGTCCCGGTGGCGGAGCCGCAGCCACCGCGGGGCTGCCGGGCACGGAGGGTGCCGGCCACCGGGCCGTCCCCGCAGCCCGCCGGGGAGCAGCGGGCAGGGACACCGCCGGCTTCCCGCAGCCCCCGCCGGCTCCCCACCGGCTTCAGCCCCGGGGGTCCCGGCTGTCCCCGGGGGTCCCGGCCGGGCGGTGCTCCGCGGACCCACCGCCCCCGCCCCGCCCCGCCGGGGCCGCCCCCTCGGCCTGGGGGGAGCGGGCCGGGCCGGGGCGGCCCCGCACACCTGCGGCACGGCGCTAAGCCCCGGCCCCCGGTTTCCTGCCCGCGCTCCTCCCCCGGCTCCCCCGGGCCCCGCACGGCCAGAGCCGCCCGGCCCGGCCCGGCCGCTCACACCCAGCGCGGCCCGAACCAGGCGGGACGTGCCCGGAGCGGCGGAGGTGAGTGACCGGTCCCCGGGACCCCCGGCACCCCCAGGACACCGGGCATCGCTCGGCAACACCGTGCTTGGGGACACCCCTACCGCTGGCACTCGCTGTCTGCTTCGGGGCACCCCCCCGCGCCCCGCTGCAGCTGGGTGTCCCTTTAACTGCCCAGCTGGCACCTCTGCCTGCTTAATTGGCAGAGGTTAATTAGGAGCCGGGGCTGTGGCTGCTTCCTCTTTCCCAGCCGGGCCGCAGGGCTGAGCTCCCGCGGGGGGGATGCGGGCTGGGGTCCCCGGCAGCCGGGCGTGAGGCTGAGACACCCCGGGGTCCCCGGAGCAGCATCGGGTCTGTGTGTGGTGAGTGGTCTCGGGGGTCTCTGGACTCGGGAAAGCCCTGGGCAAGGGGGAGAGCACGCTGGGGCTGGGGTGCTGTTGTCCCACAGCAAGGGAGCTGGCTGTGGGACAGTCCCATCAGTTTGGGGTGAGCCCTGAGTGGGTGTCAGGGTGGCCGCTGTACCCCGGGGGTCTGTACTCCCCTCCCGCAACCCTGCTGCTCTCTGCCCTTTGGTAAAGCTGGGGCAGTGGGCTGTAGGAGAGGCAAATCTGGGCTGCTCCTGTGAGCCTCCGCTCTGCCCCTCCTCTGCCTCCTGTGGCCCTGACCTCCCAGGACAGCCCCAAACCAGCCGGCCAGCGAGCCCTTTGCCGTGGGCTGTGTCCTGGGAGGCCGGGACAGCCACAAGCCATGGATGCTGTGGGCTGGGTGTTGCTTGTGGGAGGCGAATCCCTGTACTGTCTCTTCTCCCCCAGCCCCAGGTTTCTACACTGAGCAGTGGGGTGTAGGAGGAGCACTCCTGGGCTCAGAAATGCCGCCTGGCTCCTTCCCACAGGTGTGGGATGTTCCTCAGTGGGTTTGCTGGGAACTTCTGCAGAGCAGCCGTGTCCCGAGAAAGCCTGGGGTTTAGGTAGCCCCGTCTGCCCTGGGCTCTCTAGTGTGGAAACAGAGAATTGACTTGGCTCCCCTCTTCTCCCCTCTCTGCTGCCAGAGACTCAAGGTTCCCTAGAAGATGGGCGACTGGGGTTTCCTGGAGAAGCTGCTGGACCAAGTCCAGGAGCACTCGACTGTGATCGGGAAGATCTGGCTCACCGTGCTCTTCATCTTCCGCATCCTCATCCTGGGCTTGGCCGGGGAGTCCGTCTGGGGGGACGAGCAGTCGGATTTCGTGTGTAACACCAAGCAGCCGGGCTGCACCAACGTTTGCTACGATAAAGCCTTCCCCATCTCCCACATCCGCTACTGGGTGCTCCAATTCCTCTTTGTCAGCACCCCAACTCTGATTTACCTCGGCCACGTTGTCTATCTCTCTCGGAAGGAGGAGAAGCTGAAGCAACGGGAGAGTGAGCTTCGGGCTATCCACAGCAAGGACCCGAAGATCGAACAGGCCCTGGCAGCTGTGGAGAAGAAGATGTCCAAGATCTACGTGACAGAGGATGGGCGGCTCAAGATCCGTGGGGCGCTGATGTGGACGTACATCATGAGTGTGATCTGCAAGAGCATCTTTGAGGCTGGCTTCCTCGTTGGGCAGTGGTACCTCTACGGCTTCTCCATGGTGCCCCGCTACGTGTGCAAGAGGGACCCCTGCCCCCATCAGGTGGACTGCTTCATCTCCCGCCCCACTGAGAAGAGCATCTTCATCATCTTCATGCTGGTGATGGGCCTGATCTCCTTAGTCCTGAACCTCCTGGAGCTCTTCCACCTCTGCTGCAAGAACCTGCTTAGCAACATCAAGAAGGTGTCGGTGCCGGTGCCGACTGGCCCGAGCCGGGACGCCTTTGCCGATGACATGGTCTCAGGTCCCTACGCACCCAAGCACTACCCCTTCCTGCCCATGGCCGAGAGCCACACGCCGCCCTACCAGACCTACAACAAGCTCTCCAGTGAGAACTGGGCCAACTTCCACAACGAGGAGAACCTGGCACTGGGCAGCGGCAGCAGACCCCTCTCGGACCCCTACGCCCCCAGGGCTGCCGAAGCCCCTGCCCTGGAGGAGAAGCTGTGCAGCCGGCCTGGGAGCTCAGCCTCCAAAAAGCAGTATGTCTAGTGCCGGGCTGGCCCCGGCCGGCCGGGGTGACCTTCCTCGGTCCCTCGTGCCTGCAAAGGTGCTGGTCATGGGCAGGCAGCTGCCTCCTCCCGCCTGGTGCTGTGTCTTACGGAGAAGCCCCGCGGAGACCTGCCTGCCCCCCGGGATGTGATGCTCGGGAGCGGGGCCAAGCGCCGCCCGGGAGCGGAGCCTCCGCTCTCTCCTGTTTTCCCCACAGACCCTGCAAGGAAGGAAACTGCAGAAAGTTCCCCGGGACGGCGTGTCCCGCGTGCCTCGCCGTGGGAAAGGGAGAAATCCCTGGAGCCACGCGGCTGGGAACAGGCTGTCCCCAGGGCCATGGCGGGAGGCTGCTGCCCCTCGGGAGCCGTGGCTCGGCCGGACCCCAGGGTTTGTCGGAGCCCCCGCCGGCGTGAGAGCCGGGCGTGTGGCCGTGGGAAGCCGCTCGCCTCCAGCCTCCGCACAGAGCGGGCTGAGCCCGGGAGGGCTGGGGGGAGCTGGGCTGGGGCAGCGCTGCCTGACGGGTCCTGGCCACCAGCCCTGTCCTGTTCCTGTGACCCCGGCAGCGAGCCAGCAGGGCCAGCGGCTCCTGCCCCGGCGTTTGCTGCAGGAGCTGCCCCTTCCCCACGGAGCACGGGGCAGTTGAGCCACCGGCAGCTCTCAGTCGGGGCTCTGCGGTGACCTGCTGATCCCGATGGCTGCAGGGTCACCGCTTGGGTGCCCCGGGAGTGTGGGCTCCTCCTGGCCCTGGGCCCTTTCCCATGTGATGTGTGTCTCTTAAGTTATTTTTAACCTGCTGGCCTGAGCACAGAGCTTTCTGCCTTAAAGGTGCCGTTATGTGGGGGATCTGGGGAGTCGTGTCCAGCCCGGCCACGTGCCCTTGAGCCCTATGATTTTGGGGAAAGAATTAGCCTTGAAACTGCTGTTTGGGGGGGTTATTGGTTTTATTACTTTGCACTAGTCAACTCCTGCTGTGGGCTGGGGGGACACCAAAGAACCAACTGCCGCCGTGAGAGCGGTTGCCCCGACATCCCCAGCCCACCAACGCTGTGAAAGGGGAAGGTCTTGTTGTGACTGAGGGGCTGTGGGTCCTGCGTGACCCAGGCACGAGCGTGGGACGCAGATGTTGCTCCTCAATGCTGTTTCCTTTCCCCCCGGCAGACTCAGTGTTGCATCTTGTTGAATAAAGTTGTATGAATGAAAAAAGTGAAGTGTGGTGTGACTGTGCTTTGTGCAGCTGCCTCGGGGAGGGTGGGCAAGGTCTTGGGGCCAAGGGAGAGGGAACCTGCTGTCCCATGGGTGGTGGGATGAGCGTTGGGCACCCTCTGAGCTCCAGTTGTGCTGCTGGAGCCACCTACTCACTGAAAGCACAGCCCTCCCTGCTATAGTGTTTTGTCTCCTTGAGCCCAGCTTCAGCCCAGGGGCTCTCATGGGGCCATCGTGGCACAGACTCCGGGTGGCCCAAAGCAGAGCTTGTCCCCATAGCCAGCCTCTGTGCCCCGGTTCTGCTGCCGATAAACCCGGCAGAGGCCGTGGAGCTGCTCACAGCTGCATAATAGGTGGAAATGAGCGGCAGATAAAGGCACACAATGTGGTTGGGGCTGTTGTTTAGTTCCTCTGGCCAAGCCAGCCCAGGACAGAGGCTGCTCGCTGCCGAGGGCCTCTTCAGCGAGGGTGGGACGGACTAAAAATACCCTGGAGAAAATGAAATATGGGTGATACGGGGTGATATCGCTGCCATCGGCCACTGGAGGAAGCGGAGAGGGAGGCACCCGGCTGCTCTGCCCTCGGTGCAGAGCCTGGGCTGGTGGCCGAGCCCGCCCTTAGCTCCCCACCCTGCTGGGCTTGGGGGGGGTAAAATCCCCCGGGGTGGGGGTCTGGGGAGCACACTGCTGGCTCTCAGCCCTCCCTTGCACCCTCCATGAGGATACTGGGGCAGATCCTCCCCAGAGAGACCCTGCCCTACTCCCACCATCTCTGGAGGGACCCTGCCCTGCTCCCAGTGTTGCCCGGTGGGGACCCCACCAGGGCACCCTACTGCAATGGGGGACCACAGCCCAGACCTCACCAGGTACCAGCAGAGCTGCAAAGCCCTGCAGTGCTCTGGCTTTCTGGGGACAGCAGCCCAGCCAGGAGGAAATGCCCGTGTGAAAGGTAACGGTGCAGCCAAGGCATGTGTTTACCCGCCGGCTGCGCTCCCCGCTCGCCTCCCCTCTCCTGGGCTGATATTTTTGTTGGCGCCGGGGGAGCATCACGCTTTTCCGAACGGCCCTACAAGGTGGAAAACAAGACGGCCCAGAGCCCCCTTGCCTGGACACGGTGCCCGGCCGCCGGCGCTGCGCAAACACAGCTCTACCTCCCGCTATTGTTCCCGTGTTGTGACAAGGCGGCTCGGGGCGGCCGGTGTGACCCCACGCCACCGGGACCTGCACGCCAACAACAACAGCAAGGGGCTCACCTGCCTGGTGGGGCCAGAGAGGGGGTGTCAGTGGGGGCCGGTGTTGGCAGCAGCCCCCCAGAAGGTGGGTGGGTGGCCTTTAGGCAAATAAAAGTTCGCAGCTGATAAGGGCTCGGGCTGGCCCAGTGAAGCCCTTTGGCAGAGCCCGGGGACAGATAGTGGCCGGCCGGACAGGCACAGCCTTTCTCACACCTCCGCACTCCCTCCTGAGTAAACAGGCCCCTCCGGTCCCTTTCTGGGAACGGCACTTGCTGCCCCAAAGCCTGGTCCCGTACCATGATGCTGAGCCCTGCAGAGGCATGGGCAGCCGAGCGAGAGCCACCTGCCTGCGCTGTGCCGTGGGGCAGGAGCCAGGCTGCCTTCCTCGGCAGGGTACAGGCAGCACCGTGGGGCTGGTCCCGTATTCTCAGCCCCCCCCCCCCCAGACGAAAGCGAGTGCCCAGAGAGGGAGGTGACGCGGCCAAAGGAGCGAAAGGAAGAGGGACAGAGGTGGACAGACAGATGGATGCGCACCTGACCTGACCACCAACAGCCTGAGGCACAGGCGTGGGGTGTCCCTTGGGTGCATGGCCAGCACCCTGTGCACCCCTCTGTCGCTCATTTGGGAGGATGCTTGAGGGGTGGCCACTTGGAGCACCCCCCTGAGTCAGGAAAGGCTTTGGGGCATCTCTGCCAGGCCTGGGACCCCAACTCCTGCTGGGGATATTGGTCTAACACCAGTCACAGCCCCCAGGAGCCTGCCCCAGGGACTATGCCCCATGGCCACACATTTGTAAAGAGGTTCCTGCCCTCCTCCCAGTTAGGACCAGTCCATGCTGGGCTTCCCCTGCACTATCCTGTCCTGAGCTGCAGGAGAGGAGCCCTGAGGGCTGTCACAGCTTGTCCCACCTGCAAGACTCTGCTCAAGGCGCTGGCCGAGCACCAAGGAGTTTATTTTTAAGCCTTTCTAGCGTACAGAAAATAGCAAGTGTCTAAATCGACCCGCTCACAGGAAGAGCTGCAGCGGGAGCAAAATCGCAGCTAACGGGAAGAAGGGCAGAGGACTGGGCAGGGGGATGCCAGCCGGGGCCACACCATGGTTCCCCTGTTCCGCAGGAGCCCCATCCATGCCCAGGGCTCTGCCCACAGCCCCCAGCACCCTTTTCCCACTGCCCTTCAGGGGGAGTGGGTACAGGCAGGAGCATCCTCCTGGGCCAGGCAGGGACTCCCCGAGCCCCTGTACCCACCACGGAGGCAACACCAAAGCAGGTACAATCCTGCCTTTATCAGCACCGCTGCCAACAGTGCCCAACGAAGGAAAAGCAAACTCCAAACAGCTCCCTTCCCCCCGCGGGCCCGCCCCCGCTGTGGGGTTATATTTAGCCCTCCACGCGCGGGCATGGCAGACAATGCGGCCCCGTGTGAGAACCGCGGGCGGGAGGAAACGCGCTCAATAGCCCCGACGACTTCCCGCATCCTGACATTGTCGCTCCCCTCTGGCCGCTTCCTTGCACGGAGGCAACAGGACCGCGGCATCCAGCACCCCATGACCATCCCATGCCCACCCTGGGATGGGTCCTGCCCCCACCAGCGGCTCAGGGCACCGTCCCAGTGCAGCACCACGAGGGAAGAAGCTGCTGCCCACATGCTCAGGGTTTTTTTGTGGTGCAGGGTGGTGGATCTGGTTTAAAAGCAAGGAGCCGTGGTAGCCCTGGCGTGCTGGGGATGGGCATTCAGCCCTGGGCTGTGGCCGCAACAAGAGGCGATGCTGAGCAGGAAGGGAACAAGTCCCACTGTGGCTGTCCCCAGCTGGGGCTGAGGGGCAGCATCTCCATGTACATCAGAGCTGCTCCACTCTCACGGCGCTTCGGGGATTTTTGCCGGCCACAGAAAGGAGCTGTTGGGCATGGCACAGCAGATCTGCACCGTGGGGCCATGGCAGGAAGAGGCAAGATGAGGAGGTTGGGAAAGGACTTGGCTGCTCTCGGGAAAAGGGCAAAACTGGAGCCTGGGAAAACAGCCTCGGCTGTCAGGCAGGGAGAGGATGTCCCCAGGGGCTGCAGGGGACGTGCTGCCGGGGGTAGGAGAATGCACCATTTGGTTTCCAGCACAACTGGGGTGAGCACCCTCCATGTCCCGGGGCTGCAGGGACACCACAGGTCCTGGGGTGACAGCGCTGCTGCAGGAGGGGACCCAGGGGCATGAGTCCCTGAAGGCCCCAGCTCCCCATGTCGCTCCTCTCCTCCCCAAAGCGCTGTCTCTCTGGGCCGTGCGGGAAGGGGACCGATGGCTCTGAGCAGCCCTTGTGCCAGCGCAGGGTCACAGCATCCCCAGCCCTGCGCAGCTGGTGCATCCCTGCTCTGATCTCACCGGACGTCCGCTGCGGCCGTTCAGGTGTGCTGAGCCGTGCCAAGCAGCCGGGGGAGGGGGGGGGGCTCTCAAGCAAGCACAGCAGCTTTCCCAGTCCCCCGGGCCGACCCCCAGCGAGCTGGGGCACAGCTTATTCCCCCGCCACGGCTCCAGTTCACTCCCTGCATCCTGCCTCCGGAACAACAACCTGCTCCTCTCACCAGCTGGTCCTGATGGACCCCCCCGGGAGCAAACCCGGCCCCAGGCAGGGCAGAGGGTCAGCCCGGGAGCTGCAGCCGCCCTCGGAGCTGGTGGGGAGGAAGCAGCAGGGCTGTGCCAAGAGCACAGCAGCTGGCTTGATCCCTCTGATCCTGGGGCATGGCCACCACGGGCTGGGCAAGGGAGAGGCAGCTGGATTCAGTCCCTGCCCTGCGGCACAGTGCAGCCGGCCCCAGACACAGGGACTGCCCCGAAGTCGGCCAACCCCTGGGAGGATGCTCTCTGCAAAAGGCGGATGCTCTCCCTCGGAGCCTGGTGTGGGTCTCCCTGCCTGGGGACGAGCTCCCCCCCTCACAGCCCTGGCCACGCTGCTGGCACGGCTCCTCGCCACACTCCCGCTGCAGCACCCAGCAGTGCCGTGCTGGCAACAGCTGGATTACAAACGTGCTGGACCAGGCTTACAATTGTGTGCAGGCTTGGGAAGCCAGTTTTTTGCCATAATGGTTTATTCAAAACCGCTTCCTCTCACTCTTGGTGAGCCATCGTGGCTGCTCGCCCCAGCCTTGAGTGCTTGCCGGGCTCCTATTCTTGTCCAGCCGGTGCTTCCCAGGCAGCACATTGTTGGGATTCAATGGGAGGAAGGGTGGGTGTACGGCACCGAGGGCTTAGGAGACAGGCAAGCGGGCTCTGGGAAGCAGCTTCACCCCTGCCCCAGCGCCTGCCGGGAATCTGCAGCATCGCCAGTGTCTGCCATAGGGATGGACAGGAGTCCCCAGACACACGGAAAACAGCTGGAAACGTGGCAGGACCAGCAAGGCAGCAGTGGTGGGAGGAAGGTGCCATCGGTGCCCGTGCCATCGCTGTGGGGCCTCAGTCCTTCCCAAGGTTCCCAAGTCCCCCCATTGTTCCAGCCCCCCCGACCGACACCGCACAGGCCCAGGGGAGGAAACAGGGCAGCGAGGCCCCGACAAAGCCCGATTGTGCCCGGCCGGCCCTGGGAACAGGCAGATCAATGGGCTATAAACAGCCGGGGGAGCCGCTCCGTCGCGGGGCGAACAAAGGCATCTCGGAAGACATTTCCGAGCTGGGTCCGGCTGGTCCCGGCTGGGGGGGGAGCGACGGGACCATTCCCACCCCGGCACACAATAGGGAACAGCCATCGCCCAGGGTCACCCCACAGCCAGGCTGGGAAAGCAAGAGGCCAAGGTCAGGGGTGAGCTCAGGGGACAGTGCCAGCCTGCCGGGGGACCGAGGTGGTGGCATGAGAGGTGCCATAAGCCCCCAGAGCAGGAGGCGGCGGTGGGGCACGGGTGGGACAGCCTTTGCATCACCTGAGACTCCTCCTGCACCTTCTAACCCAGCCTCGGCTGCTCCCACACATGGCAACGGCAAAGGCCTGCGATTTCCCGGCGGTGCCGGGCCAGGATCCAGCCCGAGGCCAGCAGGTCGGGCGGTAAACACAGCCGGGCAGCGGCGGCAGTAAAGCTGTCAGCGGGGCAGGAGCCGGCCCGGAGGAAGCGGGACGGAGTGATGCGAAACGCTGAACTGGCTGCTGACCTCAGGGCTTCGCACCAGACGAGACAGATTTATCGTCCCCGGGAGGAGAAGGCCGGGCCGGGGCAGCCGTGAGGCCTCGCTCCGGCACCACGGGAAAAAACAAGCGGGGAGGCAGCGATAACCCCGGCTCCAGCCGCTCGGCCCCGGCACAGCGGCAGCGGTTACCGGCTGGCCCTGCTGGGGCAGCTCTCGCCAGGGTTTGGTCCTGCCATGTCGGTGACTCCTATGGCTGGAGGGGACACTGGCCACCAGTCCCCCATGCTCGTTGCCAGCCTCTCCTGCCACGCGCTGCCCTGCTCAGCAGCCCAGCGGGACCCCCCCGTCCCCTGGGCCCCCACCCGGCGCTGCCACAGCCCTTCTTGTCTAGATAAGGAGGTCGAAGGGAAGCAGATGACGTGGCCGGGGGAGCCGGGAGGGAGGCACAACCGCAGCAGGGGCTGGGATTTTGGTGCCTCCCCCTCCTTCCTGCCCACCACCCTCTTGCCAGGCCTCGAGGGGAGTGCCAGGCAGGGACAACGATGGCATTTTCCCCACTGTAGAAGGGGCTGCTTCTTTAAAACGCGGGGAGCAGAAGCAGGCTGTGAACCAGGGTTAGGGCCAGATGCTGACGCAGAAGACACAGAGGCCCAAGGACTAACGCAAGTTTATTTTGGCTGTTCCCGTACAGGGCAGAGATATCCCCATTCTCTACACCACCACACTCAGAGCTCCACGATGGAAGCAGGGCCAGGACTTCCACCTCCTCCCTGTCCCCCTTCCTCGCTGCGAAGCCTGGGGATGATGCAGAGAGGGGCTCCCCAGAGATCTCCACCGCTGCCCAGGCTCCCGTGGGGGTGATGTGGTACCCTGGTGCTGTGGTCGGGGTTCACGAGGAGCCACTGGAGAGCTTTAAGCAGGACGGCAGGTCGTCCTGCCACAGGCGGTTAGCCTGACCCCAACCCCATGTCACTCGGGTCCAAGTTTCTTCTATCTTCACACCAAACCTAAAGAGACGTGGGTGGAACCGGACCAAAAGGGTTTTGTGGATCAGGCGCCAGGACAGGCCGAGAGCTGCTGAGTTTGAGACACACTCCACCTTCAAAGCATGGTTCCCTGCCCGCTCTGCCACAAAGGAGGAGGTCTGGGTCTCAAGGGTGCTGGGTCTCGAGCACAACAACGGGGTGGGCAAACCCTGACCCTCCGGAGGGCCACGAGAGGGTGACAAGCAGCAGTGGGTGCAGCGTATTGCCCAGGTACAGGCCAGTGCAGAGGGCTGGTGGCAGATACGCAGGTGACAGGGGAGTCCCCAGCACGGTGCTTTGGGACACAGCCCTCCGGCGGCCAGCCCCAGCCCCGGGGACAGTCACTCCAGGGTACCGAATTTGCCCAAACAACTTAATTAACTCTTTTCCGGGCGGTTCCTGTTCAGCACGGCCCGAGGGGCGAACTCCAGCTTGTCCTTCAGGCTCACCACCTTGGTCAGGTCCTTGCCCGCGATCTCCTGCAGCTTGCGCTCCTCCCGCTGCTCCGAGATGCTCTTCTCCTCCTCGGCCGTGGGCGAGGGGTCGCCGCGGAGGAACCACTCCAGGTGGTAGCCCACTAGCCCCACCACGAAAGCCACCGGAAAGGTGACGTACGGGGCCTTGGAGCGCACGGCCGCCCACAGCACGGACCACATGGCGCCGGGGGCTGCGCCTGCCACGGGAGGGCACGAAACGCGGCGGTCACAAGCCGGGCCTGGGCCCCCGCGGCGCCCGAGGCCTGCGGGCCTGGCAGCACCCGGGCAAGGCCTCACCGGGCGGGCCGCACCGGGGCCTCGCCACTCACCCACAGGGAATCAGGACCCTCCCGGGCCGCGCCGGGACTCCCGCCCGGCCCCCGCGGAGCTTCCCTACAGCCGGAGCCGGAGCCGGAGCCGGAGCGAGCCCCGGGCGGCCCCGCTCACCTGGGCCCGGCCGCCGCCGCCGCCGCCGTGACCCCGCCCCTTCCGGTCAGCGGCGGGAGCGCGGCCGAGAGCGGCGTCCCCGCGAGCCGGCGGGGCGGTGCTGCCCCCTGGCGGACGCAGCGGGAGCCGCCGCGCGGGAGGAGCGGCCCGGGGGTGGGGCCGCCCCGCGGGGAGAGCCACGGGGGGGACACCCACGGGGAGAGCCAGCCATGGGGGGGACACCCACGGGGAGAGCCACCCATGGCGGGGACACCCATGGGGCGACTCAAGAGGAGACCCCCCCCGGGAAGATACGCACAGGGGGGCACCCACGGGGACAGCCAGGGGGAGACTCCCGGAGAGATACCCACGGGGGGACACCCCCGGGGACGCCCCCGGGGAGATCTAGGGGCGAGAGCCACAGGGAGACCCCCCATGGGGAGACCCACAGGGTCCCGCAGACGCCCCCCAGATGCCCCCCAGGGAGATCTGCTCCCACCCCAGCGAGACCCCCTCTCCCGCCCCAGACACCCCTCTCCCGCCCCACGGACATGAAGGGGCGGCAGACGGGGGAAAGGCGAGCCCAGCGCCGGCCGCTGGCCCGGAGTAACCAAAGTCATCTTTATTAATTGCGGCGGTTCGTTACAATAAAAAGGGAGCCACGTGTCACGGTCACTGCACGGTGCTGGCCGGGGCGGGGGCTGGGGGGCCCTTCCCAGACACGTCCCTAAATCCGGGGTGCAGGGGGGGAGCGGGGTGGGAAAGGGCTTTGGGCAGCGGGCGCTGCCGTCCCGGAGGTGTTTAGCACCGACAGACCCCCTGGAGCGAGGGACCCCTGGCAAGGCGTCCCCCTGCTCGGCCCCGGTCCCCCCTGCTACATGGGGGGCATGAGCTGGGCACCTCCCCAGCTGCCTCCGATCCCACCGTCCTGCCCGAGGACCCTGGGCAGTTTGGCCCCGGATTTCGGGAGCCACCCGGCACCCGCCGGCACTGCCAGGGCTGGTGATGCTGCATGGGGCTGCTGGCATGGTGGGGTGGGGGACAGGGATGGGGTCCTCCCCACTTCTGCCACTGAAAGGGACACTGGGGGGGACAGGATGCTTGGAGAGGAACCAGGGATGGGGACAGGGACAGGGTAGGTGCAGCCTCCTGCCCCACCACACTGCTCCTGGGTTGGACCTTTGGGCACAACAGCCCTGTCCTGGGGTCTCCCATCCCCACGGGGCACCAGGAGCTCGAGGAGACACAGTGACCCCCCCCAGGGTGATCTCTAGCAGCCTCACACTCAAGGGGCAGATGCTGGCCATGTCCACGCTCCTGTCCCACCCGCTGGCTCGGGGCAGGGTCACCATGGTCCCCAGCACTGGGGGTGCAAACAGACCGTATTCCCCCCTCCCCGGCTAGTGCCACGCTGCGGAGGTGCTCCCAGACTCCAGGCTGGCAGGAGGGACGGCCGGAGGGATGGAGGGACAGACTGACGGGGAAGGAGGGCTGAGCGGGAAGGGGAGAAGCGCGTCGCGATGCTCCGTGCGAGGGAAGCGGGGACGGCTCGCCGTGACCGGGGCTTTCTGCTGCTCTGGTCCGTCCCACCAGCTGGAACACAGCGCTGGCCACGTGTAGTTTCTGGTTTATTCCTCAGGTTATATTTATATATGTATATAGGGGAAGGAGCCCCGGGTCCCCCATGGCACCCAAGCCGGAGGCAGGTGGGGGCATCGCGCGGGAGCCCCTTGTCCCTGCTGTGTCCCAAAGCCTCGTGCCGGCAGGGCTGGGGAGCGGGGCTGGGGGGGCTCTGGCCAGGCAGGGGCTGGGGGGCCCCGTCCCCACTGAGCGCTGGGGGATTGCACTGAGTACAGAGAGGCAGGGGGGCCTGCCTGCAGCCCCCTCCCCTCCAGCCCAGCAGGGCCGGGGGCCGAGGGTCACCTCTCCTTCAGTTGGGATGCAGGCTAGTGGGGGGTGCAGAAGGGCTTGGGGGGGTGGGAAGGGGTCAGAGAGCTGGGACACGGCCCCAGGGAGGGCAGAGGGAGGGAGAGCCCCGGACCCCGGGAGACGCTGGCAGGGGCATGCGGGCGGGGGGCACAGGGACGGGGCAGAACCGGGCTTGCGTTCACCCGCCGTCGGATTCGAGAAAGGTCTAAGATAGAAAAGAGAGAAGCTGTGAGTGGGGCCAAGAGCTGCCCCAGGGTGTCCCCGCGGCCCCCCATCACAGTGAGCTACGGCCGCGCCGTCCAGTCCGGGTAGAAAAGCGGAGGCTGCGGTCACAGCCGGGTCTGCGCCTCGGGGATGTAGATCTCGATGCTGTCCGCGCTCTCAGTGGCCGAGCTCTGGCGGAAGGAGGCAGCTCGCTTGGCTGCCAGGAGCCGCTTGCGGGCCTCCTGCCGCTGCCGGTCCACCGAGTCCAGGGAGCGCTCCTTCACCGGGTGCACCTTGGAGCGCGGCGGCTTCTTTGGTATCGGGGGAGGCACCTTCTTCTCCTCCTGCACAGACAATGGGGGATTCAGGGAAGGAACCTCCGGGGAACGGGCATCCCAGTGGGCTTGGCATAGCCAAGGCGCTTCCATCGGTGCCAAAGCCCCCTGTGCCCCTCCTGCACCACACCAAGTCACAAGGCAGGGCTGTGCATCCCTCTGTCTGTCTGCATGGGCATGAAGATGCCCATGGCATGCTGCCCGTGCCATGCTGAGACCCTGCCCGGCCCTTTGCAGGCAGTGCTGCCCAAAAATGCCCCACGAGCCAGCCATGAGCCCATGGCGAATGAACGGCCTCTTCTTTAGCCTCATTTTTTTCCAGCTCTGGTTGTCAAGTGTTTGCTAAAAGCAGTCACCAGCAACAGCCCAGCAGCGACGATTTGGGCACAGATGTGCTTGGGGAGGAGGAGGGAGGTGACAGGGGACAAGCGCCAGCAGCAGAGCCCTGCCCTTACCTTGGGCTCCACGATCTTCCACCCGTTGGCCTTGAGCTGCTGGAGCTCTGCGAACTTCATGCTGACGTCCTCAATGGAGAGCTGCAGGAGGTCCCAGAAGCCGGCCAGGTCTTGGAAGGTGGGCACAGGGAATGCGTTGGGATCCTGTGGGCACAGAGGCACGGAGTGTCATCCCTGTGGGACATCAGCTCTGCTGTCCAGCTCTCCCCCATGGTGTTAAAAAGTCCCTTTTCCACTGGTATGAGCCCACCCCTGGCCACCATGGCCAACCCCATGGCCCCTCTGCCCAGCACTCACCATGTTCTGCTGGCAGAGGCGGTAAAACTGCTGCACCTTCTGGGACATGAGGAGCTGGGCACTGCCCACGGCACTCCGGATCTTCTCCAGGACTGGCAGGGGGAGAGCAAACAGTCAGTGCTCCCGTGGGGCACAGAGCCTCTTCCACAGGGACCTGCACCCCCTCGGGGGCAGCGGGACAGCTCGGGCATCTCAGACTCCCCCAACCCATGCGGCATCTCTTCCCTCCTCCAGACCCCACTAGTCCCAGGGGATTTCCCAGTGTTTCTTGCCCCCACCCACCCTCTTCAGCCTTGGCAGTGGAGATGCTCCAAGGTGGGAGCACTGCAGGACCATGGCTGTGCCCCCCAAGTTGTACAGGAGCCCCAGTCCCTCCAGACCCCACAACCCCTTCCCACCCCCAAACTCACTCTCCTCTGGCAGATCGTAGTCCTCAGCCTCTCTCTCCATCTGCTGGCACCAGCCCTCCATCTTCTCCACCTCTGCCTGCAGCAGTTTGATGAACCATTCCCCGTCACGGTGGCAGGGGGAGGCACGGCCGGAGTCGGGGAGGCTGCGGGAGCCCCGTTCCATCCAGGCATCCCGCCGGGGCACCTCCACCGTGTCGTACTGCAGCTGGTAGTCCTCCCGGTAGGCCCACTGCCCCTGCGTGTGCACTGTCTTGTACACGGCGTACTGCCGGCCGGACTCGGGCTCCGAGGAGTGCCGCTGGAAGGGGCGCCCGAACTGCAGGGCTTTGTCCTCGGTGGCCACGGCCAGGCCAGTGAAGCCCTCCAGCTCCAGGTCCGCCTGCACGCCCGCTGTCACGCTGTTGGAGCGCTTGAAGCGTGCTCGCCTGGGGAGAGCGAGAGCGCGTGGGGACCCTCGCAGCCAGCGAGGACAGCCCCACTGTCCCGTGTCCCCCCCAGGTACCATGGTGGGCAGGGGGAGGGATGCCCGCAAGCAGGATGGGGCTGGGGATGCCAGTCTGGATCTCGGAGCATTCGGGGACGCGGGGACAGCCCTGAGCAGCCGCAACCTGCCGGTCCCTTATTCCCTCTGCTCTTAGCCCGTTTCCATGGCTACCGGCGCTGGACCGAGGATGGAGAGGAGCGTGCACCGGGGCTGCGTGGGCACATTGCCGGAGCCCTCTCCCACAGGCCATGCAGGTCCCGGCACACGGCGCTCCCACCCCGGCCAAAATGTCATGTTTAGCTGCAGAAAAGGTTTCATCTGCACCTGGGACAGGCTCAAAGCCCAGGGCTGAGGCTCAGTGGGGGAGATCCCAGCACAGGGTGGGAGCAGGGGACCCCCTTCCCCGGGGCAGTCTGTTTGCAGAGGGCAAAGGGAAGGCCAGGTCCTGCCCCAGGTGGGGGCATCCAGCCTGGAATGGGGATGGTGCTGAGCTCTGGGGGCCTCACCCAGAAGAGAGAGGGAAAAGATGCTGCAGGGCAGCTCAGGGGGCGCCAGGGGGACCCAATCCCCCAATGCAGTGAGCGTGGCAGGTCTCAGCCCAGCCTGACCGTGCGGTACCTTTTGTCCTCCTCCACCTGCACCCCGATGGAATGGAACTCCCTCTGGCTCCGGCTCTCCGTATCCGAGTCGGAGATGGCCTCAACCTGCCGAAGGGCAGAGGGAGAGCGCTGGAGGGCGGCCCTGAGATGTGGCACGGCAGCTCAGCATCGCCCACGTCGCTCGGGCACGCTTGGAGCTGGCTCAGAGCCCACGGGGAAGAGCGAAGCCCACCTGGACGCCAATGGAGGGACGCCACTTGCGCTGCCGAGCCAAGCTCCTCAGCTCCTCCCGGCCGGGGATGGCCTTGATGATGAGTGTGGAGGGCTTGGGAGCAGCGCGGGGCTGGACTGGAGGCAGGTCGAGGGCCACGGCCGTCACCTTGGAGCTCTCCAAGCTCTCGGCCGAGTTGCAACGGGCCGCGGTGTCTTTGGACCAGGCGGGGCTGCGGGCGACCTCACTGGGCAAGTAGCCCTCATGGGTGGACTCGGTGCTGCTCTGCGCCGTGACGGAGATGAGGGGTTTGGCTTTGGTTCCTGGAGGGATGGGAGGTGGAGCTTTTCTGTAACTGAAGGCTGTTGTGGGAGAGGCGCAGGATGAAAAGGCACGTGAAAACACAGACACTTGCTCATTTCCCGCCACGAATGGGGGCCCCAGGGGGATGAGGGCTTGCACTGAGATCTGGGCTGGAGCCTAGAGGGGCTATTTGGCCAGTTCATGCCCAGAATGGGATTGGGAACCACCCCAGATCCATGCTGGCCACGCTGCATGCAGTGGTGGGCAAATAAAGTAGAGGGAAAGAAGTGGAGGGAAGGAGGGAATGGCAGACGGCTGCTGGGGGCACAGAGCAACCTCTGGCCAGGGCTGAGCCATGAGCAGGATGCTCTTGTCCTGTGCCAAGCACCTTGGTGGGTGCCTGGGCAAGCAGGCAGGGAGATATGGGGGTCCCTCGCGCGGCTGAGCCCCCACCACCCCCGGGGACTCACAGGTGCTGGGCTTCAGGATGCTGCTGGTGATGGGTGGCCCGGCGGGGGCCGACATGGAGAAGAGCGAGAGGCAGTCGTCGTCCTGGGAGCAGCCCGCCTGGATGGCCCGCAGGTAGCTGTGGCTCCGCATGCGGAAGCAGCCGGGCAGGTCCAGCGCCTCCACCGCCTGCGACTCCACCTCGCCGAAAACCGACTCGCAGACGGCCTCAAACTGGTGGTTGAGCTCATCGTTGATCTGGGGAGAGCGGCAGGTGAGGCTGGGGGCCGAGAGATGGGGCGGAGCGGGGCAGGAGATGCTCAGAGGGGCACCTGCCGCCCTCCCCCCCCCCCCAACCTGCCCCACGGTACCCGTGGCATGGGACCCTACCTGGCCGGTGGTGAAGGAACGCCCGTAGCCCTGTCCCCGCGGGAGCATTCGCGGTGGCGTGCAGCAGCTGGGACAGTTACAGATATATGAATCAGAATAGTGCCTACTTGCAAACCTAATGAGAGACAGTGGGAATAGAAGGGATGGCACCAAAAGCAACACATTCAAGCAGAGCATTCGGAAACGCAGCCGCAGCGATGCTCCCGCCGGCCACCACTGCTCCTAACTGCCCCAAAACACTGTCCTGGAGGTACGGACCTGTCCCCCAGTGGTGCAGGGCCACCAGAGGGGGTCTGTGACCACCACAGTAGGGCTAGGGATGAGGAGCCAGCCTGTCACAAACCAGGGCTGGGTCACATCCCAGTTTTCTCCATTTGGACATGCCTCTCCTCCCCAGCCTTTGCTCACAGCTGCAGCAGCGGGTCCCACCCTGAAGCCCAGCGCAGCCGCATGCCCCCCCGGTGCCCACCAAGGGCAGCTACGGCTCCCGGGGACCCCCAGCCCACGGCCCCACTGCCACCCGCGGTGCTGAGACAGGGCTGGGAGGCGACAGCCCTTACTTGGTCCTGGCCTGGTCGGCGCTGGAGGAGCGGCGGTAGCTGTCTCGCCGCGTGGCCGCCCTGGGCAACACTTTGGCGCTGGCGTCCGAGTCGGCGCTGTCCTCGTCGCCCATGGCCTTGATGTAGCTGCCGCTGCGCATCCGCCGGCAAGGGATCTCCCCGTCCTTGCCCACCACTGGGTACCCGCTCCACTCGTCCTGCGGCACCTAGGGCAGGAGGCAAGCGTGGGAAGAGGCAGTGGCCAGGGTCCCGCGGCTGGGACGCAGAGCCAAGCCCTGTGCTTGCCATGTGGCACATGCCAGCCCGAGCCTGGTGTGCGTGCATGGCCCAAACCCAGCGTGCACACAAGTCCCAAGCCTGGTGGGCATGTGCCAGTGTGGCTCCCCAGCCCCAAAACAAAGGTCAGCGCAGCCGCTCCCACCTCGCAGCCCCCCCGGCAGGCGCGGCTAGGCCAAATCCCACCCATGCCAGTGCGGCCACCCGGCTGACGTGGCAGCCGCCGGTCCCACCACACGCCGCTGACGCCGGCACCACGGGGTCCTTACCGGGCTGTGGCAGTGGGACGGCGTCCCCCACACCCCATGGGGAGGGTGGCGGGGCTGCCACCCTGTCCCAGTGCCCCCACTGCTGGCAGAGCGGGGCCCCGGCCACCCTTCGCCCCCAGCCAGCACGGCATTGCAGCTCCCTGTCTCCTTCCCCGGGGAAAGGGAGAGAAGAGTTAATTAGTTTTTAATTGGAAGGGGGGGTGACCTAGAAGGGAGCCCAGTGACGAGGCAGGCTGTGGCACCCAGCCAGGCACAAGCGGGATAAAAGCCATGAGGAGGGAGCGGGCACAGGGCCACCGGCAGCCCTGAGCCAACAGAGCCGGTCTGACCCCAAATCCAGCGGCCACGGGGGCAGGAGGTGGCAGTCAGGGCTTCGCACTGGTGAGGGGACAGTGGAACCACCGTGGGACCCTGGGGGATGGGTCACAGGTGCTAGGGACATGGAGAGGAGCTGGAGCATCCCTGCACCACCCCAGGCTGCCAGGATGGAGGGTCCCAGCCCTGGCTCGCCCCACGGCATCATTGGCTGCAGTCCCCGAGGTGACAGCCCCCGGCGCTGCCCGGTCCCTCACCTGCAGGTACTGGTACGCTCGGTCTTTGGCCTTTGCCTCCTGAAGCATCAAGGTCTTCTCGGTGCCGCCGGCGCTGGGGTAGGCTTCACGAGCCTGGCTGACAGTCATGGTGTGCCAGGCGCTCCTCTTGAGCGTCTGGCCATCCAGAGACATGGACATGCCGGCACAGGCCAGGCATTTTCCTTCCCCGCCGCCCTTTAGACTCTTCAAGGTCAAGTCTCTGAAGGCACTTTCGGGAGCGTCCACGCAGTACTGGGTGGCCTGGTCGGCGGCGTGCCGGCCGGACACCATGTAGCTGCTGTCGCTGTCCAGGTTGTCGTCGGAGCTCCACCAGCCCATCATCTTGGACCGGTGCCGGGAGTCCACCTTGCGGTCCTTGCTCTTGCTGCGCTTGCCATGGCGGGACTGGTGGTGGTGATGGTGGTGGTGGTGGTGGTGGTGGTGGTAGCCGTCCCCGCGGCCGTCCATCTTGGTGCCGTTGTAGTCCCGCTTGGCTGGCGCCTCCAGGGAGTGGGACTTGGCGAAGAGCTTCTGGACGGAGTGGACGAGGTGGCGGATGCGGCTGGGGCTCTCGCTGCGGGGCTCGGCGCCGCCGGCCCGTGGGTACTGCAGCGTGTGGAAGCCGTCGTGGTGCAGCGGCAGCTGCTTCTCGAACTGGTCCAGCAGCGTGGGGGGCAGGCGGTTGATCTTGCTGGCGGGGTGGGCGGTCGCCATGCATTCGTCGCAGGAGTCGTAGGGCTGCTGCGCGTGGTGCATCCTCGGGAAGGTGCTGCTGGCGCTGGCAGAGGGCGGCTCGCTCAGGGGCCCGCCCGGGCACTCACTGGCCGCACCGGGGCTCCGCACCGGGCAGTAGGGATGCTCCAGGGAACAGGGCTCGCTGGGGCTGTGGAGGTACGGCGGCCGGCCCTCGGGGCCGTGCTGGACGTAGTTGGCGGGATGCTCGCAGTCCTCTGGGATGCAGCGGCAGCGGTGGCCGGAGGAGGGCTGTGCCTGGCTACGCTCCCCATGGTAGCCCTTCATGGTGTCAGCACCCTCCCCGTAGCCTCGGCATCCTGCAGGGTTGTCCCTGCGGGCTCACCTGTGGGGACAGGGACAGGCATGGCATCACACCTCCGTGTCCCCCCGCTGGCAAAACATTGGGACCACCTCACGGGAACCGACTGAGGGTGCTGGGAAGTTCCCAGGGCAGGATTTGGCCCCAGCTGAGCCCCTGCGAAGCCAGGCTGGGGTGCCAAAAGACTGGTTCCCCATGGGACAAGGGGGGCATGGCACTGGGACCGGGCACCCAGGGTCACCCCTGGCTCGGCTGCTGGGAAAGGGCAGCACAAGGGTGGAACAGGAAGGAGAAGGCACCGCTGGCAGCGATGCAGGCAGCGCGGGGCCTGCAGACGGCGAGGGAGGACACGCTGCCATCATCAGAAACTTGTTTTCTTCTCCGACACCAAATATTATGAAGTGTTTCTGAATTAGGAAAGCGGTTCTGGCTGAGTTTTTCTGCCGTTGCGATTCACAGAGCCGCTAATGAGCTGCCGCGGGGTGCGGGGGGGCCGCGCTCTGATGTCTCCATCCAGCCCATCCCCCTCACGCAGCCCCGGCTGCTGTGCCCAGCCGCGGATGGAGACCCACCACCAGCCATCCCACCGGCCCCCTCAGCCCCGCTGGCCCCACGGATGGAGAGCCAGGCAGCGGAGGCGGCTGCGCAGCGTGTGGGGCATCCCCACATGGAAGTGGGAGGATGGACGGCGTCGAGACGGGCTGAGCCCCACGCCGGCTGCCAGGACACCGGAGCAGTGGGGCTGTGCACACCCGCAGAGGTTTGTCTTCCTTACGGTCCCTCAAAGGCTCTGCCTTCGGTATGACTGTAAATGAGGAAATTACTTATTCTCCAGTGTAGCTCAGCTAATTAACAGGCATCATTAACGCTCCTGTTATCACAGTTGGGCAGGGTGCTGTGGGCAGCCCGTCTCCGAGACCGGCTGGAGGGGAAGGTGACCGTGGGATGGTCCCCTGCACTACACGGGGTCCATGGGACACGCAGGGGTTGGAAAGGAGGGATGCCGGGAGGGCTGAGGATGTGGGGGGGTGGAGGGGCTGTGTGCCCGAGGAGCGCCAGGAGCAGAGCGGGGCTGGGGGTCCCGGGGGGCACGGGGGTGGGTGGCGAGGCGAGCGTTGGCGGCGAGCGGCAGAGGGGGCCGCGGCAGCGCCCGGGGAACACGTCTGCCCTAATAAGCCTCCGCTGCTGCCTTCTTCCTTCCCGGCTTCAAGGCTGGATGGCTCGGTCCTGTGCCTCTTCCCCCCCGCCCTCACAATCGCGCTCCTGCTCTAACGAGGCTCCCTAATTGCTGCATCTTAACCGAAGGATGCTGCAGCCGCTTGCAAAAAGAAATGCCTCTCCCCTCCCGGGAGAGCTGCTACGAGGAGCGGGCACCGCAGTGTGGGAGGGGGCTGCCTCCACTGCCCCGGCATCGAGCCGGATGGACAGACAGACAGACAGACAGACGGGCTCCCAGCCCCAGCTCTGCCTCCACAGGCTGAGCTATCATCTCCTGCTCGGGGAGGGAAGCTTTCAGCTGATCCAAATATTGCTGCTGCGGCGGGAAGAAGGAGTCAAAACAGCTGAGCAGCCCGTCACCACCAGCCCGGTGGGCTTTTGTGCTCGGCTGGTGGAGGAATTACACAAAGCTGGGCCCCGCCACCACACCAGTGAGGCACCACCACCGCTCTCCCGCAGCCACGGGGTGCGGGATGGGACAGAGGATGGGGACACGCCGTGGTGAGGGATGGAGACACACCGTGGTGAAGGATGCTACATCCCAGCCAGCACCAGCTCACCAAAGCCACGCAGGTGCCTGTCCAGGGACCACTGGGCCCCCACGGGCATCCTGGGGATGGGGAAGGGTTCCAGAGCAATCAGAGCAATCCCACAGGGTCTCAGCATAGGTCAAAGGTCCGCGTCCCCATGTCCCATCAGCCACATGTAGAGGGCAGGAGAAGGCGCCAAGCCCACTCCTCTCCTCCATCCAGGGTGGGCAGCGCAGGTGGGGGGCTCGGTGTGGGGCAGGGGGAGCCGGATGGAGAGTGGCTCACGGGCAGACAGAGCAGCTGAGAGCTGGAGCTGCTTCGAACTCACAACAGCTCATGCTGCGCGGCCCTTGGGAAGGAGGGGACGTGCGACACCGAACCGCAGACTCAAAACGGGGGGAAAAACCCAGCCCAGCTGAATTTTGTGCCATTTAACACCAGGGTAATTACCACCAGTGGGAACCTACCGCCCACACAATTATGTGCTAGGATAAACTGGAAGAGCGTAATTACCATTACAAATAACTCACTTCTTGCCTTTATTGCATCCAAAGCCTGGAGAAACTCCCACCAGCAATTCCCCCCTCTGCCACCTTCCCTCTGATGCCTGTTCCTGCCACGTCTCTCCCTCCCATGAGGGTCAGCACAGAGAGGAGAGGAGCCCGCAGCCCCCCTATGCAAAAATTCAGCCCCCTTTGCTTAATTTCCCATAGGGGCACTTGGCAGAGGTGGTTCTGCTTCCCGGCAAACTGCCCTGGCACAGGGCAAAGCTGGGCCTTCCAAGATTTCCAGGTCAAACCCCAAGAGCTGGGGTCGATGACCCTACACCCAGGGGGTCCCAGCCCCTCACCCTTCCCAAGCAGCCCCCACGGCGGGCAGTGTGTGCCGGGGTTCTGGCAAAGCCCATGGATGGCACTTACCGCCCGGCGCTCAGGGGGATGCTGTCCTCATGGCCCCGGCCGGCGGCGGCTCCTCCACGCTGGGTCTCCTGGGGGCAGCAGGCTCTGGGGGAGCGACATGAGGGGGATGAAGGCCAGGGAGGCAGAGCAAGGGTGTTCCACCCCGAAAACAGCCTGACCCCACTCCCTGTGTATTTTTTTAGCAGCTCAGCCTTCCCTCCTCCCCTGAGGCCAACCCGTAGGCAGCGCTGCCTGCACCGGTAGTGATGGGGACGGCTCCGCACGGCTGCAGACACGTGTTTTGCCCAGCTTAGCCCCAAAACCGTCCCCGGCCCCATCCTCTTATGCAATTCCCTGCCAGCGGGCGCCGGAGCCGGCCCAGCGGCCACCTTGCCATTGACTTTGATTTGCTCTGGATCCGGCCATATGCTCCACAAAGCCTCCTCCCGCCACCCCAGCTTTCCGGCGTGAGCAAAGGGATTTTTTTTCCCAGCCGCCAGCCCGGCAGAGGCACGAGCTCGGCCCGTTCTGCTTTGCAAATTAGCACGAGGTTTTGCCAGCGCGGGTCCTGCTGGGGATCTTTATGGCTGGGGATGAAAGCAGGAGAGAACAAACACGCAGCGTGAGCGCCCGGCACCGCACACAAGCTGGAGCCTGGGGAAAAAAAAATAATAAAATAAAGTGGTCTTCCCACTTAGGAGCTGAGCAAATTTGATCTACGGTCATCGGAAGAAAACAAATATGGAATACCGCCAGGTCGTTTCCACCACGCTTTTAATCTATTTGCTTTTTCCCAACTCGTTGTAAGCGAGAAGGATTGTGGAAAGCAAACATTTTATTTTATTACTAATTGCTCTGTTATTTTATTAGGCTGTATTAGTAAAATTTACTCAGCCTGCAAAAAAAATAAATAAATAAAGAGGGGCTTAGTAAGAGATCACCTAATTTAGTACATAATTCTGCGCCGAGTCATTATTTTCTTAAAAGTTGAATTAGCTGAAAGCAGCTCACCGATGGTTCATTAGCTGTGTCAGGCGGGGAAGAGTGTTGTTAGGGAGAAGTTTGTCACCAGGGTAGGTAAGAGCTGGGAAGGGGAAGGGAAGGGAAAAGGGAAAGGAAAAGGGAAAGAGAAACGTGAAGGGGGAAAGGGAAAGGAAAAAGGGAAAGTGGAAAAGGGAAAGGAGAAGGGGGGGAAGGAAAAGAGGGGGAAGGGGAAGTGGGGTGATCAGGATGCAAAGATGGCAGCAAACGTGCTCAATGCAATCAGGAAACCAAGTCTGTCAACGAAAGAAAACCAGGTGGGCGCTGCCTGGAAAAGGTTGTGAGGGGCAGGAACCAACTGGCTGCCGCTGTAAATAAGGGATGAGGTGAGATTTTTTTAAAAAGTCATGAAGGACAAATACCAGCTGAAGAATTGCAAATGTGAGCGGCGCAAGAAGTGTTTACTGAGGTCCCTAAGAGGGGCCGGCAGCATCGTGCTGCCCAGCATGGCCGGTGGGCACCCTGATGGAGCTGGGCTGGGGGTCCCTGGCACCCCGATGCTGGGGGGCATGTCCCCTGGCTCAGCCCTGCCGCAGCACGTCCCTCCTCACCCAGCACAGGCATTTCCCGGGCATCACAGTGCCCCGGGGCTCAAGCCCAGTGCTGCCGCCCCACTCCATGCACGGGGAGGCTGAGGACAGGCTGTTCGTTGGGAGGGGCAGGTTATTAGGCACATGATTAATTTAGGCATATGATTAATTTTGGCACCGGCACCGGCTGCCTGACAGCTCCTTCTCCAGGGCTGGGGAGAGCGAGCGCGAGAGGTGCTGCCTCTGCTGATGCAGCGGTTGGTGGGATGAAAAATCCTGCAATGCAGCACTGCTTCTTAATGAGCCATTTGTCTTTGAGTCTTCTTGACTCATTACCATGCCGGGAGAGGGATGGGAGTTGCCCCAAGTCCCCATCTGAGCAATTACTCCTGGAGCAGAGTGAGGAAATACGGCCACGACGCGCCCCAGCTGCCAGGGATCCCGGCACGGCCGCCAGCACCGGGACTCCCCGTCGCAACGCAGGTGACTCCGGCCGCCGTCGCCTCGGGGGGAGTGGGACCCCCTGCCCTGCACAGCATGCACAGCCCAGCACCGCCTGCCCGGACACCCTGTTCCCCCCAGAGCTGATTCCCCTGGGGCAAGAGCCATGGTCCTGTGCCAGGGCGTGTGGGAGAGCCAGAACATCCTGGAGCTGGAGGGAGCCAGAGCATTCCGGAGCTGCCGGAGCAAAGCCAGGGAGAAGAGAGCCTGGTGCTCCATCCCTGCAAAGCCCAAACCTGAATCTTGGTGGAGGAGCCACTTCTTCAAAAGCCCTCTGCAAGTGGGGAGCGGCCAGGGCCGGCAGCCAGAGCCCACAAAGAAGTTGGCCAAGAAGGAAAGAGGTGGCACAGAGAAGAGACCATGCCATCCCTGGGTGGGCACAGGCAGAGGTAGGACTGGCCAGGATGACCTTCCCCAAGGCACAGGCACCTCTGGCCCCACAGCGATGCTCATCCTGCCCACGGGAGCTGGGACACGGCACAAGAGGAGCCGGCTGCCAGAGGTGGGACCCCACAGCCAGAGCAGCAGGCATGCACCCAACTGAGTCAGGAGACCGTCTCGGAGGCACCCCCAGGCCAGGCAGGGCCCCAGGGACCCCAGCCCATGCCAGCTGGCACAGGGTTCATGGGTGCTGTGCCGCACGGATGAGCACCCATCACCGGTTATGCCCATGGACAGCTTCCCTCCCACGGACGTGCTCAACATCTGCCCGCGCTGCCCAGGGCCGGCAGCAGCCAGCACACTCCCCTGGTGCCCCTCCGGCGCTTGGTGGAACGGGGGGACGTGCAGGTGACCCCAAGGAGCTGAGCAGGATGGAGAGCTGACACCAGACCAATGCAACCAATGTTCACCTGCAGCAACAGGAAGGGATGAGCAGGGGCATCCCCCCATGCCATGGTTACCCTGGGGGATCTGCCCATGTCCCTACTGGGCACCCTGCTCCAGTGCCCAGCAGAGCCCCAGGTGGGTGGTGGGCTCCGAGCATCCCCCAGGAGTTAGACCTGCCTCTGCCAGAGGACCCTTTCCAGGATTCTGGGGGCCGTGGCAGCCCCCCAGGCACTGCCAGCCATGCCAGGGCCCCCAGCTGGCAACAGTGCCGGGTGAACCCCATTTCCATTTCGCCCTCCCCACCCTCACACATCCCGCTCCGCAGCAGGATGGGCCGTGCTGCCTGGCCTTAAAAAGCCACTTATTTCCCGGGCCACACGGTGTAATGACTTAAGCCGGGGATCGCTCCAAAGCTGCTTTGGCGAGCTCGGGGCAGCACGGCGTTAGCGCTGAGCGTGGCAGCGGTGACGAGCTCTGGCCATCCTCTGCCTGTCCCCGCCGAGCCCCTCCATCCCCGGCTCCGCTCCCGCCAGGCACTCAGCCCTGCCAGGGCTCTCGCCTCCTACCAGCGTTTCTCCGCACCCTGCTGTCCCCGGCACGCAGCACCCTCTGCTCCCACCTCAAAGAACACCCACCCAAACCAGTTCCCTTCACAACACCGTCCCGTCCCATGGCTCTTCCTGTAGCGGAGCCGCAGGGGCCGGGATTTCCAGTAAGCAGGACCTGGGAATGGTGAGGAAGAAGAGCTCACGGTCCCTGTGCTGGTAGGCATGCTCCGGGCAACCGTGCCCCATTCCCAGGCTGGATCCCATCCCCAGGGTCCCTCGGGGCCAGGGCTGGGACAGGCACAGTGAGCCTGGGGCACGGCGCAGCCCGGCTCACCAGTGGAGAGCCCAAACTGCCGCTTTAATGGATGGGCTTAATTTGCAAAGCTGATGAAAACCTAAATATTTAAATACATAATTCTGCACAATGCTCTTAGCGCGGGCCTGGAGCGGGGGCAGAGCGAGGGGGGGTACACGGCTGGTGAGCTGGGAGCATGGCAGGGATGGGGAGCACTTTGGTGGGACCACATTGGTCACCCAGGCACTGGCATCTCCATCGCGCACAGCGTGGGGACGGCGCACGCCCACACCCCCACAGCAGGCAGCACAGGCAGGGCAGGTGCCATGGGGTCCTCTGCCACGGGCACCAGGGTCCCGTTTTGCCACCAGCCCCCAAAGCATCCCACGGGGAGATGTAGGGAAAGGGGAGCGTGGTCTGAGCCGGGGAGCTGCAAAGGGTGGTGGGACAGGCCCCCGCAGAGATTACACCACCGATATTCCTGCTACAAGAGCTTAGAGATAAAAGAGATTTACAGGATTTACCAGCAATACAAATTGAATATTTAATTTTAGCTGCAGGGGAGGAACGGGGCTCAGCCCTGGGGCACACGGAGGTGTGCGGGCGGTGGGCCCAGGGGCTGCCTCCAGGGGAGGTGTTTCCAGCTCTCAGGGGGAACCTGATGCCAGAGCTGTCACTGGGTGGGGGGCGGGGGCAGGCAGCCCCATTGCTGGTGGGACTGGGCACTCTCTGTCCACCCTGCCCCTAATCCCACCAGCCGCTTGCTGGCTGCCAACTGTGTGGCACAACCTCTGCCGCCACGTGGGAGCTCCCGAGGGACCATCCCCAGATGAGCCACGTGCATGGTCCTAGCACGAGGGATGCTCCGGGGGGGGCCCAGGACGGGGTCTGGCCCCCACATGCTGCCCATGGGCCAGCCCAGAGGCTGTTGCCTGCTTCACCATGCTCCCCCCCTGCCCCAACAAGGATGTCCCCATCAAAGCTGTCCCTGGATGAGGCTGTTTGCCAGCCAGAGAACGGACTGTGCCAGGGAACAGGGCTCGGGGCAGCGAGAAGGGATGACAGAACTGAGCATCCTCCAGGATGGGGTGGAGAAACCCCAAAGGGGACCTGGCCACCTCTTGCAAGGCCAGAGCAGGGGCAGGGGCCAGGCAGCAAGAGCCTCCCCCTCCCACCGGGCTGCCAGCTGGCCCTGAGCCCCAGTACGGGGGTCCCCACAGTGCCACCGAGCCAGGCGCTCATCCTGCCTCACCGCACCATGGCTGGGCGTGCAGCGCTGGCGCGGGTGCTGCTGTGGGGCGGGCTGGGGGAGGACGGCGGAAGATGAATGAGGGAGTCGGGAGGCTAATGGCATTGTCTGGAAAGTAGGTCGTGTGCTGAGCAAAAAGATATTTATATCAAAGCTCGTTCCCCTGCAGAAGCTCCCGAGCCAGGCGCAGGCAGAACCACGAGCCCATGGCCACAGCCACGGCACCCCATGTCCCCAGAGGACCCCCTGCCCAGACCCACAGCCAGCTCTGCCACCCTGGGTACCCGCATCCTGCCGGCCCCAGGGCTGCCCCGCTCACGGGGTGGCAATGCCAGCGGTGAAGGTATCCCAATGGAATGGGAGCCGCAGCAGCTCTTTGCCTTTTGCTGACCTGGCTGCAGGCGCCGGGCGACGAATGGCACCGGGTTATTTTTATTTTAATGTAACCTTTGCCAAGGTGTAATATTCCCGCGGATGCTCCCCTGATGGGCACAGCCAGCCCGTGCCAGGATGGTCACAGCAGGTCCTGCCCAGCCCTGTGCTGGCTGCAGCATCACAGCCCCTCTCCCTGCACCCAGCCCCGGCACCAGCCCCTGCCATGCTCCTCACAGCCTGCATCACTCCTGTCCTGAGTTTCAGCCAGGCCTCAGCCTCATTGCAAACCTCAGCTACCTCCTTCCCTGCTGAGGGGAGACCCATGCTCCAGGACCCCTCCTGCACACCTCTGAACTTCCCCAGAAAGCCAAGAAATCATCTCAAAGAGCCCAGATGGAGCTGGTGTCTGCCAAGAGGTTTTGCCCCCGCTGGCCATGCTGCCCCAAAGGCTACGGTCATGACCCAGCCAGCAGCCACATGGCCGTCCAGCCCCACTCTCCTGTCCCCATCCCGCACCCGGGCAACCTTGGATCCGGTACGGGAGCAGGTTCATTTCCCGTAATAGCTGTGTCGGCTGAATTTACAGCCTCGCTCCAAGTTATTAATAATAATGGCCTCACTCTTAAGTAGGGCTTTTCATCTGCCTCAGAGCCCTTTCCAGAGGACGTCTGCAGCATTATCACCATTTTATTCTCATTTCAGCGAGCAGGAGAGTGAGACAGAGAAAGGGTGGCCATGCCGGCAGCCAAGTTGGGGTGTGCAGGGTACGACCCCACGGAAAACCCGGCCACGAAAACCCCCGGGGATGCTGGAACGCCCCGGCCCAGCGGGAGGCAGCCACCGTGCTCGTGCCAGCCACGCTGCAGTGATTTACACCGGCGGCGAGCCCGGGCCCCACCATGCTGATAAATCCACTTCAGGCAGCAATAAACCAGCATCACCGCATCGGTAATCCGCAGCGCTCCCACCGTGGTGAAAAATCGAGGGGCAAGGAGCTATCACCGCCAGCGCTCACAGGCTGGTGCTGATAAATCCCAGTCTTGCGTCAGCAGGGACGTGGGGAGGTCTCCGGAGTGGGAATCCCCCACCCTGGCCGAGCCACAGCCAGAGGGGTGGGTGCCACCGGGCACCCTTGGGAGATCCTAGCAAGAGAGACCCAGGCACAGGGCACCGGCCTGGGGGTGGCTCCAGCACATGGGAACCACGGCAGCCACATGGGAGCAGGGACATCCCCAAATCACCCCCCCGTGCGTCCCCCCACGATGCCCACCTGCCCCGGGCAGCACTGACGTCTCCCGACTGCGTGCCGCAGCAGGGCTCTATCGGCAGATTTATTTCCCTGTAAAAGCACTTTGATCTGAAGTTATTTTTTGTTTACTAGCAACAAGGTATTGTAAATACATCTTTGCCGATAATTATAGAGTCTGGGCGCACACCTTAATCTCCATAAAATATCAGATGCTACAATTTGCCTGATTTAATGAGATTGGAGGCTGATAAGCCGCTGAGGTAAGCTGTAAACTTGGGGGGGGGGAGGAGGAGGGAAATGATTGCAAATGTGCTAAAACGCCTTCGTCCTCCTCCTCCTGCCGCTGCCACGTGCCCAGCCTGGGCGCATGTGCCCAGCCCCGCAGCCCCCTGCCCAGCTCCCGGGGTGGGCCCGAGCTGTGCCGCAGCAGCTTCACGCAGGAATGGGCATTTAGGGCAAATGGAGCTTTTTATACAATTTACCTCATTAAAACTCCAAGAGCTGAGAGCAGCACCGAGGCCTCACCGAGATGCCCAGGGGGCTGCAAGCCGGGGGCTCTGCCTCGGCACGCTCTGCACCCCGTGGTCCCCGTGCCGGGGAGGGCAGGCACCGCAGTCCCAGTGCCAGGCTGGGCAGAGGTGACAGGCTGGGGTTCAGGCAGGTATCTGGGCACATGCTCCCGTGCCGGCAGCGTGCACAGCCATGTGCCAGCAGAGGTGCAAGGATGGGGTCCCCAGGGGGTGCAGGGGCACGGCTGCACTGCCCAGGAAGGTGTGCACGCTGGCACCCTGCTCTGTGCAGGGATACATGTGTGTCCATGCATGTGCAGCCCTGCCTGGCACCGCTGGCCACGTCAAGGACAAGCTCTGGGGATCCGTGCTAGAGGGGGCCCAGCCTGTGGGGAGCTGCAAAGCCAATGCCACCTGCCTGCGTGTGCACGGCCATGGCCTTGCCATCTCCCTCCCCAGACGCGGGGATCTGCAGGTCCCAGATGTCCAAGGTGGGGTCCCCCTCCCACAGTGATGGGGGGGCCCTGCCTGGGAAGCAGGAGGCTCCTCCCGGTAACAAGCAGCACCGTTTCCACAGCAACCTTAAAGGCCTACAGCTGCCGCCTCGCTAACAAACCTGCGCTGATGGCGTTCCCAGGGGACACTAAGCCCCATCCCCCTGCCCATCACCCCGGCCTTGGACCAGGGCACGCTCTCCCCACACCCTGTCTCCCCTGGCTGGTGCCCGGGCTCACCCACAGCCCCTCACCCCTCCCTGCGCTCAGGCTCCCAAAAGACACAGACCCCTTGCACCAAGCAGGATGGGCACCCCCAAACCATCCCTGCTCCCACCTGGACGGGCACAAGGAGCCAGCGGTGACCTACAAACGTCAGGCTGACAGGTTAATTAATTTCCTTCTTCCTCAGACCGTTATCAGATGGAATAAGATGTCACCTGAGACTGTTAATTGGGCTAATTATTCCAGTTTCAGATTTTAAATAATTAGTTACTGTTGTCTCCAGCCTTACTTCCACAGTTTTCTAAAAAGGTCAGGTGCTTGCTGGCTCCCGAAACCCGTGAGACAGGGCAGAGGGGCTGTGGTGGGGCCCCAAAGCGCACCAAGCTTCCCCCGCCAGCTGGGGACCGCATAGCCCCCACCAGTGATACAGTGGGAACCCACCTCACGCTCACACTGGAGCAGGCAGGAGAGAGACATCATCTGCTTTGATGGCAATGGAAGGAAACCAGGAGAGAGAAGGGGAGATGAAAGTGGAGCGTGAATGGGGGGGGGGCTGGAAGGAGCCCTCCCCAGCTCCCTCCTCCCTCCCTGTGCTGAAACAGTGATGTCTGCACCAGGCCGAGCTCCCCCTGCCAGACTGAGCCACAGCAACCCACCCCCAGCAGCACCCAGGTGCCCCCATGTACCTAATTTCTCCTTGTTCGAGGTTAGACTCCCCAAGGGGGAAATCTCAGCCCAGCATTTTCAGTGAATGTGACTTCCCCGTGGGGTTTCCCGGCTGTTTGACACGGAGACACGCACCGTTCCCACTGGATGCTGGGCAGGAGCGCAGGCACTCGGGCAGCACCCGCCCTGCAAAGGGTCATGGTGGCCTAAGCGATACCTGGTGTCCGTGGGCTCCCCACAAGGACCACCCACCACCCCGTCTGGGGCTTCGGCAGAGAGGCAGGTGCCAGCCCAGGTGGCACACGTGGGGCAGAGGGACAAACTGAGCGAGCTCAGCCCCCAGCTTCATCCTCTCAAGGAACACCATGCTTTCTCACAGCCTCATCTCCCGCTATTAATAGCCTTCACTAGCCTCCTCGGGAGCCATTTGCATATTTGATTGCAACTCCAAGGCGGGGCAGGGCCCTTCAATCAGCCGCTCCCGCAGCCTCATTTGCATGGTTTGACATTTTGTGCTGGGAGCACTGACACCAGCACCGTGATTGGGGACACGGCTCCAGGCACAGAGGTGGGCGCAGTGTCCCCAGGCCAGCAGTGCTGCCCCCGAGGACACCACATCGGCCACCCCGCGCCCACCTGGGTGCACTGAGCGGAGCCGGCAGCATCTCTCCATCCTGCCCCAAACCCGGCAGGGTGTGATGGAGCCTTGGTGGCCCGTGTCCCCAGGTGGCCTGCTCTGCCCTGCCCCGCTCTCTCCAGCCCGACTCGTGGCGCCCGGTCCCCGTCCGACCGGTGCAGCGGGACAATCAGCGGTGCCCGGCGGCGACAGGCCGTGCCCAGCCCGAAAGCCAGGGCGTGGGGTGGCAGCCACGGCCACGGATCACCCGTCCCGCCAGCCCTGTCTGGAGCTGCCGCACATCAAAGGTCGGGGCGGGCCGGGGCGTCCCCAGGGGAGTTGGGGGGACCCCGAGCGCCAGCATCCCCATCGCACCCCCGGGGGGACGGCGGGGTCGGGACACGCTGCTCGTTGTCCCGTCCGGACACGCTGCGGGGGGGATCAGCACCGCGGACAGCGCCCGCCCGCCGCCACCACGACCACCGCCACGGCCACATGGCCACCGCCACGGCCACCATGGCCACCATGGCCACCGCCACGGCCACTGTGGTTACTACTGCCACTGTGGCCACCACTGCCACCATCACCACCGCGCCGCCCCGCAGCCCCCGCCGCAGACAGCCGCCCCGCAGCCCGGGGCCAGGGACGCGCCAGGCGGCGGCAGGAGGAGCCGGGCGGCTCCAGGGCCCCGGGCAGACACGGCCGTGGGCTGTGTCCCGGGATGCCCCCCCTTCCCCCCGGCTCTTGGCGTCCCTTGGCAGGAAAAAACAACCCGAGGTGAGGCGTGGGACCGAGCCTGAGGATGGCGGGGATGGGGCGAGGGCTCTGCTACTTCCCTCCCTCCTGCCTCAGTTTCCCTTCCAAGAAAACACACTGGAGAATAGAGGTTCTCCTCATGGAGAGGCAAGGTGGTGGGGGAAAACCGCGGCGAGGTACAGAGGGACCTGACTGCCACTGTGACCGTGCCAAGGAGTGAACCAAAGGCAGGCAGGGCTCGAAGCACAGATGTCGGCACCGGCTGTGCCGCTTGCCGGCAGCGAGGCCGTCTGGCAGGCAGGCAGACCCGGGGCTCCCCAGCTCCATCCATGGGCCGACACACTGACACCGCAGAGGGGACCCCTTGCGCACACGGAGGTGCAGCCCTGCCCAGCGCCCCACGCTGCTGGGACACACTCAGCACAGCCCCCCGGGACTCTGCTCCCTGCTCTGCAGCGGGGAAGGAAAAGCCCCCCGGGACACAACGAGCCGGCAAACGAACACCCACCCCACGGAGTCTCAGACAATGCCAGCATGTCCCCTCGGCTCTGAGCATGCAGCAAAGCCCCCCCTATGCACAGCCCCTTCCTTCCTTGCCCCCGCAGCCGGCCACGGACCCACACACCGCATGGCTCGGGGACAGGCAGCACAGCGTGGCCCTGCACAGAGCTGGGCCAGGAGCAACGGCGTCTCACCTCCCTCATCCTGAGCCCACCGCGTCCCCAGGGCTGAGCCCACCATGTCCCCAAGGGTGAGCTCAGCTCAGGCACAGCCCCAGGGCGAGCAGCCCCCGGCCCCAGCAGACACAGCCCCCGGCCCAGCGCAGGGCTGCGGGGAAAGGGGGAGAGACCTCCGGGCTGGGAGCTCCCCGTCCCGGCCGGGAGAGCTTCAAGGCTGTGCCGAGGCTTGTCTGGGCGAGGGCTGGCCGGGAGGCACACGCCACACACCAGGTGGCCGGGAAAGGGTTAGGAGCCGCTCCGCGGGGGTGTGGGCCGCCTGGGGGGGCTCCCGCTCTGCCCGGGCTGGGGGGACTCAGCTCCCCCCCCTCAGGAGCGTCCGCTGTATTGGCACCGCTGGGCACAAAGCGGGGCTCTCCCGGGAGAGGGGGTCTGCAAGGCACGGACCCCCCGCCCTGCACAGAGCCGGGCCCGCTCCCCTCCCGGCCGGCAGCCCCTTCTCCGGCCCCCGCCGCCCCACTCACCCGGCCGCTGCCGCTAAGCCGTGAAGTTGCCCGCCTGGGCTCGGGAGGACGGAAGCGGCGGGGCGGCTGGGTTCGCCTTCTTCCTGCCAAATCCCCGCGGGCTGCCCATGCCGCGGCCGGGCCGCGCAGCGAGCGTCCCCGCGGGTCACGGCCACCCGCGGCGGCCACCGCGTTCCCGGTGCCCGGGCCGACACCGGCACCTTCCAGCCGGCGAGAGGCGGTGGCGGAGCCGGCGCCCCCGCGCGCTCGGGACACACCCCCGCGCGCTCCCGCCACCCCCGCGCGCAGCCACGCACCCACGGGAAGGGGCTGCCCACGCCGGCGGCGCCCGCACGCCCACGCACCGCACCGCACGCACCCCTGCATCGCCACGCGGACGGACGGACGCGCAGCCCTGCACGGACAGATGGACACGCACAGCCCTGCACGGACGGACGCACAGCCCCGCACACCCGGACAGACGTACAACCCCACACGCCCGGACAGACACACGGCCCCGCACACCCGGAGGGACACACGGCCACTCTGCATCCCCGTGCACCTGGATGGCCCCGCACACCCGGCTGCTCCCACACCCCTGCAGCGCTGTGCACCCCACACCCCCACCGCTCCCACCCCACGCCCCCCACCCACTCCTCAGCACCCCACAGGCACCCACGCGCAGCTTTCACCTCCCCCAGCCCCCCACATGCCTAACCCCCCCCAACACCCACTGGCACCCACCATGGGGCCATCCCCACTCCCCCCACCCTGAGAGGAGCCCTGAGCAGATGCACATTGTGACATGAAACGCCAAGAGAGACTGTCCCTTGGCCACACCGATGACACCAACGGCATCGACCCAGGGTGCACCAATCGCCATGGGGTCTCACCATGACCCACCGGCTGGGGACACCAACCTGGCCAAGCTGCACCATCACTGCAGGGACAGCCACGTCCGAGACACCCAGCAGACCCCCCAGTAACAACCAATTCACCATCCCCAAACTGAGTGGCCTGGGGCCCCCAGTCCCGCCACAGCCCCTCCAGCCCCTTGGGTGCTGCCCTGGGCCAAGGCCACAGCGCTGGGGAGGGGACACCGGCAGGTCCCCCGCCGGGCATCGTGTTGGGATTTGGTACCTTCAGCTTTCGCCGTCCTCTCGCTCCGAAGCGGCACCCCCACACGCCCACGGACAGGCTGTTCTCCCGCTCCGCTCTGCCCACCAAAAACTTCAGCTAATTCCCAGCCCAAACGGCTCCTGGCCCTGCCGGGGAAGAGGGCCAGGCAGGCAGCGAGGCTCCTACCACCGCCTGCCGCCCAACGCTGCTGGTTTAAGGCCAAACAGACCCTCGGTGAAACACCGGGCGCTGGCAACCACGCCGCAAACATCTGCTCTTCCAACGGCATCATGATTCACAGGCTATTAATTGGGGCTTGGCAGCACTGGGAACTGTTTGCATCCCCTGGCTTCGCTCAGAGCCACAACTCGCTGCCGATGAGGTCCGGGTGCCGGGGAAGGAGCCAAACCCAGCAACGCACCGGCCGCAGCGGAGCTGTGCCAGGATGGGCACGTGGGGCACCAGCCCCCAGCCCCGCAGGAGCAACGCAGAATGAGCCCCAGGAAAACAGCAGCAGCAGCGGTGGTGATGGTCTGTGCTTGCCAGGAGCAGCCGGCACCGCCGTCACGGCACCATTGTGCCACGCGGCAGCACCAGCACGTGCCAGCCCCGGCGTTGGCTCCCACCCGGTCTCGCGTGGCAGGGTCTGTGGGTGCTGGTGATTCTCTTGCGAGCGCCCCGCTCCAAACAGCGCTGTGTTTCTGTAGGGTCTCCCGGCTGCCTCCACGTGTGGCCACTCGCTCCCCTGGGCACCGGCATTGCCCGCTGCCACGGCATCAAAGGGAAGCACAGAGCAGCACCCAGCTCGGGCAGCACCAGACAAAGGCTGAGAGAAACCTCCTCCAACAACAGCCAAGAGAAATCTGAATTCAGGAGCTGATTAGAAACCATGTCATGGCTCCTTCCCACTCCAGCATTTGGGGAGGAGTGAGCTGGGGAGGGGGACGTGGAAAATCTAATTAGGATTGAGGGCAGGTTGTAGAGGCATTGACATGGAAGCTGTGGGAGCACAGCTGCTCGAGGGAGGGGGACACCGGGCACTCGCAGCACCCCCGGCCCCGCGGAAATGGGGAAAGTACAAATTAATTCTCCTTAATCTGATGGCCGCTTGCTCTGCTGCCACGTGCCACCGCCGCGGCTGGCAGAGAGCAGCCCGGCCTGCCCGCAGCTCGGTCGCTTGCCCATGGAGGCCATGCCCCCTCTGTCCCCCCGTATGGCCCCAGGGCCCCGGGTAGAGCAGGGGGAGCAGAAAGGGCTCGATCCTGCCTGGGGGAGGGGAGGCAAGCACGGGGTGCTGTGCTGGGAATCTGGCCCCTCCTTCATCACGGGGTGTCCCCCCCTCTGCTGCCACTCGCTGGGGGACCCCATTTCACATCAAGATGGCCACAATCCCAAGGCCACGGAGCACTTTGGCAGTGTAGGCTTCACCCCCAGCTCTTGGGGACAGCAGAGCCCCGAGGCCACATTGAAGGGCGCTACACAGGGGTTGGTGGCACCGGGCACTGCTCTGCACCCCCTTGCCTTCCGCTGGCATCCGCCATGCCCCGTGCCACCTGCACCGTGGGGATGTCCTCCCCCTCCATGAGGCAGCCACCTCCATCCACCCCATCACCAGGATGTCCCCCCAGGACACATCCAGCCGCACGCCCCTTGCCACCAGCCTTCCCCACGAGTCCCCCGGCTGCCGGCACGTCTCACCTGCTATTCTTAGCTCTCCGGCGCTGCGCTCGCCCGGCAATGGCACCGTGTATTACTATTATTGCTGGCTGCCAACGTCTTGAAGCAGGCAGCCAGGATCGTGGTGGGGCTTCCACACCCCTGGTGACCTGTCATTCGGTCCCTGCCGGGCCCTGGTCTTCAACAGGCTATTTCAGGAAATCCAATTTGATGGGCAGAAGGAGCACAAGCCACACGTTCCGCTCCTGAGCCGCATCCAGGCTCCTCATGTCACCGCTCAGATCCAGATCTTAGCTTTGCCCGTGATGGCAATAAGGGCCAAGAGTCACCTTTGGCTCCAGATCCAAATTTCTGGCTGGGTGGGATCCAGGGTTTCAGATCAGCTTGTCGGAGAGACACAAGCGCCTGCAAAACCTGGATCTGGAGCCCCAGCCCCAGCAGCAGCAGCACCACCTGGGCAGGAGACCCCCGTGTGGGGCCAGATCCTGCTCTCACGAGTGGGCAGGTCCATGGGGACCTACGCACCAGCCTTCTGCCTCCTGCACGGCTACTGTGTCCCACAGGTCCCAGCACGGCTCTGCCCTGAGGTCACCATGGGGAGGCTGAAGGAAGGCCCCCCCCAGGGACCCCCAGCCTGGGCTCCCCACCTTCAGCTCAGATGCTCCACGGTCACTTTGATGGCTATTTTTTCCCTGTCGGCCCTGCTGGCACTTGAATAAATGCTTTGAAAGGGCTGATGTGCCTCCTTCCAGCCTCCCCAGCATGGCCATGCCCGTCTCCTGGTGGCCGTCCCCCTGCTCCATCTCCCAGCAGACAGGGTCCTTGAGGGTTAGGAGCCACGGACACGTGCGGGGGGAGACTGGGAGCACAGAGACAAGGAACTGAGATAGATGGGAAATGACATCCATTTTCTAAAGGAGAATCTGCACTGCTGGCGGATCCTGCCTCGATTTACACCAAGGGAGGCCTCTGCTCCCAGCCCCAACTCCTGCAGGGCCAACCGGCACCCAAGAGCCCGGCTCCATCCCCTCCTGCCCGCTCGGGGCTGTGTGCCTGGCCCGGGGAGCTGGCAGGGACCCGCTGCGGGCAGCGCTGCCCTGCGCCCCACGAGGGAGGTGACGTGCAGGGCTGGATGTCACGGGATAGAGAGAGACGAGCGGTCCCAGCGCCAACTAGCTCTGCAGGTTTGGCACGGGCTGGAAGGACCAGACTGGCTCCTCCAACAAAACCCAACCGTCCGGGAGAAGGAAGGCGACGAGAGGAGAGAGACACCCAGACCCGGGCCCCTGGAAAGCTCTCCTCGCTTCCCAGGCTGGGTTGTACCACGGAGCCTGGATCCGCGGTGACAGTTACCGCTCGGCTCGTGCTCTGTGCCAGCTCCCGGCACCCACCGACAGCCCCGGACCCGCACCGGCCCAACGGGGACACGGCTCCCGCACCCCACGCCGACCCTCCCTGCCTCACAGCCTCGCAGGGTGGCAAGAGGGGAGACCACCGGGCTGGGGAGGGGTCCTGGGCCTGCCCAACCCCAGCCCGAGTCCTCCGCAGCGGGAGAGAGCCAGAATGGTCGGTGTCGCCTTCCGGGGCTGAGAGCCCCCTCCCCAACGCCCCCCGCACCAGGAGATGGGGGATGCCCGCACCCCTTCTCCCGCACCCGCCGGGGGATCCCGACCGGCGCTGCCTGAGCCGAGCACCGCGGTGCCGGCGAGAGGCCCCCAGCCATTTTGCCATCTCCCCCCGGCTCCCCCCCCAGCACCTGCTCGGCGGCGATGGATGGGTCCCCGGGCGACACGTCCCGTCCCCCGGGGGTCTGTCCCGCACCGCCCCGACACCCCGTCGGGGACGGCCCCACCCCCCCCGCCGCCCCGGGCACCGCGGATCCCCCGGGACCGAGGCCCCCGCCCGCCCGCCCGGCCCGGGACCGACCGGCCCCCCCCCCCGCGCCCACATCCCGCCGCCCCCGCCGCTCTTACCCTTCTCCCGCCGCCTACATCCTCCGGCCGCTGCCGGGCGGTTCCCCGACGGCCCGGCCCGGCTGCTCCCGGCCCGGTTGGTACCGGAGCGGCTCGGTTGGGCTGGGATGTTCCCGGTCGGGTCGGTGCCGGCGCGGCCCGGGCCGGCGCCCCGCGCGTGGGAGCGCGGCGGGCGGCAGCATGCGAGTGGCGGCGGCCCCGCAGTGCAGCGCGGATGGGCGCGGAGCGGTGCGGAGCGGTGCGGAGCGGTGCGGAGCGGGGCCGCCGCCGCCGCCGCCGCCGCGGCACAGCCAAGACACGGCGGTGGATTTTCCCCGGGAGTCAGAGCGGGCGGCGGCGGCGCAAGATGGCTCCGATGCGGCTCTGCCGCCGCCTCCCGGCGCCCCGGGACCCCCGGGCCCGCAAAGGGGGGAGCCGCGGGGGACGGGGAGCTGCCGCCGGTGGGGCACGCAGCGTGGGGTCTGCCCCGCCGCGCTGGGCTGGCACCGGCACAGCGGGACCCACCCGTGAGCGTCCTCCTGGGGCACCCCGGGGTGGCGGGGACACCCTGGGACCTGTCACCCACCCCTCCCCGCGGCCACGCTGCCCACCTGGGAAGTGCCGGGGTACCGGGACAGCCCCGGGATGGATGCAGCCCCCAGGGGCCCAGCCTCCCCCTGGCAGACCGGGGGCTGCCAGCTCCCGCCCTCCCACCGAGCCCCTCAAACCGCAGTGTGTAATTTGCCAATAATAATAATAATAATTACAGCACGCGCGGGTTGGAAGTGCAGCGCAACAATAACCCGGTTAACGCCTCGCTGAGCGTGGCGGCGGGAGCCACACCGCGGCACGTGCCCGGCCGTGGCTCCCTGTCGGCCCCGAAGCCACCCGCCACACCACACGGGAGCCCCTGCCCAACATGTGGGGGGACACGGCCCATGTGGGGGGACACGGGCACCTGGAGCAGGTTTTGAAGCAGCTGTGTCCTGGCGTTTTGTGTCCACATCCCAGCACTGTGGTCCTTAGCCGGGCCGGTTATCCCCAGTGGTCACACCAGCAGTCACCCAGCGGGACAGCCGGGACTGGGGGACACAAGTGTTTCCCAGGGTGGCACAGGGCAGTGGGACAGCAGGAAGCTGCGGGGACAGCGAGGCCAGATCCAGGCCCTGCTCTCAGTGCTGCAGCTCTGCAGAGCCCCCCCATCTCAGGGCGTTCCGCTCAGCAGCCCCCTGGCCCCCACCATCGCCCCCCACCGCTGAACAGTCCCTTCTGGACACCCTGACAGGCCAGAGCCGGAGCTGGAGCTGCCCCCACCCCTGGCGTGCAGAGAGCCCCCCAAAAGTCCTGCTGCCCCCCGGGGGGGGGAGGTGAGCCCCAACCCCACCCCTCACCCAGCCCCGCAGTGCCCTCATTGCTATCAGCGCGGCTGCTGCATGTGGGGAGCAGAGCTCTGCCCACCTCCCTCAGCAGTTACATAAAAGGATTAAAATTTAATATGAACTTCAAAAGGGGAACAAGCGGGTGGTCGAGGACGGCTGGGCCGGGGCTGGGTGCGGAGCAGAGGCCCCCTTGGCCGTGCCCCGTGGCACACAGAGACCAGCTCCGTCCAGCCTGGTCCATGGGCACGGCTGCTTGGAGCCAGAGCAAAGTGCCCGGGCACCACGGGCATCCCAGCATTAACTGAGCTGGGGTCTCCCTGAGTCACGAAGGTGCACGATTCCCACGGCACATGGAGACCCCGTTCCCCCTTGGACCTGCCCTTGCTCCACAGCATCACCTGCCCACCAGGCACAGCGTCACCCAGCTGACCCGGTGCCCAGCTGCCACCCTGCCCGTGCCGTGCCGTGCCGGTGGTCCCCGGGGCTCCCCATCTCCTCCTGCCCGATGCCTCCCGCTTCCTTCCCAGGCACCAGTGGGTTGGAGCGTACCGGAAAACACCCCTGTGCTGGGGAGTGAGACCCCTAGTTGGGGGGTAGCTGATGCACCCTGGCCCCCCTGCCCCCGCTCCCCCCTGCCCCTGTGCGCCCCAGAGCTGTGCAGCACCCGCTGCTCCCGTCCGTGCAGTGCCGAGGAGCGGGGCTGCGGTGGCGGCAGGAACCAGCCAGGGCTGGGAAAACACCATCTTCCACCCACGCAGCCGCCCACGGCCCTGCGCCGGCTCCGCCGCCCCCGCCGCACAGCGGGGCTCACCGGGAAGGTGGGCGGCAGGCGTGGGGCTGGGGGCTGCGCTGCGCCCACCGCGGCCACCCACCCGTGGGCAGGGGATGGGGCAGGGGGGAGCAGCGCCCAGCAGCCCCCAGTGCAGGAGCAGACCTGGCACAGGCTCTGGCTGCAGAACCAGGGCTGAGCCGTGGCCGGGGCTGGGGGGCCAGGGCTGGGGGCTGGGGGCTGCCCCACACTCAGCCCTGCCCCATGGCGCAGGAGCGGCTGGTGCTGCTCGGTGTGTGGCACAGATGCCTGCCAGCAAAGAGACTGGGGAAGCCTTTGGCTCATTCATTTTTAATCCTGGCCGAGAGCGGGTGGGATTCGGGCATGCTGCAGGACAGGACCAGCCACGGGACCCCAAACGGCCCCCCCGGGGCAGCCACGGGCGTCTTTGATAATGCATGTCCCCGTGGGATGGAGACCCCTGGGAGGGGACAGCAACCTCTGGGCACCCCTCCCCATCCCATCTCACCATGTCCCACCATGGCTCAGCCCCCCCGTGCAGCGGCTCAGCCCCCCCTTGCCAGATGAGCCACCCCCCCAGTGCCTGCAAACGCAGAGGGCAGGATCTGTGCGTGAAGGGAAACCGTGGGCCCGTGAGCGCGTGGGGATGCACAGAGAGGGGGCGGTTAGGAGGAGGAGGGGGGTGCACAAAGCCAGAGCTCCCCCCACGTTGCTCCCCATCACATTCCTGGCACCGGGGACCCCATCCCACCGGGACCGTGGCACTGGGGCAACCGGGGGGCAGGACCCCCGTGCTCACCCCGCTATGAGGAGGTGAAGGAGGACACACGGACGCTGGGGACGGGCCCGGTGGGGGCCGGCGGGGAGAGGGGGAGGCAGCGGCCGATCTTGCGCAGGGTCCGTCCCAGGTCGGCGCGGAAGCGCCGGATGGAGAAGCAGTAGACGAGGGGGTCGAGGCAGCTGTTGAGGCTCAGCAGGGCCACGCTCAGCGTGTGCAGCACGTCCAGGGCGGCGGGGGGCTCGCAGGGCGGCACGGGGGGCCGGCTACCCACCCAGGGGGCCAGCGTGAGGTGGTAGGGCGCCACGCAGACCACGAAGACCAGCAGCATCCCCAGCACCATGGCGCGCGCCTGCTGCCGGTGGGAGCCCGGCGAGGCGGCGGCAGGCACCGAGAGCGCCCGGGCAATGGAGGCGTAGGTGCCCAGCACCACCAGGAAAGCGGCGGCGAAGAAGCCCACCATGGCGTAGGCGTACGCCCGCTGCCGGCCGTGCTGCTCGAAGCAGGCGGTGGCCCCGGCACGGGTGGGGAAAGTCTGCCGGGCGGCCAGGGTGGGCACGGCGCAGCCCAGCCCCAGTAGCCAGGCCAGGGTACAAGCCAGCGCGGCCCCCCGGCGCCCCGTCAGCGGCAGCGCCCGCCGCGCCGCCCGCACGGCACAGTACCGGTTGAAGCTGATGAGCGCCATGAAGGTGACGGCGCTGTAGGTCGCCAGGTAGTAGGCGGCCCCGGCCAGGCGGCAAGCGGCCTCCGAGAGCAGCCAGTCCCCCCCGGCCAGGTAGTAGGGGATCCAGAAGGGCAGGGTGAGGTTGAAGAGGATGTCGGCCAGCGTGAGGTTGATGAGGTAGATGCGGATGGCCTTCCTCACCTTGCCGCTCTGCAAGAAGACCAGCAAGGCCACCAGGTTGCCCGGTAGCCCCACGCACAGCACCAGGCAGTAGACGGCGGGCACCAGCACGAACTGCACCGGGTCGCTGGGCACGCACTCGCCGGGGGGCCCTGCCACCGAGCCGTTCATCCCGGGCTCCTGCAAAGATGGGTGGGCAGTCAGTGTCACGACCCCGAACACAGCCTTCAGGGGACAGGGAAGGGACATGGACCTTGATAGGACTTCTCTGGCTGGTAGAGAGACTGGACACCGGAGGCAGAGCCCCCCCACAGGGATGCCATCATCTGCTGGAGGGGATCAGCCTCCAACGGCTCCTCGCAGGAGACAAGGGGCTGCAGGACCCCCTCCCAGCCCAGCCGCGTCCCCCCACGCCATGTGGGAGCCCAGGGGCCACCGCAGCCACCCGGCCAGTGCTCCCGAGGGAGCGGCAGGCGCAGCTGCACGGTGGCTGCAGGGCAGAGCCCGTGGCCGGTGGCACCCGGAGGTGCCGTGATGGCTCCGACCGGCAGCTGTGGGGCTTAACACCTCCCACGCAGCCACGTGCCTGCGGGGGCCACCCCATCCTGCTCCCAGCACCCCAAATACCCCCCCACAGTGCACCCATGGGGAAGTGCCTCGGAGTGGAGGGACCCCGGCGTGGGGTGGGGGTACCAGCATGGGGCTGAAGCCCCCCGTGCCCCCCAGCCCTGCGCAAGGGCAGGTTTGCCACCCCGCTGTTTGCCAGTCTGGCCGTGGGAAACCCCGTTGTGCCGAACGGCTGTATCCCAGGGCTGTAGCTATTTCACCCCCCATCACCACCTGCCCACACCTCGCTTGACGGCACTGAGTCACCCCGCGGGGGTTTTCCAGCAGGGCAGGGCCGGATTCAGAACACGCAGCAGCACCCGGCACGGGGACAAGGCACAGAGGGATGAGCTGCCGAGCCCTGGGGGACAACTTAAGGCTCATCCTGGTGGGCTTCATGTTGTTCTGCAGAGCCAGCGTGGATCGCCAAGGAGCCCCCGGCCCTCTCAGTGGTCCCCCTTTCTTTTCCCTTTTCCTTTCTTTTCCCTTCTCCTTTCCCTTTCTTTTCCCTTCTCCTTTCCCTTTTCCTTTCCCCTTTCCTTTCCCTTTCCTTTCCCCTCCTTTTCCTTCCCCCACCCCTGTTTCCACCGAGGATGCTCCATCTCACCCGCTTACCCCACCGGCTTCGGGCTGCGTCCGCTCCAGCAGCTCCTTGCTGTCTGATCCAGCCAGGCTGGGGAAGGCTTTAAGTGCTGGGGGAGGCAGGGACTGCCTGATCCGTCCCCCCCTCCAACCCCCCCGCGCCTGCCATCCCAAGCTCCCCGTGGGGGGTTAGTGCCTGAGGGAGGGCAGCTGGAGTGGGGAGAGCACCTGCGTGTGTATGTAATGGGGGATTCCTTGCTGGAGCCACACTAAGACCCCCTGCGCCGGCTGACGGGGCTGGGGGCACACGGGGGGGGGCCAGCCGTGCCGGTACCGGCACGGCTGGCCCCCCCCTGTGTGCCCCCAGCCCCGTCTAGGACCGTTTCCCAGGGCCTTTTTCCCACCCACGCTGGGGATGAAAGCAGTGGTGGGTCAAGTTTCCGCACCCAGCAGCTGGTGGGGGGAAAAAAGGGGGATGCCCCAACAGGGATCAAAGCTGGAATCTGCCCCCCCCCTCCCCTCCCCCCGGCCCTTGGTGTTTTGTTGGCTTCAAAGCTGGATTTAGGGGGAGCAACACCCTGGGCACCCCCATCCCCCCAGGCTCTGTGAGCATTCGACTGGCTGCTCGGGTGATCCTGCAACTTGTGGATGCTCCTTTGGGACATCCCAAGGTGCCACCCCAAGGCAGTTCAGGTCCTACTGGGGGGTACGGGGGTGTTGTAGCCCCCCTGCTCATCCCAAGGTGGCCAGTCTCCCTCCACAGCCATCCCAGCCACCTTGCGGGCCATGCACTGGGTTCAAACATGATCTTGGAGTTCATCCATAGGGTTGGCCGTGCCCATCTGGGGTGATGGAGGGATCCCTGTGGAGGGACCACTGGAGCAAGATCCCCCAAAAGCACATGCCTGCCCATGCACAGGGCTTGGGGGCGGGCGCGCTGCCGCTGTCACCCCCTTGGATGTGCAGCAAGTGGCCTGGCACATTGCGGGGTGGCTCCGGGCAGCCGGGGGGGCTCTCCCTGCCGGCTGTCTGCCTCCGCGCCAGCTGCCACCCGCCTGTCCCCAGTCCTTGTCCCCAGCCGCTGCTCCAGGGGACCAAGGCCAGCAGCCCCAGGACATCCCCTCAGCCCCCACAGCTCAGCGTGGGGGGAGGCAGAAATAAAGAGGGGAGGCAAAACGTGAAAAACAAGAGGCTTTATTCCAAAATACGAAAGCCCCCAGAAAAGCAGAGCCAACCCCAGCCCGGCGTGGCCAAACGCCGGGAAGAGCCGGCCACCTTGTGCCAGTTTAGCAATGGAGCTGCCGGGGTGGTGGCAGTGCCACGGTGGTGCCACGGCCACCGCCCCACAGCACCAGCACGGGTCCCACAGCGTGGGGACAACCAGCACCAGGGTCCCCAGCAGCGGCAGGAGAGGACACACCGTGCACCGGTGGCAAGTTACCTCGCAGGACGCGATGCCGTCCATGAAAATATCATAGGGCATCGCTTCCCGCTGGCCGAGCCCTCCGTCCTCCCCACCTCCGGTCACTCGAACTTGGGCTTGGGGGGGTCCGCGTGCCCACGGATGTTGAGCAGCAGGAGGAGGCCGAGGCAGAGGGTGGCGGGGGCGCACATGGCCAGGGGCTCCCGCAGCACCAGCAGCGTGTAGATGGCACCTGGGCGAGGAGCAGAGCGTGGGGATGGGGGTCCCTGCCCGAGGGTCCCCTGAGACCCCGCGCAGGGTGGTGGGCACCCGCTCGCTCTCACCGATCATGATGACGCTGAGGACGAAGTTGCTGATCTCCTGCAGGAGCTGGGGCCCGAAGGCCAGCAGCAGCCCGGCCACCACCTCCACCCAGCCCACCACCTCCAGGTACCGCCCCGGCTCCGGCACGAACCCAAACTCCTTCAGGGGAAAGACCTCGGCGAACCGCACGAACTCCGACTTCTGGAAGGGCAGGAGGGGAGCGGAGTTGCCCTGAGCCCGGGGCTGGGGGGCACAGCCCCTCCAGCGGGGTCTGCTCCGCTCAGCCCCGCGCCCCGGCTGGATCAGCCCCTTCCCTGGAGAGGCTCTGCCCTGCATCCCGCGCGGCTCAGGCTCGCTCACCCCAAAGGGCTCAGCCCTGTACCCCAGCACCCCAACCTGCTCATCCCCCCCAAGAGCTCAGCCCTGCACCCCGATAGGCTCAGCCCCGCACCCCAAAGTGCTCAGCCCAGCACCCCAAACCTGTTCGTCTTCCCCCAAGGGCTCAGCCCTGCACCCCAGCACCCTGATGGGCTCAGCCCCGCACCCTAAAGTGCTCATCCCCCCCCCAAGGGCTCATCCCCCCCCAAAGCTCTCAGCCCCACACCCCAATCTGCTGATCGCCCCCAAAGTGCTCACCCCAGCACCCCAACCTGCTCATCCCCCTCTCTCAAGGACTCATCCCCGCACCCCAAAGTGCTCAGCCTCGCACCCCGACCTGCTCACACACCCCAGGGGCTCACCGCAGCACCCCGGGGGCTCGCTCCTGCACCCCCCGAGCCAGCCCAGCCCAGCCCGGCCCGGGCCGCTCCCCCTTCCCCGTCTCGCCGCCCCCGGTGGCCGCGGGCGCGCTCACCATGTGCCGGTGCAGGTCGGCCGAGAGCCGGTCCGAGAGCTTCACGGCGCCCGTCAGCAGGAAGAAGAGCCCGAGCAGGACGCGGAGGGCGGTGAACGCCGCCGCCATGGCGGGGACGGGCGGGCGGGGCCGGGGCCGGGCGGGGCGGGGCGGCACCGACGGATCCCCGGCACCGTGCCCGGTCCCCGGCCCGTCCCCACCCCCCACCCAGGCAGGGACAGGGACCCCCCCCCATCCCAGCCCTGGGGTGCTGCCGGGGCAGGGGGTACTCACATCTGCAGCTTCACCCCCCCGGGGATGCGCCCCCCCCCCCCCCCCCCGGGGCCAGCACCATCCTCCCACCAAACCAGAGCTGGGTGAAAAAAAAGGCGGGACACCTCCCTTCCCCCCCCCCCCCCCCCCCAAAAAAAAACCCCGCAGTTGGGGCTTTGTGGGTGCCATAAGCGGGTCGAGCTGGGCAAAAGCAGGGTGGCTCTGGGTGGCCCGGGCAGGGACGGTGGTAGCCGCGGGGGGGGGGGGTGGTGGTGGTCGGGGGGGAGCCGGTAACGGGGCAGCCACAGCAGGAGTTTCTTCCTGGCTGCGGGGAGGCCCGGGGGGGGGGGGGCGCGGGAGGTGGCTGTGTGTACCCCCCCCCATTACCCCCCCCCTCCCCGGGACTGCGTCACCGCCTGCGCCATCGCCGTGCGCCGGGGATCCCGCGAACGGTCGCCCCGGATGGGCGAGAGCCGGCGGGGGGGGGGGGGGGGCACTGACGTTGTTGGAACTCGAGTGGAAACGCTTTTTTTTTTTTTTTTTTTAGGGCCAATAATTCATGAAAGAGCAGGAATCGTCTCTGCGGAGGCACCGGCCAGCGCCCAGCCCGGCTGCTCTCGGTTTTACCGGGGGGGGGACACACACACTGTTTGTACCCCCCATCTCTGCGGGGAGAATCCTCAGGGAGAGCAGCCCCCGGAGCCGCTCCCCAGGGCTCGGAGCTTCTCCCTGCCCCGCCGGGACGATCAACAGCGACGGGCCAGGGCAGGCTCCAGCCCCTCCTGTCCCAGGAAGTCCCTTGGGGGAAAAAGGATTAAAATAGTAATTAAAAAAACACCAAACCCTCCTGAACGGCAGATTGCGGCCGCTCAGCGCCCTCACGCCCGCGGGGAGGGATCGTGGCTTCTCCCGGCAGCCGTTACCACAGGGAGCCTTTGTCACTGCTCCCGAGGGGACACTCACCCCCAAAACCCTCTTCTTTTGGCTCAAAAATCAGTGGCTCCTTTCTCCAGCCCCGCCATGGAGCAGGGGCCACTCGGGGCCGGGACAGAGGTTGGTTTTTTTGTGCAAACATTGCAAAATCATTTCCCGGGGTGTTTGCCTGCCCCAAGGGGCACCCGGTCACCGTCCTGCCCGGGGTCACACCACCCATCCCGACCCCAAACCCCAGCTGGGAGCCCCCCCAGGGCAGATAAACCTCTCTCAACACCCACATGGTACCTCATATCTGCCCCCAGCCCCTGATTATTTTAATTACAGGTGCTCCAAGAAAACCTCCATGCCAGGCACCCACCACCTCCAAAAATCAGGAGGGCCAGGAGGGCTTTTTGCCATTCTCCAAAAAATAATCCCGTTTCAACACAAAAAGCAGAACGGGGTTTGTTAGGAAGGAGGTGTAGGAGGGAAGTTCAGCACTTGGAATCGCATCCAGGCTGGAAGGGTTTCACAGAGGGAGCAGCCGATGCTGCAACAGTGGAAATTAGGCCAAGTTACTGGAAAATAACAGAATTTGAGGGGGAAAAAAAGGCTGCATAATCCTGCAGGAGCTGAGACAAAGCCACGGAAACCAGCCCGAGGAACCACAGCACCTTTTCAGGATGTGGACAACACCAGCACCTCTGCTGCCCAGGGGCACAGCCAGCTTCAAACCAGCGTCTGAACTACAAGGGGAAGCCCACGGCACAATCACAGCAGGAAGACAGTACTGCGTTCGGTATTTGTCAGGTTCTACTGGTTATGAGGGGTTCTCTCCCCCGTGCCTGTGGCGGTGCAGAGCGGGACACGAGGACCCGAGCCCTTCCAGCATCCAAGCACGGTCTGTGTCCCCCCTACAGCCTCGGCTGCGGCAGCGTCTCATCCATCCACACCTCTTCACGCTGAGCAAATGCTTACTCACTGAACACACTCTGCAATGAAACACAAGCCATTTATAAAAAAAAAATAAATATTTTATTTTTAAAAATGCTATGCTCCTGGCTCCTCTTCGCTGCGTTCAGACTTCAGCTTCTGCTGCAAGTGCAAAGCACACAATGAGCAAGAACATCGAAGGCACCAGGAGAAATCTCACAACAGGCCAGGCACCTGCCACGCCTTCTCCAGGATCCCGAGTCCTCACACCAGACTTGAGATTCAATCACCAGCATTCCCATTTCCATTTACTTCATAAATTCCCAGGATGGGGAATGGCTTTGTGTTTTACTACCCCAGAAACACAAGCAGCGGTGACGAATCACACATGATTCAATGGGAATTCACCAACGGAATCTCACTGACTTCACCGCTCACAGGTTCAGCTGGGGTTTATCTGAGCTGGTACTTACCCACCACTCCTGAGTTAAGGTACCTTAGCATGTTGCTCCTCACACAAGATTTTAAATACCTGATGTTCCCCCTCATAGTTTTAGTGGTAAATTAGAGGGAAAATGTCATTAATTGCAGCTCTGCAAGTTCATTTATTTCCCTGAATTTCTACCTGCTCGTGCCCTTGTATTTGCTAATTCATCTTCCAGGTTATTTTGAAAGTTCAATGTTCATTAAAGCATTTCAGAAAAGTAGCTTTTAAACAACTTTTAGTTGGACTAACATTTGAGAAGCAACTGTTCTATTGTTCCCCTTTCCTTTGCTGACAGTCACCCCCCCATTTGCTGGAGCCTGAATGCAGAAACGGTTATTTCTTGTTCGACCCCCCACAGCATTCAGAGGAGAGAGTTTATTTCATGCTGCAGGGGCTGAAAAGCCTCAAACAACGGTTATATCTTGGCTCTACAAAAGAAAGATTCACAAGTTTTATGTGAAACTGAGATTAATCACAGGCAAACTTCAGGCAAGAAGCACATAATACATCACAGGGCGACTGCGCTCTCACAGCAGCCTAAGGACACCAGCGACTCACTTGCTCAACTTGTCCCCTTGGTCCCTCCGCACACCACTGGGCACCGTGCTGGATGTGCTCATGCTCGGCTCCTCAACTGCAAAAACATCCACAAGTTAGACTCACCATGATTTTGAAACCTTTTGTACAGACCCACATCTAGAAAGCTATTTTTAACCACTGGCTCCACAATACCACGGCCCAGCTGGAGCCGGGGTGTTAACCCCACAGCGGGATCTTAGTTCTACCCTACACGTTTCACACACACCGATTTCCCAATATTCTCCAATTCCCAGGTACTCAGTGACTGAACACCAAGTGGCCAGAAGCCTGTATTACTTCACCCGTTCAGAACAAGACTGGAACTGATGCTTACTTCCCATGGATGAGCACTCCGGCTTCACTCAGCTTTCATCTTCACCTAAAGGATAACAACTGAAGTTATTATAGTAATACACAACAAATTCTGACCATTTCAAAAACTAACTTAAAAAATAAGGTTTTAACATACATGGACTGATTAGTTATGAGGGGGAATTTAAGAATAAGGGGCAGAAATAGGCTAACCTAAACACTTGTAAAGAGATGAAGTAATATGCAGGTAGTTGACTGAAGAACTGCACCTTGTCTGAGCACAAACCGTCAACCCCCAGCCTGAGTACAGTGAGGTTTGATTGCAGCCAGAGGTATACTATCCCTTATGTGAAGGCATTAACAATTTTTGTTAAGCTACTTCAGCTATTTTACCCTGGTCTGCTGTCTCCTGCCCTCTTTCTTCCCCTTCGTGAAGGAGTGCGATGTCCCTGGACTGACTCCTAACAGCCCTGGGGTCAATAGCCCCACAAGCGCTTCAGAAGCCGAAGGAAGACACTGGGGATCAGCGCTCTCAGTCAACTGCTTTTATGCTCGGCACCAGATTCTCCCCTTCTGAAGCCCCCCCCCGTTCACTAGAGCTAAGGTGAGGGCACACTGCCGTGGGCAGCAGCTGGGGATGCAGCAGTACGAGGTTTTCTGTGCACGCCTCTGGTTGGGAGGCAAATCCCACCATGGTCACAGTGGGATCTGACCAGGCAGGGCCAAGTTCAAGTTTAGTCTCAAACCCACCACCTGGGTTTTTATTGTGGCCCTCAGGAGCAGAAGTATAATATGCACGTTTTGTTCTATGCCATAGCAACAAACACCATGCATAAGGGATACTATATCTTTGTGCATCCTTTTAACACTCCAGATTCGCTTATAGGCACACTCCTCCCATCCCTCCCCAGTTAGCTCTTCAGTACTGGTGTTCAGAAGCAACATTTAGAGAGATGGGGTGTTCACAGACCACTGCGGGATTGCACAGCCAAGTCCTAACGTGTCAATCATTATCTAGCAGCAATGACAGAGGTGGGAGAAGGCCAATCCTCCCTTTTTTGCCTTTTCCAGTAAGCAGCTATTTAACAGCCCCACTAGCTGGCATGGAGAGGAAAAAAAAAAAAAAATCTGAAGCTAATTAGCTGATTCCAAACTTGCTAGTAATGGAAGAAGCCAAGTAATTACCCAGAACAGCAGACTTTTAATGCATCCTTTCCAACATGCTGAGCCTTGTTTAACATAATGGAACCAAACACTGGCCTTCCTGATCGTGTCACTGCAGCTGGCAATGATTAACAGAGACATGCAACCCCATTACTGCTCAAGTCCTAAAACTACTCACAGGCCTCAGTGTTTAGCTATGGGGAAAACTGCAAGCAAATCAACACTTTGTATGCTTAATGTTACAGTAAAGCCCCCATCCACGCTATGCTGTGCTCTCTCCTGACAGCACCAGTGTCTGGCTCCGAGGGCCAGCCAGGTACGCATATGTATTCTGACACCACACTTCTGAGCTTCAGATAAGCTTTTGAGAAAAAGTGTATTTCACACACAGGTAAAACCAAGATGAAACACAATGCAAGCACTTTAAATGTCATTTCTTGTACCCACTCGTTACAGGCTGACTTAGAGCAGACATGGCTATTTGCGTTTAAGTTAGCTACCACACCGAGTTTCATTACTGCAGTCAGAGCTGGTACGAGACCCACGGTTCAGTCACCGATTGCTTGCTCCAAGAGTGTCAAAAACCCGCTAGTTCAAGTACGTAGAACAAGGCAGATGTGCCAAAAACCCCTCCAACGACATTCCTGCAGGTCAAGTCAAGTATCCAGATCACACTGGAAAAACTAAGTCAGATCTGAGCATTGGTTTAAAGATTAATAATTCAGTGTTGCTACATGACAGTATGCATACTGCCATCAGTTTTGCTACTAAATTCTGGTCACAGGTAAGAGTAAGCCATCACAAAAAGCCAAACTGACTTGGTGACAAGCAGTGTCACTGATTGACCCTCTATAGCTCGGGTACACTCACTGAGGTGTAACCAAAGACCTATTATTATGATCTTAAGGTGCAGCTGCTACTGAAGCTTTCAGTGGAACATGGAGAGAGACCTACGGCAGAGGGCAGGGCTGTCGAGCAGATCCCCTGGTCACCAGCAAGAGTCTTGCCTGGAAAGTAACACAGAAGGGTTCAAAATGTGACAATAATACCAGGAACAAGTATGCAAAGCAGAACTTTGCAGAACAAGCGGGAAAACACATTACACCACCTCCAAAATAAACTGAACATCAGACAAGAGCTAGATCGTGTGCTGGAACAAGGGACCCTGCAATTCAGGTTCAAGAGCTAATGCAAAAGAGCTGGAGATCAGCGTGTCTGGATGTCTGGACACGTGAGCATGTTAATCCTGAAACACTACATTCAGTATTTCTAGTAATGCAAAGAGTTTAGAATTACATCCCCAAGACTGATGAAAAATGAAATTGAGCATTATGCTACCAAGATGACTCTACGAGGCAGAAATACAGAATCTCATCACTGTCAATTAAAGGCAGAGGAATGTATTACGCTTGTCTATCAAAGATTAAAATAAAGGCAAATGAGATGTCCAATAAGCTCTGTGAAACTACTCACGGGGATATTCATTCAAGCACTCATTTGTATGTCCTCAAAAATACTCCAAATCAGTCTCAAGGCTGCCTGTACCAGCAGCAAGTGACTATCCCGAAGTGCACACAAGACTAGAGCAGTGATTACTAACGCGTTTCCTGCTGAGCCAAGACTCTACAAAGGGATGCACTGCAGATGGGCCACTTGGTCACTACAGAAAAGTTTCAACAGTCCTTTTCTAGGCACTGATAGCACCTTGTTGACTAGTTAAGTGAGTTAAAAGATCACATTCCCTCTTCCCCACAAAGCTCACCTAAGAATATCTTCATTACATTGGAACTAAGAAAAAGCCACACAAGCCGAGTCATATGCACAAAGGAATCGGGTCTGAAATTACTTATCTAAGAATCACAGCAAGTTGCTTATTGACTCTGAACAAAGACAAAGCTTAAAACCGAAAACCACGCAGCTTTGATGCAAGCTTAACATACAGGTATGAAGAGTGCTGCACTGTAATTCCACAGTCAGAAGTGTGATGTCAGAATACCCACAGTATAAGATTACATAGAAAGTCACCAAGTTTAGATTATATTGCTTGTTACCTACCTGGACGCAGTCGGCAATGAGAATCTTGGAGCAAGCAGGAATACTACATCCGGGTCCTAATGTCCATTGCCATTTGTGGTACTACGTTCCTCACAGTTATGAACTGCAGAAATGCTGGCTAAGTGCAGTTATGTAGCAGGCCACTAGTTTTAAGTGTAAATTGCAGTCTCAAACTCCAGCAAAAACTTGCTGCCACAGTAAATGGTTGCCAAGGAGAAGCCAATAATTTTTTTTCTACCACAAAAATACCACAAAATCTCAAAAGCAGTTTCAGTTTCTCATCAGCTGTATAAATGATTAGTGTAATGTGTCTACACCAAAAGATAAAGATTATTCTGTATTCATTTATGAGAAAGTGTGAAGATATATGTATAGCGATACCAGTTTCTACATGCTGCAGTTTTTAGAAATCTAAGTGTCAAAATGGGCTCAGTTTTGATAAAGCGAGCTAAATTGCAACAGCCAATGTCCTGCAAGTCCAGTACAAAAAATGTGTTATGTGATCCAGACCATCTAAAACCAGGTCTGACCAACAAAGCACTTTTCTAAGTGGTTTTAGAGGTTCAATTATATATAAATCTGATTTTATAAAAAAAGTCCAAAACCTCATAGGAACAGATCAAAGGAACGTAACTTTCTCGCCTCCCACATTTATCAGATTTTCAAGTTGACATGTTTGCCAGCTTTTAAGACACCACCTTTAAAAAGTCTTGAAAAGAAGTTGGCTAGTTAATTGTACGCCTGTTTAATACATGCAACTCAAAGCAGAACTTATTTTAGAAATTCTGCTTATGCAGCTACAACAAGGCTACATTTAACCAAACTTTCAGAGATATTTTGAAAACTGCCAAATCTTTCAATGTATTTACTAGTCATGGTTTTGCAACTCAGCTATTTTTAATACCTAGCAACGGTAGCTTACGTACAAAACAGGGGTACCAAAAGACCACCTCTGTACGGTACAAGGACATCAGCATCCTTCACTCTTCCAAGTTACAGAACTACAAAAGAACATACTTTAGGATATGCACCAGCATCTCTTTAATAAAGAATGACATGTAATCTGAAAAATAAACTGAAAAAATTAATTTAATGTTTACGTTCAAAATTCCCCATCTCAGACACCTTCACCTTTTGTGGGTGTCCCATGAACACCCTCCGGAAAACATATGCATTATTTAATACTACTTCAATAAAGCAAATTGCATCGGTACTGCTGATTTTTAAACTAAGTACCCAATAGAAGTACTCCCACATACTTGGCCTGCAGTTTAGGAACCGCCAATTCAGAATTTCCTGAAGAGCAATTCGTTGTTGTAGCGTATTATCAACCCCCAAACTTCTCTGGGAAAATAAAGCAGCATTCACCAAATAAGCTGAGTCACTATTTAGTGCGCTTAATAGTCAAAGTCGGTGTTACCTGGTATCAGCATTTCACAACATGCCATTTTTTCATTTAAGGAGTAACATCACTTAAGAATACTTCAAGAGGGATCGTCTGCACTCTGAAATACTGCAATCTGACACTCAAGTTTTAACCACAGAGAAAATTTAACATAGAATTTAGAATTAGCCAATGCTTAGCACGAGGAATGGAAAGATCTTTGGAAGCTTAAAGCTACTCACAGAATGCTCGGTTCTTGGGGAATCCTGTGAAGTACAGCCAAACTAAGTTTACCTACTTTGTGCCAAGCAGGTTGACGTATCCTGCATTAACACCAAGTTATTTTGCACTGGGAAGTCACGTTCCCAGCTTATCTAGTAGAGTGTAATAATAAACAGAGCAACTACCTTATCAGTGAGTCCAGAATGCTTTGAAATTCTTCTGGGGCTTAATAAAATGAACAGCAAGCTAACGAATTCATCAAATCTTCTACAAAAGAACCTTAAAGGGAGTTTATTTGCACTGTGTAGTATTAACTATTGAACTCCAGATTCAGATACTACTTTTGATGCATTATCTCCAAACATCAATAATAAAAGAGCGATAACCATCATGCAAGCAAGCCAATTTCTGTATTTTACATACAGGTTTTTAGGATTTGCCCACCAGCTACACGATTGAAGGATAGTTCCTGCAGTCCCCATTATACAAATGATTGTATTCTCAACTATGCAGATTAGTCCACCCAATTAGCATGAGGACATAAGCAAGTTAACCTTAATCACTTCTGGTCTTTTTGCCAAGCAATTTCAGGTGAGTATACAATACGGAGCAAGGCCAGATCCTGTAATCTCAGACAGCTTAAGAGCATATAAATATCACATTAACAATCCTTTAGTTAGGAAGTCAGCCAATACAAGTCATTCTATCAATTTATTTTAAAATAACCATTGCTAGTCTTCTGCTTAAAGTCTTTAAAAGATTCCAAGCAGTAACTGCCAAGGTGGTAAGTGCTACCATCCCACCACCCGTTATCCGTAGCTAAAATATGCAAGTCGTTACATACTGCACTGCTTGCAGCGTAGCTTGAATTAGTGTATCTTACAGCACTTGCAAGATTTGCTTTCTTATTGCAGCACAATTAATGCTCAAAAAATCTGCACCTACTGGCAAGTTAGGCTACTATTTGACCCAATCTTTAGCTAGAGGCATTACGGGAAGAGATCTCTCTCTCTTCACTGCAGTTCCACACCCTGGTCTAGTTTGACCTCTGCTCGAGACTCTCGCTTTACTGCGGAAGGTGTGGGATTCAGCCTCGTATGTTTAACCACGAATGGCAAGAAGAGTTACTACATTTAGTTTTCTATTTATTTGAAGCACAGTAAAAAAAAGTTGGTACACTTTGGGAATTCAGTGGCACAAGGTACACTGCCATCAAGTTAGGGACGTTATACATCAAAAAAACAGCTAAATTTGTTTTGAAACACTGCATTACATAATTAAATTGTACTCGCCCAAACAGACCACTTACAAATATTAGGTCAGTAAGTTTCTAACATCCATAAAAACGTAGCTTTCTTACTAAAATGCAAGAATTAAAAAGTTGGTGTCTAAACAAGACAGACAAAAACAAACTGGAATGAAACTACAGGTCACATCTAAAATCGGGGCTTTTTGTTTGGGCCTTCATATTCTTCTCTCCCTCTACCATATCCTGTCGGTGTTCCAGGCCCCATTCCTCTAGGACCCTGGCCACCCACAGGCCCCGCACCTCCCTGCCCAAAGCGTTCAGGACGCTATTGGAACAGAATTAACAGTTCATTATATGTAGTTGATGTCCATGTGTGTTAAGTATATATTTTTAGAAGGTTCCGCAGTCAAGGTTCGTCGATACAATCACCATTGAGCCGATCCACAGGTACCGGGAACATAGAAAGGAAAAAAGGGTAATTTAAAAATTAGTTTATTGTAATACATGCCTTGAGGTATGTTCCCACTTGATGCATTCTCATACATCTGTTACAAAGAACAGATCCTCCCTGCAGTGCTAGAAATGTAAGCATTAGTGCAGATGTGAATTAACAACTTTTCCAAATGAGCTCTAGCAATTTTCAACCAAGTTAATGCAAATAGCTTGCAAACTTCTCACCTTTAGTGCAATAAAAGCTTAGATTGCATCACTGTCATTTCCAAATAAGCCTAGCCAGAGAACCAATCTTCAGGTCACTGAAGTATGAGCTGACATTCATAAAATGTCACTGTAAACAGAATGCCTACTCACCAGTTAATGGCATGTGCTGCAATAGAGACCATGTGCTTTTCAAGATGGGGTTAAGACTACGGTCTGCTGACTAAACTGCAGAGGCCTTAGGCAGTAACCAAACCTGATTGTGAGCACTACTGGATTGCAAGAAGAAAAAAAAAATGTGAAAAAAAAAAGCTAATGACCAGTGATTTACCTAACCAACGCAATTGCTCGATCAAAGACTTGCATTTGTTAAAATCCCAAGTACTCCGGAACTGCTGCTGTATAATATGCAAAACGTGTTCAGAGAGCTACAATTTATTCAGTGTTTCCAGTTAGAGCTATGCACAAAGGGTCAATATCTCCCTTCCCACCCCACCTTCACCACAGGCTCTTGGAAAATTCACAACTTCACAGCGTTGAAAGGTTTCACACCAAGATGTAAAAGCTAAAAAACCCTGCAATAAAGCAGAGACTTCAGGTATTTTCACTAGCACCTCTAGCTGCACGTACTTCATTCAGTTACTGTATCAGCAGGTGTGATCAGCATTCAATCTAGAGAACTGACAAATTGGGAAGTCAAAGATAGCTCTAAACTTTCATTTCAAGCAAGTTTTCCGCTACCGAGTAACAGACCAATGGTAGGTTGCTTGTTACAAAAAGGTATCTGCAACTGAAAATTCACACTTCAAGTTCTTGACTTCTGAATGTTAGTTTCAATCCTTCCAAGAAAGGAATTTCAGAAAGATTACATAGGTCCTTTCTGCCTAATTCATGGCAGCTTATCTCCAATTCTGTTTAAAAGGTATCAGCCCAGTCACTGTGACAGCACTGTGTGGCAGAGGTCCCCATCCTAAGAAACTCAAGGCAGTTAAACCATCTTACTGTCACACTTTTTGACCAGATCACATTTTCAAGTATAACACAAGTTCAGCATGCACCTGGACCAGGATTTTCAGGAGAAAAATGTACACAGCATTCACCACAGACTGCCTAACTGGTCACGGGAAACTCAGGAACTGCTTAAATATCAGTAGATTATATAGATACATTAAGGCCAACAGCACTGTCTACTGAATCAATGATGCTCTGAGAAGTTATCATTCCAAAGACATGGTTCCCCAAAAAAAAAACGGAAGATACCTGAGAAGCTACTCTGGTAGCTCACCACATTAAGCCAGAGGCATAAACCCACCCAAAAATCATTTACTTCAGCTTGTGATACAGAGTGTACACCCCTTCAGGAGGGTGAAAGCACACTAATATTGCCACCTAAGCCAACATCGATTTCCATCCGACTCATTAAGCACTTCTTTAATCTACATCCGTATTGCTTCAGTGTGCTAACACCAAGCAGGCTCAACGCCCATTCACACATATAGTGTGCCAAAAACATACCTCGGAAAGTGAGATATGCCATAGCTTTAACAAATTCTACCTACATAGTCATGCCCAACACGGGAAAACAAGAACAGGCTCATTCCTCTGTGAGATAGGAATCACAAAATGGCTACAGTCAAGGATCGCTGGAATATGTTTAAGCTAAAAAACAGCATTTCTGCTCTTCTATGGCAAACACCAGCATATGGAGTAAGTGATATGCTGTTTACCATTGATTACTTAAGTTAATCTGCTGCTTAACTAGACATGAGCGCAGATTTTTGAATTAACAGCATACCCATACCAACATGCATCAATCCTAACTAGGCTTGGAAGGGCCAAAATAAATGCAGTGTTATACATTGGAAAGGAGAACAAAAATCTCTCTTGTCCATAAGTACAGAGTATCAAATTACTGAAAAGCTGCTACAGATGTACTTGAATTATGAAATTTGTCAGATTCTCTAGAATTTATATAAAAAAAAAAATCCTTCCAAGCCTAACAGTGACGCAGAATTTCCGAAGTCCAATAAAGTCAGAGTTAATTGCAAATATGCTTGAGAGCACATTTGAATTTACTTATAAACAACTTGCGACTGTGTAAGCTACCATAATGGTTAAGAACTAATCTAGCACTATGTACTGCCACACTAGTCTTCGTGTTAAACACCTGACAAGAGATTCAGCAGTTAACAGTGAAATGTACACAACCATCCGAACACTGGCAGAGAACTCAATTCCCAACCACAACATCTCCCTTGTGCTGAACGAGAGCCCCCACGGGATACGTTACCATGTCACTTCCCATCATAGACCCACTCATGGCTGCTTGGCCAACTCCTGGATTAGCTTCATAACCTATGCCGCCACCACCTCCCAGAGGTGGGAATTTCTGGGCTGCAGAAGCATAAGGATCTAAGAAAGAGAAATACATAATCATATTCTGACCATTTTTAAGTTAACCACATAAAGTGATTATTTAAAAATTCTTTACCTCCCATGTTCATTGTGGTGGCACCACCCATTCTCATGTCTCTCTCCCGCTGCATAGAAGAAACAAATTTTAGCACTGATAATAAACTACCAAAATCCATACCTTTCAGGAGATAAAGCACACGAACAGCCAACTACTACCATCTCACCTACACAAAGACATTGCATTATCTAACCTGAAGGAAGCAAAACGCATCAAATCTCAAAAATACATCCAAAAACTTCCTGAACATGGTAGCGTATCCACAAAACATCATGATTTCACTTACTGGATCCATGTAACCCATTCTACTATAATTCTCTTCCCTCTGTCTTCTCATTTGTTCTTCCATCTCCCGCTGACGGATCATCATTTCCTCTTCCCGCCTGCGACGCTCCTCCTCCTGCCTGATCACCCCAAAGCAGACAGTTAGAGCTCAGCATTGCAACACACACAACACTTCTCACCAACATCACCTGCTGCAGCAATTTAAAAGGCATTGAATGATAACACTTAAGCAAAAAAAAAAAAAACAAAAACACTCGATATTCAAACACTCAAAGAGAAACTTACACTGCAGTTCAATTTCTCATACACAAACTGAAGCAGCAATGGTGTTTCTTGAAAAATAAAAACTTTCATGTAAGTCACTTTAAAAAAAAATAATGACAAATGTAACATTAAGAAAATCCCATGAAAGCCAAACCAACCTCAGCTGAATTTCCTTGCGTTTCTGCATTTCTTGGTTATGGAGCTCCTCCATACGTCTCAGCTCTTCCTGACGCCTCATAAGGTCTACAGAAATGAAGCTTGTCAGCAGCTTTTTCACAAACTCATGCCAGATTTAATCGTGTCAGATTTGAATTAGATCAGCCTTATCTGCACTACAGCAGACAGCTGCCTTCTAAGCATCACTATTCATAACAACACTTCATTTAAATAAAAAACTGAAAAACTACTAGTTGCTCTTTAAGCCTGAAATTCTCAAGTTAGCAGTAGGAAGCATTAATTTTTTCACCAAACCATTCAACAGCCGTACATTTAAAGCAAAAAGAGGATACAGAATTCAGAGCCAATTACCTTGACGCAAGAGGTTTGCCTGATGCTCGTGATAAGCATCTTCCATCTCACTTTCAAGTTTGTCCTTGGCATCTTTCATGTTTTTTGCCACTTGCTCTCTCTGCTGTTTTTCCATTTCATCTAAAGATTTCCACCTCTGGGAATATTCAAATTCAAAACTGCCAGGCTGAGCAAAGCGGGGAGGAGTCTCTCTTTCCCTGCGGACAGGAAGATGCTTATTCAGACTGGGTAAAGCTGGGAGCTGAAGGTCAATAAAAGATCACAAACAGAATTATCAGGGAACATCAAAGGAGCCCTGAAAATACCTCACAACTACATGATAGAAAACTTGCTGTGAGGGAATGCTGGGAACAGCACAGCATTTTACACTCTTAAAGAGAAGCATTTAATGTAAATAAATTTTGCGACTACTGTAGCAAATATGGAGACTCCTGCACTATCACATCCAAGCAAATCTTTCCGTTTACAGTTCTACTGTACATTTATCTTGTTCTGAACTTCTGCCTTAGACATTCCGCTGCCAGCAACAAAACCCTCAAACCAGACAGGCCTTTGCCCGAGTAGCTACAGCTCCTCCAAACAGCATATGGAGAGATGGGCTTCTGCAGTGCCAACTTACCCAAAGCATTGCGTAAAAGGCAAGAAATAACAACTTAAATAGTTTTCAAGATGCCTGAGGGCCAATAGTCTGTTTTGTCTTATAAAGAAACTGAAGTCTAGGATTCAATAATTAATGCAACAAAACTAGCAGAGTTCAAAAGCTTTCCATATATTAGCAATGTTAAGCATTTCAACGTTTTAGGAACACTATACTAATCTACACTGTTTTCAAAGACACTGCCTTTAAACTGTTAACAGTTTTTAATCAAAGCAAGTAATTTCAAAAACTTTCTCATACAAACAAGACCGACTACCAGACAAACTACTACCAAAAACCCCCAAGAACTGAAAGTACTACTCAAAATTCAAAGCCTGTTTCTGAAAAATTACTCCACCGCCTCCACAGCCTGGGACAATACTACATCCATCATCTATATACTCTTCAGACCAAAAGATAGTGCCTACTTTTGATACATCGGATTCTTCTGAGCAAGCTTTTCTGGAAGACCATCTTCATCATCCAGTTGTTCCAACGGTTCCACAATAACCGGCCTAGGAGTGCTGAACACAAAAATACCCGGTTTACTCCCCCATAAGAATCTCCACTCCGAAAAACTCTAAGCCAACAATTTTACTCAGCTTAAAACTAGAAATCCTAAGCACCAAAATACTTACGTTGTCAACAAAAACACTCCTTCAGTACACCGTTCAAATGCTTTTCTTGCAGCTGGCTTTGATGCAAATTCAACAATGCCTTTTCCTGTTGATCTACCTCTATCATCTACAATCACAACAGCTCTTTCCACTGGACCGAACTGGGAAAAAGCTTCCTCCAGCAACTCGTTGGACACATAGGGTGAAAGATTGCGCACTGAAAGAGCAGCAGCGTGTGTGGCAAACCGAACACGGAGCTGTCGACCCCTCATGGGGGTATCATCCAGTTCTGCCTTCGCAATTTCTGCAAGAGCTCTGGATTCCTGAGGAAATTTTAAGATCCAGATTTAGAAAATCAAAGTGTAAATTACTATTTCGTAAGAATTAAGCGGAAGGACGCTTAATACAAACACCTACCAATTTAATGAATCCAAAGCCTTTCCCCTTGTTGATAAAAACCTCTCCTGGCTCCCCATATTTGGCGAACAGTCTTTTAAAGTCTTCGTCTGTTATATCAGCAGGCAAATTCCCAACAAACAAACGGCAACGCTGAGTATATGTCTTCTCCCCGGGTCGCCTCAGCAGAGAGAGGTTTGCTTTAAATCCCTACAAAGAAGCAGACCAGTTCGAGCCATCGCCGCCTGCACCCCCACGCTTCGGCCCTGAGCACCCCCAGGGCACCGCGAGCGAATACAAACCCAGGCTGCCACAGACCCCTCCAGGCCGCAGTCGGGAGCTGCCTGGGCACCTAGGAAATACGCAGATCATATTTAGGGTGCCCGCAGCCCTCCTGCGCTCGCCACCGCCGCCGTCCCCCTCGCCTCACCCGAGCCCCCCCGCCCCGGCCCCCGCGCTCCTCCCCTCAAGATGGCGGCGCGGGCGCGCGGAACCGCCGTCCCCGGCCGTCGCCATCTTGTGGCTCGGGGAGGGGGAAGGGGGGCCGACGGTGACTCACCTCGTCCGAGAGCTTCTCGCCGCCGCCGGCCGAGCCCTGCTGCGAGGAGAGGCTCTGCTGTCCCTGGTGCTGCTGCCCGCGGCCCCGCGGCTCTCCGCCCGGCCCGCCGCGGTGCCCCGGCCCGCCTTTGTGCGGCCCGCCGGGCCCCTGCTGGGGGCCGCCGGGTCCCTTGGGCCCGCCGCCGGGCGACTGTCCTTGTCCTTTCTTAGGGCCGCCGGCCGGGGTAGGGCTGGGGCTCGGCTTGGGCTGCGGCTGTCCCCCCGGGCCGGAGGGAGCCGAGGAGGGCGTCGACACCGGGGGCTGCTGCTGCGGCGGCTGCCCCGCGGGCAGCGCTGACGGCGGAGGCGCTCCCGGGCCTGCCTGGCTGCCAGCAGGCCCCGCCGTGGTGGCGGCGGCTGAAGAGGACGAAGAAGGCGGTGCAGAAGTCGAGGCGGGTGGCTTCGGAGGTTCGGGCTTCGGGCCTCCGCCCGGCGGGCCGCCTGGGCCTTGCGGGCCGCCCCCCATGGGGCCGCGGTTCTGGCCCATGCCCATGCCGGGCGGCGGAGAGCGGAAATCGTGGTTGGGGCCGCCGCGGCCACCGCCGCCACCGCGCCGGTGGAAGCCACCTCCGCCGCCGCCACGGCTACGGAACCGATCCCGCGACATGGTGGTGGTGGAGGGAGGAGGAGGAAGAGGAGAGGTGCTCCGGCCGCAGCTGCTGCTCCTCAGAGCCCGCTGCTCAAAATGGCGGCGAGCTGAACGGCCTCGCCGCCGCCTTTGTCCGCCCCTAATATAGTTTCCCCGCCCCCGGAAACCACCCCCTCCTCCCCATTAGCCAATCACCGGCCTCAGCGAGGAGGACCGATAGGTGGAGTCACCAATAGCATGTCTCTATTCCGTCAACTCTTTGATCTCATTGGTAAGGAACCTGCCCTCTGCCGATTGGCTCATTTGACCGCCGACGTTCGCACGGGATGATCCGTTGACCTCCTGTGTGCTGATTGGGCAGTTTGATCGGCG